>NC_042615.1:45823876-46129936 GCF_901001135.1 Rhinatrema bivittatum | reverse complement strand
AAGCGATATAATCTTTGTGCTGCCTCCCATATTAGGGCTACACATTCTGACCTGGAATCCTTCCTGTGTCGGTTCTGTGAGGAGGCCCAGGGAGGGTTGGATTCCCAGAACTTCTCCAAGCCCAGTCTCTCCCATTTCAAAGATGGGTCAGCCACAACATTATCCGACAGCGCCCCGGATCTGAGTAATCCTGGGCCTGCGTCCGCCTTGGGAGAGGGCAGCTCAGCAGCACCTACCCCAGTTCCTCCTGGGCTAGGTATGGACCCGGCGGCCTTTTCTTATGTAAAATTCTTTCAAGGCCTTCATTCAGGCGCAGTCAGCTACTGCCCCTGCCCAGACCAAACCCCAGTTGAGAAGGCCTCACCCTCCCAGCCCTATCGGCATGCCACTCCTCACAAAGGGTATCCCTGACAAGGGGCTCAGACACCAAGAACGACGAAGGGATGCAGACTCATTGGAGGATGGGGAAATCCCTCCAGGCTTGGTTTTTCCATAGAGATGAATTGCCGGTTCTGGTCTCCCAGACTCTGAAGACTCGGAGTTCCTGGCACGGACCCGATGACAGAACCAAAGAAGAATCCCGTCCTGGTGTCTCTATGGAAAGCCTCTTGCTATTTCCCAATGCTAAAAGCCATCCAGGAGTTGATCGACCTGGAATGGGGCGCCCTGGAAGCCAATTTTAAAGGAGGTCTGGCATTGGTGGCACTGTACCCTCTGGATCCAACGGCCAGAGAATGCCTCCGTTTCCCAAAAGTGGACGCCCTGGTCTTCACCATTTCGAAGCGAACAACTATCCCAGTGGAGGAAGGAGCAGCCTTAAAGGATGCACACGAAAGGCGGTTGGAGTCCATCCTTAAACAAGCCTTTGACACGACAGCAAGGATGCTACAGATTTCTTCTCTCTCTCTCTCTCTCTCTCTCTGTCTCTCTCTCGCTTGCTTAAGGATGGATGAGAGAGAGAGGCAGATATCTCAGGAGCACATTCCAGAGAGGCAAGGGAGCCTGCTGTGGCCTTTCTAGCTGATGCAAGCTCAGTTCGTACCTCAGCCAGTGGAGTGGCCTCTGTGGTTGCCAGAAGACAACCATGGCTGCGAAATTGCTCAGTGGACATGACCTCTAAGGCAAACCTCACAATTACCTTATCTATTTTCAAACCAAAGCCTCATCTCAATGACCGAGACAAACTCCTTCATTCATTGGACTGCAAAAGAGCTTTGGCTTATTACAAACAAAGAACTCATTCTCCATCTAGACCATCTCAGTTGTTCCTCTCTTTCAACCCGAACAACCCAGGTCAACCTGTTTCCAAACTTTTGCGAACTGGTTATCCTATTGTATTGAATTTTGTTACAACAAACGTTTGACTAACCTTAAAAACAAACCAAAAGCGCACCAAATACGTGCTACAGCAACCTCAATTGCTCATCTTAAACGAGTTCCATTCATTGACATTTGCAAAGCAGCAACTTGGTCATCTCTTCATACTTTCACATCACACTACTGTATTGACAAACAGGGTGCTGCTGCTGCTGCACTTGGAACTGCAGTCTTGTCAACCTCTACTACTCCGTAGGACTGTCTACGTTTCTCAAGGGTTGTGATCTGAAAACTTTTATCTACAACGTATATAATCACAACCCGGGAGCTTGGGACTCCCAGACAGCATGGCTAATTCAGCCTGCTATCAACGGGAAAAAGCAAGTTTGTTTACCGTAATCGGTGTTTCCGTAGATAGCAGGATGAATTAGCCATGCGATCTCTTCTACTCTACATTTTTTGCCATATACCTCGCTTGGTTACAAGAGACTGAGGAGAGAAACGGATTCGCGCGGGAAGACGACCGCACAGGCACTCAGAGTTCAAAACTCTGATGCTATCTGAGGGAAGCTCCGCCTACTCCTGGTCGCGTCGATGCTCCCAGACAGCATGGCTAATTCATCCTGCTATCTACGGAAACACCGTTTACGGTAAGCAGACTTGCTTTTCTCATATTGCTGCAGGACTTTGGGCTTTAACTGAGCAACTTAAGGGCATTGGCTTTCTTCTTGCTGAGTCACTGTATGTTTGCTTTGCGCTTAGAATCATTGTCTTGCTGAAAGCTGAATTTTCTCTCTGGTCCCAGGTTTTTCTCTAGGATCTAACTATACTTTGCCCCAGCCATCTTTCAAATGTGTTAAAATCTCCCTGTGCCAGCTGCTGCAAATCATCCTCTCTAGTTAGTGTCAATCTGCCACTACCATGCTTTACTGTAGGCATGATGTTAGTATCTGATGTGCTGTGTGTGTATTACTCTGACACCAAGTTCTTTACAAGAATATGTTTGAGAGGATTTTAAATGTATTAATTGCACCTTGTTTGTGTGTTTGTATTGCTGATTGCTGGTGCTTTGCTTTCTTTTTTTGTGTTGTATACCATATGTATCACTTAGCGTTGAAACCAAAAAGCTTCACTTTAGTCTCATCAGACCACAAAACCTTCTCCCACAGGCATGCAGTGTTCCTTAAATATTTTTTTTGCAAAAACTATACAGCAGGAAATATGGCTTTTCTTCAGCAGGGACATCTTTCTTGCCATACAGGCCATGTTTGTGGAGTAATCCTGAGATTTTTGTACAGTCGGTGTTTTCCCCCAGTCTCAGCCAGAGATGTCTATAGTTTTTGAGTGATTTTTTTTTTGCATTGATCTCCTTAGCCCACGACAGCTGACTTTTGGAGGGACAGCTGATCGTAGCAGGGTCTTGGTAGTGCCACCTGTTTCCGGTTTACAGCTGACAGTGCCCCAGAACATATTCAAACACATTGAAATTTTCTTACAGTCATCCCCCAATCTGTATCTTTGAATAACGTTATCCCAGTGTTCTTTTGGCAGCTTCTTGTTCAGCATGTTTTGACCTTTGTATCAAATTCACGTCATACAACAAACACGAGTCTTCATCTAGGAGTATTCAAATCACTTCAAGTACTGTCTTTGGACATAGGTGGGCTCTATTTAACTTATGGGCCTAAAGGCAATTTTTTCAACCAGGGCTAATTTGGGTTTGTTATGAAAAGGGTGTGAAGACTTATTCAATAAAAACTTTCTTTTTTATTCTTAATTACTTTTGCAATATTTCTACAGTTCTTTTATGATGAAATTGTAGATACCTTGTGTAGACAGCAGAATGTGAAAATCATGCAAGGGTTTGAACTTTTGCAGTGCATTTTATTTCAGTGGTTTTCTTTTAACTAGCCTTTCCCTGCTCATTGAACAGATCTCACTTTTTGTCCTTGCTATTTAAGTCCATAAGAACTTGTTTTCTGTATAGTGGGAAAGGGCAGCCAAATTGGAAAAAATTTGAAAAGCATATTGGTGGCTACAATTTTCAGTTGGATCTTCTAAAATGACTTCAGCCTTCTTTTGCTGGCTCTCTGAGGTTTGTCAGACTGTGCCTTTTTAAGTTTTGGCTCAAGCTGAAAATGTGGCAGAGCAGCTTCAGTGCATATAAATCTCATTTTTTTCGGTTTAAAATAGAAATATCGGAAGCCATGATTGGGATTGAGGCTTTAGTTGCTGAAGAGCTTGCAATCAGAAAATGAAGTAAAACTTTTAGAATGCTTAAGTGGTGCTGGTTTTCTGTTTCTTCAGAGTCAGACTGTCTGTCAGGCAGCCACACAGACCAATGAGTCCAACCAGAGAAAGCCAGTGGAGAAGAAGAGCACTCGACAGAGAGCAAACATAGAGGAACGGAAGAATAAAGGTATGATGCATTGCCCGACTGAGTCTGAAAAGAGCAATGGTCATTGGTGTTTTAACACTAGCTTTAATTGTGTACAATGTCATTTTAGTCTTGTCCAATTATTTTCTTTCGAATTTTCTTTGCTTCACCTTTGTCAAAAATCTGAAGTCATGAATCTTCTGTTTCCTGCTGTGCCATTTCAATCCATTATTCACATTAAGTCCACTTTCTCCTCTCTATCCTTATTGCCATTGTTCACCTGTGCCAAGTTATTCCTCGCTAGTGCTTTAATCTCCTGCATCGTAGACAGAAAAATCCTTTTCTGCTAGCTAAGTGATGATTAATACCTTGTGTTAAAACTGGAAAATTGTTATAAATGATCCACTGTGTTTAGCTTTATTCCTCAGAACTAGAAGCCAGTTATTGGAGACAGGAAGTAATCCCATACATTTTCCTGAAACAAATCTATCTGTCTTGTATATGTTTTGACTATATTCTAAGTTCTGTGGAGTGAGGATTCTTGTGTGTGCCTGTACCGCACCACATAGAGCTAGTTATGCCATTGAAGAGATCAGTAGCAGGAGGTTCACATAATTTGCTGCCCCTCGTGGATAACACCTGCTTTTTATGAAGCTCTCTCTTCCCTACAGTGTTATACGTAGGTTCGAAGATCACTCATATTTTGCCCAGTTCTGAATACCTATGCTGAGGGTTCCTGTGTATGCCCTTGCAACCCTTAATGACCAGCTTATAAGAACTGATCAGGCATTCATCTACCCTCCCTCCCATTTTTTTCTGTTATTTTTATTTATTTTTTTTATTTGTTTGTTTTTATATACTGAAATTCAAACGTGGGTATCACATCGGTTTACATGAGAACTTGAGTGATAATGTGACTCACTGCTGGTAACAATATTATCTTTACATTGTAACATGGTAACATTGTGAAACTTACATTTAATTGAAAAGTTTAACAGTTATAACATTTTAACAAAACATTGACTGACAAACGCTATTTAGTTTCTTGGCATTATCGTTGTAATAGCTGACGTTTTATACCTATATAAATAGCAATAATACTCAGAGAGGGTAATTATAGGTTAAAAGTGTTTATATTTTCTCTTAGCTGTAATAAGATAATTATTCTAGCAATAATAAAGTAGATTACGATAAAACATAATATAAAATACAAATGGAAATAGAGAGCAGAATAGAATAGAGAGCTAAGCTGATCTATGTACAATCAGTGGCAAATTACTTTCTCACAGGACAAGCAGGATGTTAGTCCTCACAATTGGGTGACATCATCAGGATGGAGCCTAATCACGGAACACTTGTCAAAGTTTCTAGAACTTTGACTGGCACCACTGAGCATGCCCAGCATGGCACCAACCCTGCATCCAGCAGGGGTCTCCCTTCAGTCTCTTTTTTCCGCGCAGCTTTTTGCCATGCGGACTTAGCTCTCTCACAAGTTCCTGACAGGAATTTTTTCCTCAAGAATTTCTTTGCATATTACAAAAGTTTATACTCCCTTGGGGTCTCCCTTCTCCACCGTCGATAGTCACGTCCGTACGGTAAGTTTTTACCTGTTTTTTGGTCTGTTCCCGTCGGGGACCGGTATAAGCCTCACAGGCACTGACTGCGACCGGCCTAAATTTTCGACGGCAGCGATGGCGACGGGTTTTCATCGGTGCCCTGATTTTCCTAGGACAATGTCTATCACAGACCTTCACCAGGTCTGTGTACTTTGTCTGGGCCCGACACATGATGTGGACTCGTGTACCAACTGCGCCCAAATGACCCGAAGGGCCGCCGGGCTCGGCTGGAAAAAATGGCTTTGTTGTTCCACACAAAGCAGTCTCCACTGTCCCAAGCTTCCACGTCTTCGGTTCCGTCACCGACGAAGTCACGCCATCGGTCGGATACCGATAACTCTCGGTCGACGACGAAGTCTACTATTTCACTGTCCTCTGGGCCAGACACAGGTAAGGTTGAGCACCAAGAGAAGCATAGGCATCGCAAGTCCATTCCATCGACGCCAGATGCACCGGTGCCTTCAACTTCCAAAGTCTTTCGAGCCACCGAAGAAGAAGAAGCCCCGTGCTGAGGAGCCTCGAACCTCCTCTGACCTGGGTGCACCGAGGCGTTCCCTGCCTTCCGTGGGCTCGGCAGCCAAGACTCCACTGGGACCAGTGGACCCTCCGGCGATGCCCTCCATTCCTCCTACTCCGGACCTGGTGTTAGCCGCACCAGCGTTCCGTGAGGAATTGCACCGGATGGTGCAAGAGGCGGTGGTACAGGCCATCCAGGGCCTTCCGAAGCCATCAACGCTGATACCGGTTCCAGTGCCGGCTCCAGAACCGATGCCACCGATGCTTATTCCACTCCTCGACAGGCTGGACGTCCTCATTGGTGCTCTGCCAGTGGCACCGGGGAAAGCACCGAAACTCCTCGGTCCCTCGACGCCCATTCATCTCTCCTTGGATGAGGAGGGTTCATTGAGGCCAGAACAGATTCCAGGGCCTTCTGGATTGTTTCCACCGAGGCATCCACCGAAGTCACCGATGCCGTCGGTGCCCCTTCACCGATGCTGGCCCCAAGACCATCGATGCCACAACCGAAGCCGTCGATGCAGGCACAGATACCCTGGGTGCCCAGACCTCCTCAGGCCGGAGAAGGTCCCTTTCTACTGTCTGACCCACCATTGGGGGCTGGGGATCAGCCTTACCAACCATGGTCCGATGACTCATCTGATTCCCAGGACACCGGAGATATCCCATCTGAACCTTCGCCACCTGAAGAGAGACGGAAGTCTCCACCGGAGGACCTCTCCTTCATTAATTTCATCAAGGACATGTCTGAGACTATACCTTTTGCCCTGCAAACTGAAGAAGACTCCTGACACACAATGCTAGAGGTCCTTCAGTTTGTCAGCGCACCAAAAGAAATAATGTCCATCCCGGTTCATGATGTTCTGCTTGATCTTCTGCAGCGCAACTGGGAGCATCCTGGTGTGGTCCCTTCTGTCAACCGCAAGACTGATGCCACCTATTTAGTCCAGGCGGCGCCTGGTTTCCAAAAACCACAATTGGCTCATTCAGTGGTGGTAGAGTTTGCCCAGAAAAAGGCCAAGAGACCAAGGCCTCATTCTTCGGCCCTTCCTGGGAAGGAGCAAAAATTCCTCGATGGTTTTGGGCGAAGAGTTTTCCATGGCTCAGTGTTTATTTCTCGTATTGCGGCATATCAACTTTATATGGCCCAATACAACAGGAATTTATTCAAGCAATTACAGGAATTTTCTGAGTCTCTCCCGGATCAGTTCCAAGACCAACTGAACTCCCATCGTAAAAAAGGGCTTCAGTGCAGGTAAGCATGAAGTCAGGTCAGCTTACGACATATTTGATACTGCTTCCAGGCTATCAGCAGCCGGACTAAGCGCAAGGAGGTGGGCCTGACTAAAATCCTCAGATTTGCGCCCAGAAGTACAAGACCACTTAGCGGACCTCCCCTGTACAGGGGACAAATCTGTTTGGAGAAAAAATCCAAGAAACTGTCGCACAACTCAAAGATCATAATGAGACGCTGCGGCAGCTTTCCGCTGTACATGCTGACTTCTCTACCTCTTCTAAACTGCCATTCAGCAGAGAGGTGAAAAGAACTGCTTACAAAGCATGAAGATACTACCCTCCACCAGCTCAGTCTCGTCCATCTAGATCCTATCTAAAGTCTTCACCTCGACAACCCAGGCCTCAGAAAGCACAGCCACCTGCGCAACCTGGTCCTGCTTCTGGGTTTTGACTCCCCCCTAGAAAGCAATTGTCATCTTCCCCCTCTGCCATCCCTGCCAGTCGGCGGCCAGCTCTGCCACTTTACCCCCATGTGGCTCAAGGTCACCATGGACCAGAGGGTCCAGTCGGTCGTAGCTCAAGGTTACCATCTAAACGTCCTCTCCATACCGTCGGACTCTCCACCTCTGCCAGGGTGGACTTCCTCCGACCACTCTCAACTCCTGCAGTGGAAGATAGCTTCCCTCCTGCGAGCCAACGCCATAGAGCCAGTTCCTCCTTTGCAAAGGGGACAGGGCTTCTACTCCTGATACTTCTTAATACCAAAAATGACAGGAGGCATTGGCCCCCTATTAGACCTTTGTGCCCTAAACAAACATCTTCAAAGGGAGAAGTTTAGGATGGTACCCTTAGGCTCTTTACTCCCTCTTCTTCAACAGGGGGATTGGCTTTGCTCTCTAGATCTAAAAGACGCGTACATGCAGATAGCAATTATCCTGTCTCACAGAAAGTACCTCCGGTTCCTCGTCGGAAACCAGCACTTCCAGTACCGAGTACTTCCGTTCAGCCTGGCATCGGCCCCTCGTGTCTTCTCGAAATGCCTGGCAGCAGTAGCCGCATACTTAAGAAGCCTTGGCACTCACTTTATCCTTATCTAGACGACTGGTTACCTAGTGCTCAGTCGCTGGAGGCGGTTCTTCACTCCCTCCATCTCACCGTGCGGCTCCTACTGTCCTTGGGATTTCTAATCAATTATCAGAAGTCCAATCTGATTCCGTCTCAATCCCTCTCCTTCATCGGAGTGGATCTCGACACTATCCAAGCGAAAGCTTTCCTTCCCAGGGACCAAGCTCATACGCTGGCAGTGCTTGCACGCACTATACATTCTCGGCAAACCACGACTGCGCGTCATGTCCTCGTATTGTTGGGACATATGGCGTCCTCGGTCCATGTTACCCCAATGGCTCGACTTGCCATGCAAGTAACGCAGTGGATGTTAAAATCCCAGTGGACCCAGGCACACCATTCCATGTCCAACATTGTCCATGTCACCAGGCAGCTTCATCTCTCACTGGCTTGGTGGATTCAAGAGTCCCACCTGCTCAGAGGGCTACCGTTTCAGGCTCCAGAACCTCAGATAATTCTAACAACTGATGCTTCCACTCTCAGTAGGGGAGCGTATTTAACCACCTGCAAACTCAGGGAACCTGGTCTGCAGCAGAAGCGCAACTTAAGATAAACTTTCTGGAGCTCAGGGCGATCAGATATGCCCTTCTAGCCTTCTAGGATTGCTTAGCCAACAAGTCAATTCTAATCCAAACAGACAATCAAGTTGTGATGTGGTACATCAACAAGCAGGGGTGGGACCAGTTCCCACCTCCTGTTTCAGGAAGTAGTGCAAATTTGGGTCTTAGCTCTCTCTCATTCCCTGCTACTGAGAGCAACCTACCTGGTGGCCGTGGACACTGTTCTAGCGGACAAATTCAGTCGTACTTTTCATCCCCACAAGTGATCCCTGAACCCCACGGTGGCGGATCAGATATTTCAGAAGTGGGGGTATCCAAGCATCGACCTCTTTGCATCGGTTCACAATCGCAAGGTGGAGAACTTCTGCTCCCTACATCGCAGTCAAAAAAAAACTCCATCGAGGGACGCCTTCACCCACTCCTGGGCAACAGGTCTCCTGTATGCTTGCCCACCACTTCCTCTCATCAGCAAGACTCTCGTGAAGCTACGCCGGGACAAGGGCCTCATGATTCTCATAGCTCCCTACTGACCTCGTCAGGTATGGTTTCCCATCCTTCGCGTCCTCTCTATCATCCATAAATTCGCCTTGGCAAGGATCCGTCTCTGATATCTCAGAAGAAAGGACAGCTGCGCCATCCCAATCTCCAGGCCTTGTTGCTGACAGCTTGGATGTTGAAAGGCTAATTTTGCGGCCTCTCAATCTCTCGGACTCTGTATCCCAGGTCCTGATAGCTTCACAAAAGCCTTCTACTAGAAAATCTTATCATTCTAAATGGAAAAGGTTTTCATTATGGTGTACTTCAAAGGAGTTAGATCCCTTTACCTGCCCCACAACGAAGTTTATAGACTACCTCTGGCACCTCTCGGAGTCGGGTCTACAAGCTTCCTCCATTAGAGTACATGTCAGTGTGGTGGCCGCTTTCCATAAGGGTACAGGGGATGTCTCTATTTCGACACAACCCTAGTAGTGCACTTTATGAAGGGCTTGCTGCACCTTAAGCCCCCTCTCCATCCCCCGGCCCCTGCTTGGGACCTTAATGTAGTATTGGCGCGACTCATAAAACCTCCATTTGAGCCTCTGCATTCCTGCGAGCTACGACATCTCACTTGGAAGGTACTCTTCCTTCTTGCTTTAACGTCCACTCGCAGGAACAGTGAGCTACAGGCGCTGGGTACATCCAGTCGAGCGTGCGCTGGCCTTTTATTTGGAACACACTGCAGGCCATAGGAAGTCCACCCAGCTATTTGTCTCCTTTGATAAAATTAACTGGGAATCCCGGTGGGAAAGCAGACCCTGTCCTCCTGGCTGGCGGACTGTATTTCCTTCTGCTACCAACAAGCAGGCCTTCCGCTACAGGGACGTGTTAAAGTGCACTCTATTAGAGCAATGGCAACGTCGGTAGCACACCTTCGCTCTGTACCTCTTGCTGACATCTGCAGAGCTGCTATGTGGAGTTCTCTCCATACCTTTGCAGCCCATTATTGCCTGGACAAAGCTGGCACACAAGATTCTATCTTTGGCCATTCTGTTCCGTGCAATTTATTCTCAGCTTAATACCCAACTTCCTTCCAACACCCAGCTGGGAATTTCAGGCTGCCCGTTCTCCAAACTCACCCCTGTTGTTGTGCCAGTTGCACGTATTTGGGTGTTTTTGGTACATTCCTCGAGCATCCTCAACTCGCTATTCACCCATATGTGAGGACTACCATCCTGCTTGTCCTGTGAGAAAGCAGAGTTGCTTACTTGTAACAGGTGTTCTCACAGGACAGCAGAATGTTATTCCTCATGAAACCCACCCGCCACCCCGTGGAGTTGGGTACGCTTGCGATTTGTTGTTTTATTTTTCGCAAATACTTTTTGCTATACACGAGACTGGATGCAGGGTTGGTGCCATGCTGGGCATGCTCAGTGGTGCCAATCAAAGTTCTAGAAACTTTGACAAAAGTGTTCCGTGATTGGGCTCCATCCTGATGATGTCACCCATATGTGAGGACTAACATCCTTCTGTCCTGTGAGAACACCTGTTACAGGTAAGCAACTCTGCTTTCCTGAGAAAATCAGCTCTAGGAGGTGATCACTGCAGACAGGATTCTTAGTCGTGTGAAGTAACTGCACAGGAAAAGGAATTGGGGGAGAACAGCGCTGAGAAGTGCTTCACGCAACCAGCTGTGTCTTCAATTTTCGATGGCCAGTCTACACTTAATTTTCTGTCGTTTGTCTCAAACTTTTATACAGGCTGGGCATGTCAGTCTGGTCCTAGCATTCTGACCTTCTCATATTGCTGTTCATTACAGTTCTTCATGCTATTGGCTGGCCTGGTATTCCCCTCTTATTGGTTTATTTATTTATTTATTTAAAAACTTTTATATACCGGTATTAGTATGCATACATCATACCGGTTTACAATGTAACTTTAAAGGTAGAAATTACAATGAACAGGGAGGGCGAACAAGGAGGAGTATACAAAGAGCAGGAGGTGGAGGAATTAAAGCAATAAATAAAAACTGCAACGGACTATTTACAGGAATATACAAGGCGTAGGCAAGATACTTGCAGAAGTCGGTGTACTTAATCAGGGTAGGCTTGTCGGAAGAGCCATGTTTTAAGTTTTTTTCTGAACTTGGCGTAACATGGCTCTAGCCTGAGTGGTAGGGAGGGCGTTCCATTGTTTAGGGCCTGCAATGGATAGTGCACGGTCCCTAGTAGAGGAGAGGTGGGCTTTTTTCAAAGGGGGAATGGAGAGGGTGCCTTTGTTGACAGTGCGAGTGGATCGTTCAGTGCGTATAGGACGAAAGGGTTCATCCAACCAGTTGGAATTGTGCGAGTGGATGGACTTGTGCACTGGTTATGACACGCAATGACATGCTTCCTTTTCCGGTATTCTCTGGCATCAGCATTGCCATCTTTAATCCCTCCGGTACAATTGTTCACAGTTTACTCTTTTTCCCAATTATGTATATACAATCATAGAAGTATGAAAACATTTTCACTTTCCTGCCCCCTTTGTTTACAGTATTAGAAAATATTTTAAAAAGCAATGCGGTTCAGAATGTTTCAAAGCAGCAGAAAATCAGCTCTAATTACTGTAAACAAAGAAAAGCTCACAGTAGCTTCAAAGACAGATATTGCCTTGCATTAAGCATTTTAAAGGCAGCCTGGTATTTGTTTACATAGCCAAGCAGTTACAGAGCTTCTCAAAGCAGGAAGATCTCACGCTTTTTCAGACTTTGCATTAACCTTTTTGCTCCTCTGTTTGTGATCGAGCCCCGACCCTGTATCAAGCATTAAACTTTTGCAGTATATCTGTTTCTTTATGAACTCTGTGCACTACACACCTACACAATGGTGGAGCTTAATCATGGCTACCTGGCTTGAATGAATCAGTGAGCCAAGCCCAAACACTTCAGTGGGCTGTAGATTTAAGTGCTTGACCCCCATCTAATACCATTTGTATAGGTTCTACTGTTTACAGATCTGTCAAATTCTGAGGCCGCTACTGTGGTAGTTCATATCTCAGTGTTATACCACTTTTAAACATCTTGTTCGCCCTGGGGCATTCCACTCATTGCCTTGTGAGTTTTATAGCTAGTGGGAGCAACTTAATGGTCCGACATCAAACTCTCCAAGTTAACAAAGCTGAAAATTTATAGCAAGATATTTAAAGTTAACTGAAAAAAAGATGTACTTTTCTGATCTGATCAATTGTTACTTCCATTACAATGTTCCCCTCTGTTAAAATGTAATTACATTAATTGTTGAATTGCCTCCGTTACAATGTAATAATAATAAGATACTTTAGTCTTACTATTCTCCACGTTAACATGTAAACTGATGTGATATACCCCAATGAATGTTGGTATATAAAAGCAAATAAATAAAATAAATTCAGTTATCAGTGTTGTGTTGAATTGGTGGAATTCTCTTCTATAGTAGCATCATTGGTGTGTGTATGTGTGTTTTGTAGATCTGAGCTCAAAGCTGGTCCAGTCAGATCAAAGCACTGAATCAAGTACTGAGGTAAGTTCCCTGCTCCCTCCCCACTGCTGTGATATTTAACCAAGAGCCTGAGAAATTACAGGGGGAGGGGTGCGTGCTAGACAGCTGTTTACCACCTCCATTCTGACCAAGAAGAAGGGAACTGAGTTCAACTTGAGAAGGGGCGAGACCGATAATGGAAGAGGAACCAGGGGATGGTGGGGAGGCAGGACAATGCAAAGAAAGTAAAAGGAGAAATTAGATGGGAGAAAAGATATGGGGGTGTACAAAACATGCACATTCTCAATTATGGTGTGTGTGTGTGAGGGAGACGCTGGTTTTGGAAGAGGGAGGGAATGAAAGCCTTTCACTATCTATATTTGTTAGTCAGGTTTTCTGCTATTTGTTGTATGCCTTTCAGTGAGTAAGATAATTAGAGCATTTGAAATACATTTTAGGAGCCATTCAAGGAAAATATCTCTTGGGACATTCAGTTTTACAGCAGCAGCTGCTGTACTTTTTGGATTCACAATTTAAAAGCTGTAATAAAATCCTGGAATCCACCAGCAAATACATTTTTAAAAAAATGTTTCCTAGCATGTAGCCAGATGGACTCAGAACCAATGGGTTATATGCTCCCCTGCTAGTAGATGGAAACAGTCAGGTTTCAAAGCTGATGTCACCTTAGCTACACCCCTTAGATACACCTTAAGATACACACACTTCCAGTATCTCTCCGTCTCCTAGCAGATGTTGATGTGCTTTTCCTGTCAGGATCGCCATACTCTTTAGAAAAATACATTTTTGCCTTTAAATTGGAGAAAGATTGAGCCCTGCTTCCTGCAGTGATACCTAAAGGCCCCTCTCCCAGTTAAGAATTCCTGAGGCGGTTTCCGAGATCCCTCAGAGGTGTGCCTTAGTCTGGTAGCCGGTTCCTGACGTGGACTTTGCTGCTGAAGCAGCTGAAAGGTAGCAGGTGCAGGAAGCCAAGTGTGGTGATGACCTCCAAAGCCCTGTCCCCCTGCAGCCGGAGACCATCTCTGTACTCAGTTGGTAAGCGCCGAGCCCAGGTAAGTTTCTTTTATATTAAAAAGAAAAAAAGTTTCTTATTCAGAGTCATTGGAAGGGGTTTCAGTAAGACTCTGTCTGGTCTCCTTGCTCGGCATGCGGTACTGTTGTCATTCCCAATCTGTTGCTGTAAAGGGAAGTGGGCATCAGAGAGGTTGAGCGGCCCCCCAGTGGGCTAGGCCCTGCTTCAGTCTTAGCATAGCGTGTGGTAGGCTGTGTCGGACGCCATTTTGCACGTGGTTTTGTGCGCTTTGCATTGCCCTCCATGGTGCGGCGCTGTGCACGCACTTGTGCTTGTACGTACACACACAACTTCGCGTGCAGTCATATGCGCACAACTTTGCACACTGTCTACATGTACCACCACTAAAGCACAGAATTCCCGAGTGCATGGGCTGTGCGTGTGCTTTGCTGCGGCCTGATTAGGTGCCTGAAATCAGCGCGCACAAGTGTCTTCAAGCGCGAGCCAGCTGAATTCGTAACTGCTGTCTCTAATGGCTCCAACAGCAAAGAAACATAAGTGCCATTCTTTCTGCGCTGCTTGACATATTAGGGCTACTCAGTCTGACCTGGATTCTTACCTACGTCAGCACTGTGAGGAGGCCCAGGGAGAGCTGAACTCCCCAGACTTTACCAAGCACGGTTCTTATCATTCTGAGGATGTCAGCCACAACCTTAACCAGAAGCACCCCAGATCTGAATAATCCTGGGGCTGGGTCTTCCATAGGAGAAGGAAATTCAGCAGCACCTACTCCAGTTTTTCCTGGACTAGGTATGGACCCGGTGGTCTTATCTTGGGTGGAATTTTTTCAAGGTCTTCAAGCCTTCGTACAGGCGCAGTTTGCTTCACTTGCCTCTGTACAGCCAGTGAGGCCTCCCTCTCCCAGCCCTATTGGCAGACCTGGAGACATGCCTCACCAAGAGTGTTCTAGGCAGGGACTCTGACAACAGGGACGAAGAAGGGGATCCAGCTTCCTTGGAAGAAGGAGAAATCCCCTCAGGTTTAGAGCCATTTCTCACAGGACAAGCAGGATGGTAGTCCTCACAAATGGGTGACATCATCAGGATGGAGCCCAATCATGGAAAACTTCTGTCAAAGTTTCCAGAACTTTGACTGGCCCCTACTGGGCATGCCCAGCATGGCACTAACCCTTCAGCCAGCAGGGGTCCCCCTTCAGTTTTCTTTTTTACGCGCAGCAGTAGCCTCGCGATAAAGGAGCTCTGAAGAGATTCCTGACAGGAATTTTCCTCACGGAATTACTAAAAGTTAAATTGCCCCACAGGGGTCCCTCCTCTAACTTTTCTCAGTCCGCGGTACTCCGGAAAGTTTTTACCCATTTCCCGTTGATTACCTCCGAGTTTGGCCCTCGTGGCCTACTGGCAGTCGACCGTACCACGGCTCGATTTTTTGCCATGGCGTCGGGGTTTCGTCAGTGCCCGGACTGTACCCGCACCATGTCTATCACAGACCCCCATAAAGTCTGTGTAATGTGTCTAGGACGCGAGCACGATGTCTTCACCTGCACCAAATGTGCCCTAATGACACTGAAGGGTCGCAAGGCCAGAATGGAGAAGATGAAACTTCTCTTCCGTGCTCAAACCCCGACTCTGTCCATTGTATCGACATCATCAGAACCGGCACCGTCAACTTCGCACCAGCATCGATGACTTCTCGGCCATCGACACCCTCTACTCCCCCTCAGGATCGAGGGGATCGCAGGGAGAAACATCGCCATCAACACTGTAAGACTCGGACCATCGAGGGAGCGAAATCATCGACCTCGCCATCGTCTGAGCCGCAGTCGAAGAAACCCCGTCCAGGAAAGGCAGCGACCATTCCTGCGACCGGGTCACCGAGGCAACCCTCACCCGATCGGGGATTGGGAGCCGTGACTCTGCCTTTAACGGTGGTCCCTCCGGCTATGCCTCTGCCTCCTTCTTCTGTTCCGGAGCCGGGGCTGCTTGCTCCAGGACAAGGCGATGCAACGTCTTCAGGTTCCTCCGACACCGGCACCCCCTGTGGAACCGATCATCGACCCGATTCCGGCAGCGCTGGCACCACTGCTATCCAGGATGGAAGTGCTTATGGCCGCTTTTCCACCGATGGATCCTGGGTCTCTGATGGCTCTGATGCCCTCCCCACTAACAGCATCATTGGGAGGAGAAACACCGTTCCGCATCCCTCCATCGGGAGTTCTGCCTCAGCCATCGATGCCAATACGTCCCTCGCCTTCGACCCATCCATTGGTGCCGATACGTCCGTCGGCGCCACAGAGTCATCCATTGATGCCCTCGATACCTGCACCTGTGCCTTCGATGCCATCATCGGTGCCTCTGATAATTCCTTCGGAGGCTAGACCGGGACCTTCAGGTATCTAACCACCCTGTCCCCCTCTAGTTCCTAGAGGGACGGGTGCTGATCCTTATGATACCTAGGCTGATGATACCTCAACAGACACCGATGATTTACCTTCACCACCTTCACCCACTGAGAGTAGGAAGCGTTCTCCTCCAGAGGACCTCTCCTTTATAAATATTGTGAAGGAAGTGTCTGAATTGGTTCCCTTCCAATTACAGACAGAACAGGATGATAGGCATCAGATGATGGAGTTGCTCCAATTCCTGGATGCCCCCAAGGTAATCACCTCTATTCCCATCCATCAGGTCCTTCTCAATCTCCTCAACAAGAACTGGGAGCGTCCTGGATCAATTGCTCCAGTACACAGGAAAGCTGACACTACCTATTTGGTGCAGTCAGCCCCAGGTTTTCAAAAATCACAGCTTGATCACCACTCTGTCGTGGTAGAGTCTGCACAAAAGAGGGCGAAGAGGTCAAAGCCTCACTCTTCTGTTCCTCCTGGAAAGGAACAGATGTTCCTAGATAACATTGGTCGCCGAGTATTCCAAGGGGCCATGCTCATCTCCCGAATTGCCGCCTATCAGCTTTATATGACCCAATATAACAGGGTCATTTTTAAGCAGATACAGGACTTCTCTGACTCCCTGCCTCGACAATCTCAAGAACAATTACAAACCCTAGTAAACAAGGGTTTTGAGGCAGGCAAGCATGAGATTAGAACATCTTATGACATTTTTGACACTTCTACCAGAGTGTCTGCAGCTGCTATTTCGGCGAGACGGTGGGCCTGGCTCAAGTCTTCTGACCTTCGCCCAGAAGTACAAGACCGGTTATCCGACCTGCCTTGTGTCGGAGATAATCTGTTTGGCGAACAGATTCAACGGACGGTGGCAGAATTAAAGGACCATCATGAGACCCTAAGACAGCTCTCTTTGATGCCTTCTGACTTCTCCTCAAAACAGCCCTTCAGAAAGGATTCTAAGAAGTCATTCTTCCGCCCAAAGAAGTCTTACCCGCCACCAACCAGATCCCGTACCACGAGACCTTATCAAAAACCGCAGTCTCGTCAAGCCCGTAAACAAAAACCACAAGCAGCTCCTCAACGAAGACCTGCTTCAGGTTTTTGACTTCCACCTAGAGAGCAGCAGCCAGATTCCTCTGTCGCACATACCACTTCCACAACATGTTTCATTCAATCACATCCGACCAATGGGTATTGGCAATCATAGGTCAGATGGTAACCCTGAGCATTCTCGCCCAGCCACAGGACTCTCCACCTCTACAGAACATGGAGAACATCCGAACACTCCATTCTTCTGAATCACGAGGTTTCCCTCCTCCAGTCAAGAGCAATAGAACCCGTTCCATACTCTCAGCAAGGCCTAGGGTTCTATTCACGGTACTTCCTAATCCCCAAAAAATCGGGAGGCGTCCTTCCTATTCTGGACCTACGGGCCCTCAACAAGTACCTCCAGCGAGAAAAATTTAAGATGGTCATCTTGGGATCGCTTCTACCTCTTCTACAAGGAGGAGACTGGCTCTACTCTCTGGACCTCCAGGACGCATACACCCATATTGCGATAAGTCCAGCTCATCGCAAGTACCTGAGGTTCCTAGTAGGCCCCGAGCACTATCAATACCGAGTGCTTCCATTCGGCCTAGCGTCTGCACCACGAGTCTTTACAAAATGTCTCGTAATCGTCGCAGCCTTCCTCAGGACACAAGGTATTCACGTCTACCCCTATCTAGACGATTGGTTAATCAGGGCCCCCACTCAGCAAGCTGCTCTGTTGTCCCTCAATCTAACCTTACAAGCTCTAATTTCGTTAGGATTTCTCGTCAGTTACGACAAATCCTACTTAGTCCCATCTCAAATCTTGTCGTTCATTGGGGCAGATTTGGACACCTTACAGACAAAGGCTTTCCTGCCTCGACAACGAGCACTGACTCTTGTATCTCTTGCTTACCAGCTGCAGTCTCAGCACTCTGCAACTGCACGCCAATTTCTCGTTCTCCTGGGACACATGGCATCCTCAGTCCATGGCCCGCTTGGCCATGAGACTCATGCACTGGACTATGAGGTATCAATGGACTCAAGCTATTCAGCCTCTGTCGGCCATTGTCCACATCACCGACTCACTCCGTCTGTCTCTCGCCTGGTGGAAAAATCAGACCAATCTCCTCCAGGGATTGCCCTTCCAGGTTCCAAATCCTCAAATCATTCTCACCACCAACGCTTCTAACATCGGGTGGGGAGCCCACATAGCCGATTTGCAGACACAAGGCTCTTGGTCTCCAGAGGAAGCCAAACACCAAATAAATTTCCTGGAACTTCAAGCAATCAGATATGCTCTCAGGGCTTTTCAGGATCGCCTATCAAATCAGGTCATCCTGATTCAGACTGACAACCAGGTGGCCATGTGGTACATCAACAAGCAGGGAGGTAAGGGCTCCTTTCTTCTGTGTCAGGAAGCTGCACAGATTTGGGCGGAAGCTCTCTCCCATTCGATGTACCTCAGGGCCACCTACTTACCGGGAGTGGACGATGTGCTCGCAGACAAGCTGAGTTACATCTTTCAACTGCACGAGTGGTCTCTTAACCCCTCAGTGGCAAACTCCATCTTCCAACAATGGGGATATCCTCGGATAGACCTTTTTGCATCTCCTCAAAACCGCAAAGTAGAGAACTTCTGCTTGGAGAAGAGACGGCTGAGGGGGGATATGATAGAGGTGTTTAAAATCATGAGAGGTCTATAACGAGTAGATGTGAATCGGTTATTTACCCTTTCGGATAATAGAAAGACTAGGGGGCACTCCATGAAGTTAGCATGTGGCACATTTAAAACTAATCGGAGAAAGTTCTTTTTCACTCAACGCACAATTAAACTCTGGAATTTGTTGCCAGAAGATATGGTTAGTGCAGTTAGTATAGCTGTGTTTAAAAAAGGATTGGATAAGTTCTTGGAGAAGTCCATTACCTGATATTAATTGTTAACTTAGATAATAACCACCGCTATTACTAGCAACAGTAACATGGAATAGACTTAGTTTTTGGGTACTTGCCAGGTTCTTATGGCCTGGATTGGCCACTGTTGGAAACAGGATGCTGGACTTGATGGACCCTTGGTCTGACCCAATATGGCATGTTCTTATGTTCTCATTCGCAACAAACACTCTCAGACCAGAGACGCATTCTCCCTCTCGTGGGCAACCGGTCTGCTCTATGCATTCCCTCCACTTCCTCTTCTCTCAAAGACTCTCGTGAAGTTACGTCAGGACAAGGGAACCATGATCCTGATAGCACCTCACTGGCCACGCCAAGTGTGGTTTCCAATACTTCAGGATCTCTCCATCCGCAGGCACATTCCCTTGGGAAAGGACCCGCTTCTGATCACTCAGAACGACGGGAGCCTACGCCATTAGGTCCACCAGCGGCCAGCGGCGGCTTGGCACCCCCTAATGCTCGGCACCTAGTGCTTCCACCGGCCCTGCCTACGGGTAATTCATTTCTGCATGGAAACTCTGCGCTCCATGATAATGGCTATACAACCAGGAGAGTACGTATCCACCCTGGACCTCTCCGATGCCTACCTTCATATTCCAATCCGGCAAGAACGTAGTTTCCTATGCTTTGCGGTATTGGGCCGCCATTATCAGTACTGGGCGCAGCCCTTCAGCCTGGCCACCACCCCCAGAACATTTTCCAACATGGTGGTCGTAGTGCGGCACTGAGGAAAGAGGGAATCCTAGTGCACCCATACTTGGACGACTGGTTGATCCGGACGAAGTCATGGGAAGAGAGTATCCAGGTGACCTGCAGGGTGACGTCCCTACTTCAGGAGCTTGGTTGGGTCGTAAATATGGGCACAAGCAGCCTCAAGCCCTCCCAATCCTTGGAATATCTGGGAATCTAGTTTGACATCCAAGTTTGACACCAAGCAGGGCAAGGTCTTCCCCCCACCTTCTCGGATAAGGAAGTTGATATCACAAGTGCATCGGTTGACAAACACGATACGCCCCAAGGTATGGAGCTATCTTCAGGTCCTCTGTTTGATGGTGTCAACCTTACTGTGAGGGAGGGCACATATGTGGCCACTTCAACGCTCCCTGCTGTCACGTTGGAGCTGCTGTCTCAAGACTATTTGATTCGCCTCCACCTACTGATGGAAGTATGTTCTCGGCTCTAGTGGTGACTTCAGGAAGCTCACCTGGGAAGGGTGTAAACCTGTCCCTACTGAATTGGCTAGTCCTCACAACAGACGCAATCCTCCGGGGTTGGGGAGCTCACTGTCAGGAACTGATTGCCAGGGATGTTGGACCAAGGAAGAAGTGCTCTGGAGCATAAACCGTCTGGAAGCCTGGGCGGTCAGATTGTCCTGTCTACAATTCGGCCACCTACTCCAGGGTCAGGTGGTCTGCGTGATGTCAGACAACGCAACAGCAGTTGCGTTGTCTGACAGTAGCCTACATCAACCATCAGGCAGGAACCAAGAGCCAGCAAGTGTCTCTGGAGATAGATCTCCTTATGGAATGGGCAGATTTGAATCTACAGATGATCTTGGCCTCCCATATCGCAGGAAAAGACAATGTCAGAGCAGACTTTCTAAGCAGGGAGAGTCTGGATCCAGGAGAATGGATGTTGTCGGCCAGAGCCTTTTCAGCTGCTGGTAGATCGTTGGGGCCTCCCATCCATCGACCTCTGGCTGCATCTCACAATGCGAAGGTTTCCCGATTCTTCAGTCGCAGAAGAGATCAGCGGTCCCTGGGGATCAATGCCCTTGTTCATACCTGGCCAGAAGAGAACTTACTATACGCCTTCTCTCTTTGGCCCCTGCTGGGCAGGGTCATTCGCAGAATCTAGCACCACAGGGTATTAGTCATTCTAGTGGCTCTGGATTGGCTCTGGTTCCCATGGTATGCAGACATGTGGAGACTTCTGGTGGAGACTCCCTCTTGTCTCCCACCACACAGCAAGGTCAGGTCCTTCATGAGGATCCAACTCGATTTTGTCTTATGGTTTGGCCCTTGAGAGGGCTCGCCTCATGAAGCATGGATATTCGGTGACAGTAATTACCACCTTGCTCTGCGCGCGGAAGTTGTCAACATCCTTAGAGAATGTGCGGGTCTGGAGAGTATTTGAGGCCTGGTGCAAGGAACGCAGTGTTGCCCCTCGGATGGCCAAAATCCCTCTGGTTCAGGAATTTTTACAGGACAGCTTGAATAAAGGGTTGTTCCTTAACTCCTTGAAAGTTCAGGTAGCGGCGCTCTCCTGTTTCAGGGGCAAGGTGAACAGAATCCGCCTGTCAGCACATCCAGACATGGCCCGTTTTCTAAAAGGGATAAAGCACCTCCGGCCACTCCTATGGTGGCCAATTCCCTTGTGGAATCTTAATCTAGTATTGGAGTTTTTGGCAGGGCCCTCTTTTTGGCAGCTAAGTAGTCTGACATTACACCTGTTAACCCCTGAAAACGGTGTTCCTGGTGGTGATATGCTTGGCTCGTCGCATCTCTGAACTACAGGCATTGTCGTGTCTGGCTCCATTCCACCAGATGACCTCAGGAGCGATACAACTTCGTACTGTTCCATCCTTCTTGCTTAAGGTAGTCTCTGAGTTTCATGTGAATCAGTCCATTTCATTGCTGTCCCTAGATAGGCACAAGGACATGGAAGATTACCATCTCCTCCACCATTTAAACATCAGTAGGTTTTTGGTGTGGTAATTGGAACTTTCAGAACTAGTGCGCAAGACGGATCACTTGTGTGTTCTTCACGGTGGAAGGAGACAGGGTGAACCAGCTTCGCGGGCTACTTTAGTTCACTGGATTAAGAAGGTGGTCACAGGAGCTTATGTAGAGGCAGGAAAGCCATTAGCCTTTCAGGTTAAAGCTCATTTCACTAGGGCTCAGGCGGTATCCTGGGTGGAAGCTAAGCTGCCATCTCTGTTCGATATCTGCCGAGCAGCAACGTGGTCCTCCTTAAACACCTTCTCCTGGTTCTGTTGCTGGACGTTCGGGCCCGAGAGGATGCAACCTTTGCAAGGGCAATGCTAACCAGACCACGGGCAGCCTCCTGCCCCGATCGGAAGTAGCTTTTGTACATCCCATTGGTCCTGAGTCCTTGTGGCTACACGCTAGGAAATGGAGAAATTACTTACCTGATAATTTCATTTTCCTTAGTGTAGACAGCTGGACTTTGTATCACTTATTTCTGAGTATATGATCACCATTAAAATCTTGCTCAATTGAAACTCTCTCAATGAACCCAAAAAAAACCCTGAACTAATCTGGCTAAAACTATTTCTTCCAACATTGATCTAGGAAACTACCTTCTCTCTCCAGCAACACAAGTACGGGATATCGGCGTCCAAATTGGCGAAAACTTATCTATGAAACCTCACATAAGCAAACTAATCAAATCCAGTTTCTTCAAACTATGAATACTAAGCTGTCTGAAACCCCTACTGACATTATCAGATTTTAGAACAGTTCTACAATTACTTATATTCTCTAACCTGGACTATTGCATCTCCCTACTCCTAGGACTTCCAGCCAATCACCTTAAACCTCTCCAATTTCTTCAAAATGCAGCAGCCAGACTCCTCATTGGGAAAAGAAAATTTGATCACATCTTCCCGACTCTGATTGCCCTACATTGGCTCCCTGTGCAATTCATAATAATATACAAAGTTCTAATAATAATTCGCCATAACTTGAATCCTAACAATGAATTGATAGAAATACATTTTAATCCTCGTATTCCTGCACGTTCACTTAGATCCCATGACAAAAGATTACTTGAAATTGCAACTATAAAAAACTACCACCTAAAACAAACAAGAGACAGAACTATATCAGTAGCAGCCCCTATTCCTTGGCACTCCTTACTAAAAAACAAGATCTGAAATCCTGCCTTTTCAACAATGCCTTCTCTCTAACTCTAAAAGTTCACGCTTAATTCTATAATACACCCCTCGAATGTCTTCCAGTTTATATGTCATCCCTTTAACTCTCCATCTGTACTTTTTGTTAAACCTTATACACCATTGTGATCTAGTATATAAAAACCTAAGTAAATAAATAATCCTGCACACGGCTGCCCAAGAACGGTGCCAAGGAATCGTCCGTGAAGTGGTCAGGGCATCCTTAATCTTGCTGGGGTTCAGTGTTTGTTTGGTTGAGTACCATTACGGTTTAAGTTTTAATCAGGTTGTAATCAAGTTTTAATCAAGTTTTTTTCGATAGTATGTCCACAATAGCTTTTGAAGAGAATACTTGAAGGGCTGAGGTCACTGCAGCCTCAGCTTTGAAACTTGACTCCGTCTCCATCTGCTAGCAGGGGAGCACATAACCCATTGGTCCTGAGTCCATCTGTCTATACTAAGGAAAACAAAAATATCAGGTAAGTATTTTCTCCATTACCAGCTATGTTATAAGCCAGCCACCTGTTCTCTTGAAATAATGCTACAGCCCAAATTGATGGGCTCCAACACCTATGAGCAAATCTTTGGCTATTCCAGTGGCATTTTGAAATCCTCCATTGTAATACTTTTTGCTTTATTAAATTTAATATATTGCTTGTATGAAACAAACCAGTTTACCAAATCAATTTACATGCTCATTAAATAAAATATCTCCACTAGGCGCCACATGCTGGCAATTTTGAAATTCTTGTGACTCACATTTCGATGCTGCAGCTCTTTATATATATATATTTATATATATATATATATAAAGAGCGGCTGAAGTCCTGTATGTATATATGTGTGTGTGTGTGTGTGTGTGTATGTGTATATATATATATATATATATATATATATATATATATATAATGTATATATATATGTATATATGTTTGTATGTATGTATATATGTATACTTATATATAAATATATACACACACATAATCAGATGCCCCGGTTTCCTCCATCAAGAGTTGGCAGATTTTTAAAAATTCAGTGGCAATTATGGCAGCAAGGTTGTCCGGTGGTGTTCCCTCCACAGGACTGAACAGTGATATTGAGCCAGAAAGAGAGGGGAGCTCCGATTCCCCTTTCCCACTCTCCAGCAGCTGAAGTCCTGGTCCTGTGTCTCTGTGCCGAACATGGGCGTCCATTAGTCCGGATACTGGCATTGCCGAGGTGACCGCAGGGTAAGGTTCTGTCCTCTGCTTACGCTTCCTCCCCATCTTAGGCAAGAAAGTAGAGAAAGAGCTGACGCCGCACTGACTTATCGAGTGGCCATCTTGGATCCACCCCCGAGTTTGCATGTTTAAAGATTTATCGATTTGAATTCCAAGATTGCGGACATCTTTGGGGAGTTTAATTGATTGGTTATTTATTAGTATTTCTGATGGAATTGAATCTGATGGATATCTTAAAAAAATAAATAATTTCTGTTTTTTGTAGGTTGAATGCCAATTTATTAGTAGATAACCAGTTTTGTATTGTTAATAGTATATTCGATAAAGATCGTTCGGTTTCAATCCAGGTTGGTTTAATTGAAAGGGAAAACTTTGTCATCCGCATATAATCCATAGTGAACATTGAGGCCTGCTAATATGCGGCAGGGGGTGGTTAGATATATATTAAATAGTACCGCCGATAGAGCGGAACCCTGAGGGACTCCGGATGTAATTGATTTCCATGATAACTTACAGGATTCTACTTTTACTTGTGGTGTGCGGTCTGAGAGGAATGAAGAGAACCAATTTAGAACATTGCCTGTTAAGCCTATTGCTTTTAGACAGTTTCTTAAGATGCTATGATCAATTGTATCGAATGCTGCTGAAATATCTCGTAAGACCATAATAAAATTTGTGCCTTGTTCAAATCCCCGTCTAATTATGTCAAATGATGAGAACAGCAATAGTTCGGTATTATGAAGCTTTTGGAAGCTGAATTGATATTTATTATTGTCAATAAATGACACAAGTTTCTAGGATTTTTGCTATATAAGATAATGATGAAATTGGCAATAATTCGCAAATAAAGATGAATCAGTGTTATGTTTCTTTAGAATTGGGTGAACGATGGCTCATTTAAGTGAGTCTGGAACATAACCTGCAAGAGATGCGTTAAATATATATATGATGAAGTTGTCATTTTTAATGTATTTTAGTAAAATTGTACAGCATAGGTTCAGCAAGCAAGATTAATTATTCACTGTAGAGAGAGAGTCGAGGACAACTTCTTCTGTATCTGTCTCGAAATCTGACCAGGGAAGATTATCTGGGCAGAAAGTGTCATCTGTTAGTGTAACAGGGGCTGTAATAGTTTCTGATGGTATTAATTTTATCAATGAAAAAATCTGTGAATTTATCTGCTATGTTTGTGTTTGAATTAGTCAAGGGAAAAGATGAAGCGTTTGAGGGAGGTTTTATTATTTGGTTTATCGAATGATAAAATTCAGCTGGATTGTTCAGTGATGTAGAGATTTTAGAATAAATGTATTTTTTTTTATTTTTGAGGTTTTGTTTGGATATACTAACAGATAATCTTTATATAAGGTTAAATTTATATGGTTGGGTTGATGTCGCCATTTCCAGGTTCAGGCCCTGAGAAGGATGATTTACCTGACAGTGTGGTCTTATATCTGGGGTCGATGGCAACCATGTTTGACATTGTCCCCTGAGCGAGGGCGCACATGTGGCCCCTTCAGCGCATATTACTCTCCCGGTGGAATCCACAATTACAGGCGTTCATAGTGAGACTCAACTTGCCATTTGAGGCAAGCTTCTAGTAGCAATGCTGGTTACAAGCAGATCATTTCAGGAAGGGGGTTTCCTTGGAGACACCAGAATGGTTGGTGATTATGATAGATGCGAGCCTTCTGGAATGGGGGGGGGCCTCACTGTCAAGAGTTGATGATGCAAAGCCGCTGGAGTGCTGAGAAGCAGCAGTGGACCATTAAACAGAGACGCATGTAGCTCATTTGGCATGCTTGAGATTTGCCGAGCGACTGTAAGCTCAAGTGGTGAGGATAATGTCGGACAATGCCATGACAGTGGCCTACATCAATCATCAAGGCAGAACCAGAAGCCAACAGATGTCTGTGGAGGTAGATGTGCTCATAGTGTGGGCAGAGTGACATTTCCAGGACATATCTGCCTCCCACATTACCAGGAAGGACAATGTACGGGCCAACTTCAACAGGCAAGACTTAGACCCAGGAGAGTGGGACTTAGCAGACGAAGCTTTTCAACTCATTATGGTGTGCTGAGGTTGCCCGTATCTGGATTTGCTGGCAACCTCCAGCAATGTGAAGGTACCATGGTTCTTCAGTCGTAAAAGGGATCTGAGGGCGCTAGGTATCGATGCTCTCGTTCAGGTCTGGCAGCGGAATGGGCTGTCGTATACCTTCCCGCCTTGGCCAATGATAGGTAGGTTCATTCGAAAGATTATGAGTGAGACTGAAACTGTACTTCTGGTGGCTCTGGATTGGCCATAGAGGCCGTGGTATGCTGATCTTCAGAGACTTCTGGTAGACAGTCCTCTCAGACTGCCATTCAGGAAGGCATGTATTAGGGGCCCATTCTGCATACTGATCTGGGTCTGTTTTGTCTTATAATTTGGCACTTGAGAGGTATCGGTTGCTGAAGCATGGTGGTTGTTCTGCAGTGATTTCCACTTTGCTCCAGATCAGGAAATGTTTTACATCTCTAGCTTATGTTAGAGTTTGGAGAGTGTTAGAGAATTGGTGTGAGGAGTGAGGTTATCATCCTCTCAAAGTTGAAATTCCTCTGATACTGGAATTTTTACAGGAAGGCTTGCTCAAAGGATTGGTCCTTAACACTCTAAAGGTGCAAGTGGCAGCTCTTGCTTGTTATAGGGGACGAGTCAATGGGGCAGCATTGTCTTCCCATCCAAATGTGTCCAGGTTTTTGAAGGGAGTTAAGCATTTGTTTCCTCCCTTACGGCTACAGGTGCTCTTTAGGACCTTAATCTGGTCTTGGGTTTTTTGTCGGGTCTCACTTTGAAAACCGTTTTTCTCATAGCAATCTGTTTAGCACTGAACTGCAAGCTCTTTCATGCCATGAGCCATTTCTATGAATTACTCTGGGGGCAGAAAAGCTTATAACAGTACCTTCCGTTTTGCTGAAAGTGGTTTCAGAGTTTCATTTGAATCGGACACTTTTTCTGCTCATGCTGGACAGGGATAGAGATAAGCGTGATTATCATCCGTTGCATGTCTTGGATGTCAGGCACCATTTGAAGCGGTACTTGAAGATTACTAAATCTTTCAGGAAGTTTGATCATCTGTGCTCCATGGTGGTGCCCAATTGGTAAAAGTCGTCACACAGCTGTCTATATGGATATCAATGTCCCGTTACCTAGTCAAGTTATGGCACATGCCACTAGGGCTCAGGCAAATCTTCACAAGGAGTCAACTAGGCATGTGCCTAGTTTATTTATTTATTTATTTAACAGCTTTTATATACCGGTGTTCGTGCGGGCACATCACGCCGGTTTACAGTAAAACTTGCGAAAGGAGGAAAGTTACAAAAAACAGGGCGCAGGTGTGGGAGCAGGCTAGAAAATACGGGGTGGGTGTGGGGGGAAAGGAAAGGGGAGGAAAGTAAAGAAGCTGTGAAAAGTAAAGGAACGTAGCCATAGGTATGGTGGAGAAGTTTACAGCAAGGGGGCTGCGGGGGTGTGATAACTAAGGGGGGGGGGGGTTATACATATTAATTTACTTACATTCTGAATTCTATACATAGACACTTATTTACTTCTAAATTCTATACATAGTAACTTATTTACAACAGATTGCGCGAGGAGCAGTCTAATAGGCAGCATGGGAACGATAATTCCAGGTGGGCATGCAATGGGAAGCGGTGGGGGGGGGGGGGAGGGGGGAATGTGGTGGGAGGGGGGAGGATACTTCAAGGGGAAAGTTTACGGGGGGTTGGTTTCAGGGTAGGCCTGTCTGAAGAGCCAGGTCTTGATGCCTTTTTTGAAGTTGGTCAGGGAGGGTTCAAGGCGGAGATGTGTCGGGAGGGAGTTCCAGAGGGCAGGGCCTGCGATGGTGAAGGCTCTTTCCCTGGTGGTGGAGAGATGTGCTGTTTTTAAGGGGGGCGTGTGTAGGGCTCCTGTATGGGAGGATCTTGTGTGGCGATGGGCAGTGTGAAAGTGGGGCATTTTTTTGAGCCAGGCGGGGTTACTTTTGTAGAGAGTGTTGTGCAGTATGGTAAGGGTTTTGTATTGAGAGCGGAAATGGATGGGCAGCCAATGCAGTTGTGCAAGGATGGGGGTAATATGCTCTCTTTTGCGTGTGTTAGTAAGGATTCTTGCCATGGTTGACTCCTTGTGAAGATTTGCCGAGCAGCAATGTGGTCCTCCTTACACACTTTCTCCAAGCATTACCGCTTGTATGTGCAGGTTCAGGAGGATGCAGCCTTCGCGCGTGCGGTGTTGACGGGACCACAGGACCCTTTTTGGGAGTAGCTTTGGTACATCCCACTTGTGTGGATTGGCTTGCCAGAATGTAGAGGAAGGAAAATTACTACTTACCTGATAATTTCCTTTCCTCTAAGGAAGTCAAGTCAGTCTACAACCGCCCTAGGCTACCTACTTGCTTTTAGTTTGTACCTTAGGTCAGATGATGAATGTTATTTCTGAACTAGCCAGTCCCTAAGGTTAGTGCATGTTAATTCTTTTAACTGAGCTCAGTGTACTCATTTGGTTGGAATCATGATTGGTTGTCTGTCTGTTAAGTCATGTTCAAGTGTAATCGGTTTGTCCACAGTTTGGCTTTTTCAGAGAATGCTGATGGACTGATGTCGGGGCAGGGCTATATGTCTGTGATGTCAGTGAGTCAATTTTACTTTATCACCATCTACTGGTATTATGTGAATTGGCCTGCTTTCCTTAGAGGAAAGGAAATTATCAGGTCAGTAGTAATTTCTCCTTGTGCATTCTGAAACACCCACACCACTTTGTTTCAGAAAAGCCTTTATTTCAATAGAAGTTACTTGTGGGTTTTTTGATTTGCATCCCAACAAACTTTCCTGGAAGTTGTCTGAAATCTGGCTTGGTATTAACAGAGCCCATAATTTTTCACTTCTTGATTAGAGTTGAACCTACTACCAGGGGGGATGGCCCCACTAGGACCTGCCTACCCCCGGGAGGTTGTGCCTGTTTGTCCTGCTTGATTCTATCTCTCTCTCGCTTTTTTTTTTTTTTTTTAATAGTGATTGTCTTAACCCCCAAGAACAGGGCAAGACCGCCGGGTATGCACCACCTCCATCTGCTGGAGACAGAGAAATACTGAGGAGATGCAGGTGGTACACCAGGTTAAGAGGAGGTGCTCTTCAGGTTTTTCTCTGTCTCCATCTGCTGGAAGGGAGGCATAACCCAGCAGTCTGGATTGATCCGGGTACACACAGGGAATGACTATTTATACACAGACACTAAGTACAATCAAACATGGCACAATGAAGGGTGGATACCTGCCCTTCATTGCCATCTCAGCCTGTGTGTGTCAACTTGAATATATATTATCAGCCCAAACAATTCAAAGGTATGTAAGCCTTTGAATAGGACCATTTTATTATTTCCTTTATTGCTGTGGTTTTGTTTAATGATCGTGCTATTCAGTGATGCATAAAATATTTTAATGTGTTTCAAACTAAACTAACAGACATGTTTTGTCTGATCACTCATGTTTTCTTAAAATGCTCCACATCTTACAAATTTTGCCAGGGGTGTGTAAACATATGAGCACAACTGTATGTACAATTGGTGCATGAGTGAGCGGGCAGTGATTCTCAACTTCACTTGGGTTCCAGAGCCCGGCCACTGTGTGCTATCTTCTATAAACAGCCCTGAAAATATTTATTGAGCAACTTGTGCACTTTTCTTTTCAGAAGAGTGAGAGAGATGAGAAATGTGCGAGATCCGCATCTCCCGTGAAAGAAGAAAAGACACGGTCTCCTCCAGTGCCTGCTGAACAAGTAAGGAATGTCTTTCTTAGGAACCGTGGTATATAGTTTTCAGGGATTCTAAAATCCTTTCCGGATTTACCTTGAACAAAATGTACTTGTCGTGTACTCTGGTCAGTTTGTGTTGGTAAAGGGGTGGGGGGAGGGTGCTAAGGAAAGGGGATAGGAGGGCTCAGCAAGGAGTACATGATGAGTGTATTTCTTCTCTGGTGCGTGCACATCTTCCCACGCCACCCTCTCACACCTTCTCCATGCCACATCCCTTCTCTCACTACTGTAGTCCTCTCTCTCATCTACCAGTCCCACCTCTCGGTCATCTCACAGGTTTGGATGCGGGCTGACGTTTATCTTCCTAACATGCACCAGGGCAGCCCTCTGTCATCTCCCATCCATAGAAACAGAGATGACGGCAGAAAAGAACCAAATGATCCACCCTGTCTGCCCAGCAAGCTTATGTCAGTATCTCCTGCACTATGTGCAGGTTACCCTCATGCTTATCAGTTTCCCAGACCGTAAAAGTCAGGGCCCTTGGATGCTGTTTGAATCCAATTTCTATTAACCCTTGCCGTGGAAGCCGAGAGCAAAGATGGAGCTGCAACAAAAGTATCAGGCTAAGTGATTAAGGGAAGTAAAAGCCGCATCAGCAAGTTCCCCCGTGTTTATTTGTTCCCCAAACTGTAAAAGTCGGGGCCTTCGTTGGTTGCTGTCTGAATCCAATGCCCCTTTTCCCACTGCAGTTGAAGCAGAGAGCAATGATGAAGTTGCATTTACAGTATCAAGACTTATTTGTTAAGGGTAGCAACTGCCACTCCAGCAAGTTACCCCTGCTTACCCTCATGCACTCTTTTCTTTATTTCCACCTTCTAGCCTTTAGGGATCCACAGTGATCAATTGATCCTGATGACTTGAAATCATCTAGCAATTATATATTTTCCAAAGATATATATAGCTTTGGCTGTGATGTCGCTGCCAAAATTAGATTTCCACTACTGACCTGTAACGTTAAAGATTTCTTTAGTTATTTTAGAATATCCATCCCCAACTCTCAGGTCTTCAGCTTGGAGAAAAGTGACTGAGAAGGGGATATGATAGATGGTTATAAAATTGAGTGAGGTGGTACAGATTAATAGGGGACAGTTACTTACCCTTTCAAATAGTATGAGGATTAGGGGGATATTCATGAAATTAACTGGTAGCAGATTTAAAATACATTTTCTGGCGGGAGGTGGGGGGAAAAAACAAGAAAAGAATGGCAAGACATTGGTTGTAAAAGCTTTATTGTACATTTAAGTGTTTTGTATTTGAAGTGACTATGGCTATGTTATTGTTCTAGTTGCCAATAAAATATAAATTTAAAAAAAAAAAAATGGATGGACTCAGGATGGACTCAGGCCCAAAGGGTTATATGCTTCCCTGCTAGCAGATGGAGGCTGAGTCAGGTTTCAAAGCTGACATCACTCTAGTTCCCTGTACGTACCTGGATCAATCCAGGGAGTGAGTTGAGCCTCCTGTCCAGCAGATGGAGACAGACAAAAACTGAAAGGGTATCCCATATCAGGACAGAGCCTACCCTGCATCCCTTCAGTATTTGTCTGTCTCCAGCAGATGCAGGCAGCTGAACCTGCGGTTCTCGTTCTTCCTTAGTCTCTACTTCCTGTGGGGTTTTTTCTTATCATAAAGTCTCAAGATCAAGCAAGTATTCCCTGTACGTACCCGGATCAGTCCAGACCATGGGTTGAGCCTCCTGTCCAGCAGATGGAGACAGACCAAAACTGAAAAGGTATCCTATATCAGGACAGAGCCTACCTTGCAGCCCTTCAGTATTTGTCTGTCTCCAGCAGATGCCAGACAGCTCACCCTGCGGTTTCCTGTTAGCTTGCCCTTTTTCCCTTCGGGGTTCCTTCTTTGATTCTTTTCTCTGGGGCAAGCTCAAACAAGTATTGTTTCAAGTCATTTCTTTGTAAAAAAAAAAAAAAAAAAAAAAAGAAAGAAAGTTACCGGTTTTAAATTTCTGTCTCTTTGTAGGAGGGAGCGGGGTTTGATCGCCTGCTCCTCTCCTCTGGGACTCCCCTATCAGCTGTTTTCTTTGTTTCCCTCGCGGCTGTGTTATTTTACTCAAGCTGCGTTCAAACTTGTGCTTGGCCTGTGGAGAGCCGGCCTCCCAGCTCTCCAGAGTTGGGGTGTGCTTCTCCGTGGCGGCGCAGGTAACTTGAGCCCGAGGTTGGGTTCCCCGACGCATGGCCAGGCTGTTCCCGACTCGAGAAACCGCCAGAACAGCGGCTACTTTGGGTATTTCACCCAATGCAGGCTCTACTTCTCCAGGGGCAGAGGAGCTGGATTTGCAGATTTTTACCCTCCCGATCTGAGCCCGGTGCGCTCTCGGGGGGGGGGGGGGGGGGGATGACACGGACCCCTCTCCCCCGTGGAAAAATCGTCCCGGGCCCGTTTCACTTCGGATTTTGTGCTCCTGCACAAATCGTATCTAGCTAGCCTGCAGGAGGAGGTAGACCCTCCCCTGCCCCCCCCTCCGAAACTCCCCCGGATGCCCATGCCGTCTCCTGCAGCGGTTTTAGATCTGCAAGGCCCTGTCCGGGTGCTGGTGGTCCCGGGAGCCCCCCTCCCTGTGGACCCTCTTGATGAATTTGATGGGGAGGCCTCGGCTCAGGCCCCCCCCCCCCGCCCGAGGGCGACGATCCCCGCATCCTCTGCTTATTTCAGCGTGCGGAGCTAGAACCTCTCATTCCCTTTGTTCTCCAGGAATTGGGAATTGATGCTCCGCCGGATGATTCTGTGGCAGCGGCGATGCCATTAAACGTGGACCCGGTCCTGGCGAGACTTAGGGCACTCCCACGTACATTTCCATTCCATCCTATGCATAGACTGCTTCTCCTACAGGAATGGGAAGCCCCTGAGACTGGTCTCCAGGTTGGAAGGGCTATGGATAAGCTCTACCCGCTTCCCGAGGATTGCCTGGACATGCTGAAGATTCCTAAGGTTGACTCTTCGGTTACCACGGTAACTAAGCATACCACCATCCCAGTGGTGGGCGCCACAGTGTTGCGGGATGTTCAGGATCACAAACTCGAATTTTATTTGAAGCGAATCTTTGAGGTCCTAGTTCTGGGGGTCCAGGCGACAATCTGCAGCAGACTCATGCAGCGGGCAAGCCTTAGGTGGATGCAACAATTACTCAGCAAGGACCTCCCGTCTGCAGAGGAAGAGCAGGCGGAATGTTTGGAGGGCGCCATTGCATATGGCGCGAATGCCCTATATGACTTGCTTAGAGTCCAGGTTAAGGCTATGGTTTCCGCAGTTTTGGTCAGACGCCTCCTCTGGCTGCGCAGCTGGTCCGCGGACTCTTCGTCGAAGGCTCAGCTGGGCACTCTTCCTTTTAAAGGCAAGTTGCTTTTTGGTGAGGACCTGGAACAGCTTATTAAATCCTTGGGCGAGAACAAGGTCCATAAGCTGCCGGAGGACTGCCCTAAACAGTCTAAATCTTTCTTTCCAACTCATACCCGCTTCAGGGGGCAATGCCAGTACAGCAACAGGGCATGAGGTTCATGTCCCAGTCGTGGTCTCATTCTTTTCGGGGCCGTTGCGGCTTCCGAGATGGCAGCCAACAACACCCAGCCACCAAGTCCGCTCCCCAATGAGATCCGGCCGGTCCATTCCTCCGTACGAAAGTTAGGTAGGCGTCTTTCTCTGTTTCGCCAGGAGTGGGCCAAAAACTCATCCGATCAATGGGTTCTCGAGATGATAGAACACCGTTACGCGTTAGTTTGCCCGGGACCTACCGGATCTTTATCTCGTTTCCCCTTGCGGCCCATCAAAGAGGCCTGCGGTCTGTCAAACCCTGGACAGGCTCCAGGAACTGGGGGCGAATACTACGGTGCCATTGCAAGAACAAGGCGCCGGCCAGTATTCCATTTACTTCGTCATTCCCAAGAAGGACAATACCTTCTGTCCAATCCTGGATCTCAAACGAGTCAACCGGGCCTCAGGGTCCCTCATTTCAGAATGGAGACCCTGAGGGCGGTGATAGCAGCCTCCCTCGACCTGACTGAGGCTTTCCTCCACATACCAATTCTACGAGAGCATCAAAATTTCATTGATTTCATATCCTGGGTCAGCACTTCCAGTTCAGAGCTCTTCCCTTCGGCCTTGCCATCGCTTCCCACACCTTTACCAAGATCATGGTAGTAGTGGCGGCTGCACTCCACCGGGACGGAATCTTAGTCCATCCTTATCTGGACGACTGGCTTGTGAGGGCCAAGTCCTCTGCCCTGTGCGCTTGCGCAGTAGACAGGGTACTAGCTCTCCTCACTTCGCTCGGATGGATAATCAACTTCTCCAAAAGCAATCTCCAGCCCTCTCAGGTTCTGGAATTCCTGGGAGCTCGCTTCGACACTCGGGTCAGGAAAGTTTTTCTCCCGGACTCGTGGGCACTCAAGCTGATCGATCAAGTGAACAGCTTTGTTTCCCTGCCACTTCCCACGGCCTGGGATTATATGCAGGTTCTGGGGACCATGGCTTCCACTATCGACCTTGTCCCCTGGGCGTTTGCGCATATGCGTCCATTACAGAAAGCATTCTTATCCTGCTGGCAACCGGTGTCCGAGCAGTTCCAGGAGTCCCTGCCTCTTTCCGACACTACCATTGCCGACATACAATTGTCGCCGGCGCATCTCCTCTTCTGACTCCCTCGTGGGTCATAGTCACGACGGACGCCAGCCTCTCCAGGTGGGGGGGGGGGGGGGGGCGGTGGTCTGTCAATCACAAACTACTCAGGGGTTCTGGTCCCCACTCCAGTTCCGTTGGCACATAAATCGCCTGGAGGCCGGGGCGATGCGCCTGGCTCTCAAGTTTTTTCTCCCCCTGATCCGCCACAAGGTGGTTCAAGTTTTGTCGGACAATTCCACCACGGTGGCTTACATCAATCGACAGGGGAGTATTAGAAGTCGTCTGATGGCGCTGGAAGCCAGCAAGCTCTTCTACTGGGCGGAGAGGCACTTGGATCGTTTAGCTGCCTCCCACATATAGCGGTCAAGGAGAATGTTCAAGCCGACTTCCTCAGCCGTCAACGTCTCGATCCCGGCGAGTGGGATTGTCCGACTCTGCGATGGAACTGATTGTTTGCAGGTGGGGTCCCCCTCACCTGGATCTCATGGCGACGGCGACAGTGGACAACGCCAAGGCTCCCCGGTTCTTCAGCCGTTGGAGGGAGCATTGCTCAGAGAGAGTGGATGCGTTGGCTCTTCCTTGGCCTCCCGATATCCTCCTCTACGTGTTTCCTCCGTGGCTGTTAGTAGGGAAGATTCTCCGGAGAATAGAGCTGCATCGCAGTCCGGTCATTCTCGAGGCCCCTGAGTGGCCCCGCAGGCTGTGGTTCGCGGATCTGGTAAATCTGGCGACGGATGGTCCTCTTCGCCTCGGCCACCTACCCCGTCTTCTTCGGCAGGGTCCCGTACTTTTTGACCAGGCGGATCGCTTCTGTCTAGCAGCATGGCGTTTGAACGGCGACTTTTGAGGCGAAAAGGTTACAAGGAAGAGGTTATTTCCACTCTGCTTAGGGCTCATAAGCAGTCTACATCTCTGACCTATGTCCGTATCTGGAAGGTTTTTGAGAGCACCTGCAAGGAGTGGGGTGTTTCGGTGCGTTCGTCTTCGGTCGCTGTAGTTCTCACTTTCCTGCAACAGGGACTATCCAAGGGTCTTTCTGTCAGCTCGTTGCGGGTACAAGTTTCGGCTCTCTGTTCCCTCCTGGGCACCATCGAGGGTCGGGCGGTGGCCTCTCATCCGGAATTTGTCCTTTTCCTCAGGGGTGCTAAGCACCTGAAACCGCCCGTCCGGCCCACTTGTCCCTCGTGGAGTCTAAATTTGGTGCCTTGGTCTCTTTGCTCAGCCCCTTTTGAACCTCTCCATTGGGCTACTCTCAAGGACTTGACACTCAAGACTGTCTTCTTGGTTGCCATTTGCTCCGCCAGGAGGGTTTCGGAGCTTCAAGCTCTGTTTTGCAGAGAACCTTTCCTGCAGTTTATGGATTCGGGCGTCTCTCTCAAAACAGTGCCTTTCTTGCCGAAGGTTGTTTCCTCCTTTCATGTAAATCAGTCGGTGGAGCTCCCCGCGTTTTCTTCTGAGGATATCATGGGGTCCGGGGGTGGTGAACTTTGCCGACTGGATGTTAAACGCGTCTTGCTGAGTTACCTTACTATTACTAATGACTTCCGGGTCTCGGATCATCTCTTTGTCCTGTGGAGTGGTCCAAATAGGGGCAAACAAGCTTCTAAGACTACGATCGCTCGGTGGTTGAAGGAGGTGATTGCGTCAGCCTACATCTGCAAGGGCCGGGTGGTTCCGGAAGACTTGAAAGCTCATTCCTTGCGTTCTCAGGCTACTTCTTGGGCGGAGAGTCAGTCTGTCTCTCCACAGGAAATATGCAGGGCTGTTACATGGAAATCCCTGCATACATTTGCTTGTCATTACCGCCTTGATGTTCAGGCGCCAGTCTTTGGTAGACAGGTGCTTCGAGCGGGACTGTCTAGGTCCCACCCTTTGTAGGGAAGCTTTGGTACATCTCATGGTCTGGACTGATCCAGGTACGTACAGGGAAAGGAAAATTAGTTCTTACCTGAATTTTCGTTCCTGTAGTACCATGGATCAGTCCAGACGCCCTCCCGTATTCCGTCCGCTCGAAAATTTCTTTCCTGTTTTCTCCTTCTTATAGGAGTAATTTGTGTCTCTGCATGGCTCTCATGGAATTTCATTACAGGCACCAGAAGCATCTTTTACGATGATCTGGGGTAGTCATGCAAGAGCGTTTTAGTTACACAGTTCATTCACTTGTTCTATTGTCTGATTGTTTACACTAAATTACTAGTTATTCTGTTACTTGCTTGACCTTGTGCCTTTTTCTGCTTTGACACTGGTTATACTGAAGGGCTGCAGGATAGGCTCTGTCCTGATATAGGATATTTATTTATTTATTTATAACTTTTTATATACCGAGGTTCAATTAACAAGATTAATTATCACTTCGGTATACATTACAACCAGCAAAAAATAACAGAGACAAAGTCTTGTTTTACAATGAACAGGGTAGAAGTAACCTGGATTAAAACAATGAACAGGGTAGAAATAACCCTGTTCATTGACCCTGATCATTGACCCTGTTCATAGACCAAAACTGAAAGGATACCCTTTCAGTTTTGGTCTATCTCCATCTGCTGAACAGGAGGCTCAACCCATAGTCTGGACTGATCCGTGGTACTACAGGAACGAAAATGATCAGGTAAGAACTAATTTTCCTTTAACTATCTTTGCTAGATCTTCAAAAAAAAAAAAAAAGAAAAATATCTGTTTATTTTCTCGGAGACAGCTCTGTCTCCTTGCTCTGCTGGGAGCCTAGGGGGGCTTGCCCCTTGATTCTTCAGCCTAGGCTCCCCTTTTCCCGGTGACCTGACTGGATTCTGGGGCGATACTGGTAGTCCAGTCACTCCCCCTCGCTGGCTGTCTTAACCCCGAGAAGTCTAATTTTTGGTGAGGACCTTGAACAGCTTATTAAATCCTTGGGAGAGAACAAGATTCATAAGCTGCCGGAGGACCGCCCGAAGCAGTCTAGATCTTTCTTTCCTTCGCGCTCTCGCTTTAGAGGTCAGCGTCCGTATAATAGCAGAGCGCGGGGATCCTTTCCAAGAGGTACCTCCTCCAGATCCCAGTCCTGGTCTCATTCCTTTCGTGGCAGTCGTCCCTTCCGAGATGCCCACCCACAGCACTCGACCACAAAGACCTCTCCACAAAGAGATTAGGCCGACCCATTCCTCCGTTCCAAAATTAGGTGGACGGCTGTCCCTGTTTCTCGAGGAATGGGTCAAGATTATGATGGATCAGTGGGTCCTAGAGGTGTAGAGAAAGGTTATGCATTAGAATTTGCTTGGGACCTACCGGATCTTCACATAATCTCTCCCTGCAGAAGCCGGAAGCGGCCTGCGGTCAAACAGACTCTTGGCAGGGTACAAGAGCTTGGTGCCATAGTTCCAGTCCTGGTGGAGGAACAAGGGTCCGGCCAGTATTCCATCTACTTCGTTGTTCCCAAAAAGGACGGTTCCTGCCATCCAATCTTGGATCTCAAGTGAGTCAACTGGGCTCTCAAGGTACCCCATTTTCGAATGGAGACCCTGAGGGCGGTGATAGCGGCAGTTCGCTCAGGCGAATATCTGGCCTCCCTCGACTTAACGGAGGCTTACCTGCACATTCCGAAACACCGCGACCATCAGAAGTATCTCAGGGTCAATACTCTGGGACAACACTTCCAGTTCCGGGTGCTCCCTTTCGGCCGCGCCTCGCTTTTTTACCAAGGTCATGGTGGTGGTGGCAGCTGCTCTCTGTCGGGAAGGAGTCCTGGTCCACCCTTACCTGGACGATTGGCTCATCCGGGCCAAGTCGGAGACTCTCTACAGGTTGACGGTCGACAGAGTCCTGGCCTTCCTATCCTCCCTCGGGTGGATAGTCGACTTTTCCAAGAGCAATCTGCAGCCCTCCCAGATCCTGGAATTCCTGGGAGCACGCTTCAACACACCGGGTTGGCAAGGTCTTTCTGCCAGACTTTCGGGCGGTCAAACTTATGGATCAGGTGCGCAGATTTCTCTCTCTCTCGCTACCCACTGCGTGGGATTACCTTCAGGTCCTGGGGTCCATGGCTTCCACCATCGATCTGGTTCCTTGAGCTTTTGCGCATATGTGTCTATTACAGAAAGCTTTGCTGTCCCGTTGGAAGCCGGTGTCGGAGCAGTTCCGGAAACCCCGCCCACTCTGACCCTACCATCGCCGACATGCAAAGGTGGCTCTCGCTCGAAGGGGATGCCCCTACAGACGACTCAGTGGATCATTGGATGGACGCCAGCCTCTCCAGCTCTGTGCCAGACCTCAGTCTATGCAGGGATACTGGTCCCCAGTCCAATCCCGCTGGCACATCAATCGCCTGGAGGTCAGAGCGGTCCATCTGGCACTCAAGGTATTTCTTCCTCTGATCTGTCGCAAGGTGGTGCGGGTACTCTCGGACAATGCCACAACGGTAGCTTATATTAATCGGCAGGGGGGCACCACAAGTCGCCTGGTCGCTCTGTAGGCCAGCAGGCTGTTCACCTGGGCGGAGCGTCACCTGGATCGCTTGGCAGCTTCCCACATTGCGGGGAAGGAGAATGTTCAAGCTGATTTTCTCAGTTGACAGCGTCTGGACACCGGAGAGTGGGAGTTGTCCAGAGCAATGGAGCTGATCGTCCGCAGGTGGGGTCCCCCCCACTTAGATCTAATGGCTACTCTGAACAATGCAAAAGCTCCCAGATTCTTCAGCCGCAGAAGGGAGCACTGCTCGAAAGGAGTGGATGCCCTGGTTCTTCCCTGGCCTCACGACGTTCTCCTGTACGTCTCCCCACCTTGGCCTCTGGTGGGAAAAGTACTCAGAAGAATAGAACTTCATCGGGGACCCGTCATTCTCTTGGCACCCGAGTGACCCTGCGTACCTGGTGAACCTCGCGACGGACGGTCCTCTTTGTCTCGGCCATCTGCCCACCTCCTCCGGCAGGGTCCAGTATATTTTTGATCAGGTGGATCACTTCTGTCTAGCGGCCTGGCTTTTGAACGGCAGCAATTAAGAAAGAAGGGATATAAAGAAGTTATAACCACTCTGTTGCGAGCCCGTAAGCCCTCTACCTCTCTCACGTCCAGGTTTGGAGAGTTTTTGAGACTGTGTGTGCTGAGTCCAGAGTGTCAGCGCAAGGCTCCAGTCTCCCAAGTACTCTCTTTTCTCCAGAATGGCCTTTCCAAAGAGCTATCTTTCAACTCTTTACGGGTTCAGGTCTCCACCCTTGGGTCCCTCTTAGGCAGTATCGATGGTTATGCTGTGGTGGCTCATCCGGATGTCGTTCGGTTCCTCAAGGGGGCCAAGCATTTGAATCCGCTGGTCCGACCTACTTGTCCCTCGTGGAGCCTTAACTTGGTGCTTCCGGTTCTTTGCAAGGCACCCTTTGAAGCCCTCCGGCAGGCCATGCTTAAGGATCTAACTTAAGGCAGTTTTTCTCGTGTCTATCTGCTCCGCCAGGAAGGTGTCAGAGCTCCAAGCGTTGTCTTGTAGGGAGCCCTTTCTCCGTTTTTCTGATTCAGGGGTTTCCCTTAAGACGGTACCATCGTTCTTGCCGAAGGTTGTGTCTTCCTTTCACGTCAGTCAGTCAGTTGAACTTCCTGCTTTCTCTCCTGAGGGCATTGCGAACACACCTGGTGGTAACCTGCAGCGCCTTGATGTAAAATGGGTACTGCTGCAATACTTGCAGGTTACAAATGAGTTTCGGCTCTCTGATCATCTATTTGTCTTATGGAGTGGCTCAAATAGAGGGAACAAGGCTTCTAAGGCTACGATTGCCCGCTGGCTAAAGGAGGCAATTGCGTCAGCTTATATATGTCGGGGCTGGACGGTTCCGGAGGGCTTAAAGGCCCACTCTTTGCGTTCACAGGCTACTTCTTGGGCGGAGAGTCAGTCGGTCTCTCCGCAGGAAATCTGTAGAGCAGCTATTTGGATGTATCTGCATACTTTTGCTCGTCATTATCGCCTTGATCTGCAGGTGCCGGTTTTTGGCTCCTTCGGAAGGCAGGTGCTTCAAGCGGGACTGTCTCAGTCCCACACTGTTTAGGGAAGCTTTGGTACATCCCACTGTCTGGACTGATCTGGGTACATACGGAGAAAGGAAAATTGGTCCTTACCTGCTAATTTTCGTTCCTGTAGTACCACGGATCAGTCCGGACTCCCTCCTGTGTACTGTCTGCTACGTCTGCTCGAAGTTCTTTTCTTCACAGTTTATTGGATGTCTCGACTTCCTATCATAACCTTAAGGCACCTGAAGCATCTCCTAGATGAATATGAATATATATGCAAGAGGGATTATATAGAGTTTTGAATTGTTCAAATTATCAGTTACTTGTTGCTTTCTTGATCTGATTATCTTTATATATATATATATATATCTGCTTTGATAACATACTGAAGGGATGCAGGGTAGGCTCTGTCCTGATATGGGATACCCTTTCAGTTTTTGTCTGTCTCCATCTGCTGGACAGGAGGCTCAACCCACTGTCTGGACTGATCCATGGTACTACAGGAACGAAAATTAGCAGGTAAGGACTAATTTTCCTATACACCCCTGCAGTGACCTCAGCCCTCCAGTATCTCTCCATCTCCTAGCAGATGTGGACGTGCTTTCCTATGGGAATCACCTTACCCTTTAGAAGAAGAAATTTTACTTTTAAATTGGAGAAAGATTGAGCCCCGCTCTCCTTCTGTGATACCTAAAGGTCCCTCCCCCAGCTGAGAATTCCTAAGGTGATTTCCGAGATCCCTCAGAGATGTGCCTTGGTCCGGTAGCACGTTCCCCCTGTGGACTTTGTTGCTGAAGCAAACTGAAAGGCAGCAGGTGCAGGAAGCCAAGTGGGGCGGTGACGGCCAATGCCTTCTCCCCCCCCCCCCCCCCCCCCCGCAGCTGGAGACAGTCTCTGTACTCAGCTGGTAAGCGCCGAGTCCCCAGGTAAGTGGGGAAGGGGGGGGAAGAGAAGATTTACCTCCCGATTCAGAGACGTTTGGAGGGGTTTTCGGTAAGACTTCCTCTGGTCTCATTGCTTGGTGCGCCATACTGACATTATTTCTGATCCCATTGGGGTAAGGGGAAGTGGGCTTTCGAGCGGCCCCCCCCGGTGGGCTAGGCCCCGCTTTAGGCTCAGTGGGCACACTGTGTGGTAGGCTGAGGCGGCGCTATCTTGCGCATATTTTTGTGCATCTTCTATTGCTCACCATAGAGCATCAGTATGTACGGTGCGTGCTGGCTCTGCACACACACTGCACAATGTCACGCACATCCATACACACGCAATTCTCTTGACGCAGAAATTTGGAAAAGCAGCAGTTACAGTGCTCCTCCCAATGCTTTTGACCCTACAGGAACTTGACATTTCAGAGGTCTCAGGCCTTTCGGAGTTGACAGCCCAACAGAGGGGCAGGTTCGGGTTCAGGTTCATCACGAACCCCCCAATGAAGATTTGCCAGCCACCCTTGGAACGAGGAGATAGGGGGTCGACTGTCCCTCTTCTACCAGAGGTGGGTTGAGATCACTTTGGACAAATGGGTACTGGATGTCATACAAAAAGGATAAGCGCCGGAATTTTACATCACTCCTCCGGACATGTTCATGATGTTTCCTTGCCACTTTCAGCACAAGAAGCAGGCAGTGGAGTCCACCTTGGCAAGGCTTCTCAGGTTGAGGGCTATAATTCCAGTACCTGCGCCCAGGAAAATATGGGGAATTATTCCATCTATTTCATCGTACCCGAAAAAGAGAATTCCTTTCACCCCCATCCTGGACCTCAAGAATGTCAACTGACATCTGCGAGTAATCCATTTCTGCATGGAAATTTTGCACTCTGTGATAAGAGAGTATAACCGGGAGAGTTCTTAACCTCCCTGGACCTTTCCGAGGCCTACCTTCATATTCCAATCTAGCAAGAACATCGTTTCCTTCGCTTCGCGGTACTGGGCCACCATTATCAGTTCCAGGCATTGCCCTTCAGCCTGGTCACCGCTCCCAGAACATTTTCCAAGAATATAGTAGTCGTAGCAGCTGCACTGAGAAAAGAGGCAATCCTGGTGTACCCGTACTTGGATGACTGGTTGATCTGTGGAAAATAATCTCCAGGTGACCAGCAGAGTGACCTTCCTGCTTCAGGAACTCTGTTGGGTCATAAACTTGGACAAAAGCAGTCTCAAACTCTCCCATCCTTGGAATATCTGGGTGTCAGGTTCAATACCAAGATCTTCCTCACGTCCATGCGGAGAAGGAAGTCGATATCCCAAGTGTTTCGGTTGACAAACACGATACGCCCCAAGGTGTGGAACTATCTTCAGGTCCTTGGTTTGATGACGTCAACCCTAGAGGTAGTACTATGGGCAAGGGCACACATGCAACCACTTCAATGCTTCCTGCTTTCACATTGGAACGAGCTGTCTCAAGACTACTCAATTCGCCTCTACCTATTGATGGACGTATGTTCTTGACTCCAATGGTGGATGCAGGAAGTTCACCTGAGCAAGGATGTAACCCTGTCTCCACTGAATTTGGCTGGTCCTCACAACAGCCGCGAGCCTTCAGGGCTGGGGAGCTCACTGTCAGGAACTAAAGGCCCAGGGGCATTGGATCAAGGAAGAGGCACTCAGGAGCATAAACCACCTGGAAGCCCGGGCAGTCAGATTGGCATGTCTACAGTTCAGCCACATACTCCAGGGTCAAGCGATCTGCGTAATGTCGGACAACGCAACAATAATAGCCTACATCAACCAAGAGCCAGCAAGTGTCACAGGAGATAGATCTCCTTATGGAATGGGCGGAAACACATCTACAGATGATCTTGGCCTCCCACATCGCAAGAAAAGACAAATTCAGAGCTTTGTAAGCAGACTTTGTAAGCAGGGAGTGTCTGGATCCAGGAGAATGGGCATTGTCGGCCAAAGCCTTTCAGCTGATGGTAGATCGCTGGGCCTACCATCCATCAACCTACTGGCTGCATTTCACAATGCAAAGGTTCCCAAATTTTTCAGTCACAGAAGCGATCAGTGGTCCCTGGGGATCGATGCTCTTGTTCAGACTTGGCCAGAAGAGGACTTGCTATATGCCTTTTCTCCGTGGCCCCTGCTGGGCAGGGTCTTTCGCAGAATCAAGCACAACAGCGATTAGTCCTAGTAGCTCCAGATTGGCCCAGGTGTCCGTGGTTTGCGGATATGCGGTGCCTCCCACCTCACAGGGACCTGCTTTAGCAGGGACCAGAACTTCACGAAGATCCAACTCTATTCTGTCTTGCGGTTTGGCCTTTGAGAGGGCTCGCCTGATGAAGTGTGGATATTTGGCGGCAGTAATTACCACCTTACTCCGTGCGTGGAATTTCTCTGCGTCCTTAGCGTATGTGCAGGTCTGGAGAGTATTTGAGGCCTGGTACGAGGAAAACTGTTTCTCCCCTTGGATGGTCAAAATCCCACTAATTCTGGAATTTTTACAGGGCAGCCTTAATAAAGGTGTGACCCCTAACTCCTTGAAGGTCCAGGTAGCAGCTCTCTTGTTTCAGGGGTGAGATGAATGGAACCTGCCTGTCGGCTCATCCAGACATTTCTGAAAGGGGTAAAGCACCTCCAGCCACCCCTAAGGTGGCCTGTTCCCTTGTGGAATCTTAATCTAGTATTGGAGTTTTTGGTAGGGCTCTCCATTCAGCCACTCTAATTTCTTTCTTTGCGTTTATTAACCTTGAAAACGGTGTTCCTGGTGGCTATATGCTCGGCACGTCGCATCTCTGAACTGCAGGCATTGTTGTGTCAGGATCTGTTCCTCCGGATGGCTCCAGAAGTATTATAGCTTCGTACTGTTCCATCCTTCTTGCCCAAGGTAGTCTCGGAGTTTCATTTGAGTCAGACCATTTCGTTGCCTCCACTAGATAAGCACAGGGATGTGGAAGAATACCACCTCCTCCGTATTTTGAACATCAGACTCTTTGTGCAGTATCTAGAAGTTTCAGAACCGGTCTGAAAGATGGACTGCCTGTTTGTCCTCGGTGGAAGGAAGCAGGGCGAACCAGCTTCGTGGGCTACTATAGCTCGCTGGATTAAGGAGGTGGTCATGGGAGCCTTTGTGGAGGCAGGAAATCCATTACCTTCTCAGGTTAAAGCGCATTTCGCCAGGGCTCAGGCAGTCTCATGGGCAGAAGCTAGACTGCTGTCCCCCGTCTATATCTGCTGAACGGCGACATGGTCCTCATTGTACACCTTCTCCAGGTTCTGTCACCTGGACGTACAGGCCCAAGAAGACACAGCCTTTGCAAGGGCGACACCAGCCGACGACCCTTTGCCCTTACTATGTCACAGGGGCTACCGCCGCCATTGGTGGACCCCAGTGACATAGTGAGGGCAAAGGGCCGTCGGCGCCATTTTGACTACTGGCAGCCGACAGCCCAAGTCCAGGAGATTGCTCCCGGACCGCTGCTGGACCACCAGGGACTTTTGGCAGGTCTTGGGGGGGGTCATGAGGGTGGGGGTTGTAGTAAATTAATTTTGGAGGTCTTGGGGGGCGTCAGGAGGGTGGGGGATTTTGTTAGATTTTTACTTTTTTATTAAAGATTTGTCTGCGAGCCAGATGCAGCCATCAAAAGAGCCATATCTGGCTCCCGAGCCATAGGTTCCTGACCCCTGCCATAGATGATGATACTGATATAATTTACAAATTTCCAATAACAGGTCCACAATTATATTTCTCAGTTCTTTCAGCACTCTGGGATGAGGTTCCCTTTTTAAGGTTAGATCATATATGGCATATAGGTCTGAGGAAATGAATAACACAAAGAACCAAAACTTTGGGGAAATGCAATAAATATTCTCTTGTGCCTACATTTTGTCAGTCTGTAGCTGAGAAAATGCAGATAGCATGTAAATAGGTAACACGTACATCTCTCTAAAGCAGGGGTCAGGAACCTATGGCTCGGGAGCCAGATATGGCTCTTTTGATAGCTGCATCTGGCTCGCAGACAAATCTTTAATAAAAAAGTAAAAATCTAACAAAATCCCCCACCCTCCTGACGCCCCCCAAGACCTCCAAAATTAATTTACTACAACCCCCACCCTCCTGACCCCCCCAAGACCTGCCAAAAGTCCCTGGTGGTCCAGCGGGGGTCCAGGAGCGCTCCGGGAGTGATCTCCTGGACTTGGGCTGTCGGCTGCCAGTAGTCAAAATGGTACCGACGGCCCTTTGCCCTCACTATGTCACTGGGGTCGACCAATGGCGGCGGTAGCCCCTGTGACGTAGTAAGGGCAAAGGGCCGTCGGCTGCCAGTAATCAAAATGGCGTTGACGGCCCTTTGCCCTTACTATGTCACAGGGGCTACCGCCGCCATTGGTCGACCCCAGTGACATAGTGAGAGCAAAGGGCCGTCGGCACCATTTTGACTACTGGCAGCCAACAGCCCAAGTCCAGGAGATTGCTCTCGGACCCCTGCTGGACCACCAGGGACTTTTGGCAGGTCTTGGGGGGGTCAGGAGGGTGGGGGTTGTAGTAAATTAATTTTGGAGGTCTTGGGGGGGCGTCAGGAGGGTGAGGGGTTGTAGTTAGTATGGCTCTCACGGAATTACATTTTAAAATATGTGGCGTTCATGGCTCTCTCAGCCAAAAAGGTTCCCGACCCCTGCTCTAAAGGGTTCACATTCATGGCCCATAAAAGCATAAGGAAGTGAAGAGATGTTTATTGCATCATGTAAATTAGAAGCTGCATTGGGAATTTCTGGGAGTGTGCACGAGCATAATTGTTCCCATAGTATTCTTATTTGTATGCAGATTTTCTGTGCATTGAGGTGTTGCCTGGAATTTTGGAATGAATCAATTCTGTCACACCCCAGTTTACTTAAGATGTGACTTGCTAGGTGGGAAGGGCTTTAAAAACCATCTGAAGTACATGTATCTCAGGCATTAAATATCAGAGCAAAACTAGGGCGTCTTTGCTTTCTAAAAAAAAATGCTGATACTGCTGATTTTAGTATGTCTCAGTATTTTAACTATCTAGCTTATCTGAGTACGTTCTGGGAGCTTGTTTAGTCTCTCCAGTTTCTATATAAATTGTATGAAATGGATCATTAAAATGTAGGTTACTGTAATTTGCTGCTCCATATCCTGTGCTGGTTGATCATATCTTAGTAACTGTGACATGTTTCTTTTTTTCAGAGATCGGAACACTTACCTACTACTGTTCCGAGTGTGAATCTAACTCCAGCCTCCCTAGTACTTACTGAGATGCAGACCCACCCTGCAGTGCCTTCCACACCACCCACTGTGCCAGCGTGGCCAAATGAGCCAACAGCTTGCAGACTGACGGGTATTTAGTCTCATATTTTAAATCACTCCTCCCAAAAAATGGCTACAGAGCAGTGTGTAATGATTTAACTAAATAAATGTAATACAGACATTACATTACAGCATAATTAAAATAAACAGAACAATCTTGTAAAATAAAGTACAGATTTAATTACAATGGAAAAAATGGGTTCACAATATGGACTCATTCACCAACAATCCTTGATGCATTACCCCGATATGGCTGTAAACAGCCAAGCTATACACATTTTTCTAAAAGTAGGATCTTTTAGAAGATTTAAGCTCCTGTGAGATATAATTCCAATAAAATGGTAGATACCAACTTAATTTTGTCAGGAATCTTAAGAAAAAGTTGTGATGAGCACAAAGTTTGCCCTTGAAAAATGAAAATGTGTGACTGTTTTGCAGCTTGGTGGGCCTCATTGTCCAAATGACCTATATTTGAGTCAGTAGATGAAAATGAGGGCAAGTATTAAAGAAACCTTCACTTCTGACACATTGAGTAGATGTGCCTGATGACTTTTGGGGGTCCTCTGTACTCTAATTGGGATCACATGGGCTCATACAAGAAATTACTTGCTCTGAGAAGGCAGCTGAATCTGTCTCTGGGCAGGGGCCACAGGGATCCTAAAACTAGCATCGTGAAGCTCGTGATGTATTTTCCTAAGGAAGCATGGGTCCTAGTTCTGTTAGCACTAATTCAGCTAAATTTTAAGATGCCTCACTCCCTCTCAGTGGACAGTCCTCTGATTACATGTTACTTCTTTCTTTAGGTTAGTAGTTATTTAAGGGTATTGATCTTATAATAATACCCTTACCACTCTTTAGATTTCTTATTTGTCTGCTATTTCGGGCAGTATGATTTCTGAGCCAGGTTTTGTAGGCCTGAAATAATCCTGGTGGCCTAGTGGCAATGCTGTCTGTTGCCATGTGGAAAACCTGGTTTGATTCTCTGACTTCGGTTCGTGTGGAAGCTGTGTGCCCAGCTTCCAACCAAAAACTAGATGCCACTGCCCCAGGCATGACCACAACAGTGGTATCTAGTCAGCAGTAAGTGTGCATTTAGTTTGGGTTTGAGAGAAAGGCACAGCACTTCTCAGTTAAGACTTGTTGCTGCAATGGCTGACATCACTTGGAGGGAAGAGGGAGCAAAATTGGCAGGGGGAAGAGGGATGACATAGCATTGTGGAAAATTCTGATTGAGCTGGAAGGCCAAAGTTGGTGGAAAAAGCTGTTGAGCGAAAGAAAAAAATTGGATAGTATTGAGTTCAGCATTGATGCTTTGTTTTTAGATATGCCTCATGTGTGAAAGTGCTTATTGGCTTCTGTAGCTTCTCCATTGACAAGTGGGCATGAATTGGCCATATCACATGGATGATTTCATCGATGGCACTGAGTACACCGAACTGTATTCAGCTCGGAGAGCTGAATACAGCTCTCCGAGCTCAGTAAAAGTTTAGAGTATGTGTGGGAGTTCCCAACTGTAGACTCACTGCTGCATGAACCGCTCTGTCCGACTTCATCTGCGCTATCTCATGGAAATGTTCCCAGGCTCACTCTTAAAAACTTTAAGCAAGCCAATTCATGGCCTTATTCTGCCTTTGCATCTTTTTGGGTTTTGCTGCTACCTCAGCAGCCCCTCAACTGAACCTTTCAGTTCAGCCAAAAAAAATAATAATTAAAAAGACTAGAAAAGCTAAGACCAAAATAACTGTAGTTGTTTTGTGGGAGCCAGATGTCCATTAGAGATACACATTTTGTCTGCTGTCACTGCCTGGGCCCAAGACATGGAGCTTTCAGTTGCACCCTCAGGATGTTCCCTGAGGATGCAGCAGTACTGTGCCTAGAAAACAGAGGTCCTGCAGAAAGTGCCACCGAGGGCGGAGCTGCTCCTGATTTTGGAGTGAGGTGTTGATGCATTGTTGGTGCAAGAAATTAAGGCAGGATTCTTCTTTCACTCCTTTTTCCAAAAGTCCAGGAAGGCTCATTGCCTGCCCCACCCCCTTTCATGGTGCTGTTTCCTGGATCTGTCATAGGTCAGAAGTTGGTTATGGCAAAGAAAAATAAGGTTCTAGTAAGACTCAGAGAAAGGTGCCGAAGAGGCATGAGGGCTCCCCTCTGGGGGCTATCTCCCTTGTTACCAAAGAAGCCAGCATTGTCATCATGTGGCTCTGCCAGAGTGAAACCATCCTTGCCCCCAAGGTGGGAGGTTGCTTCCTTAGCGCAGGTGCCATCTTTGTTCATGGCACAGAAGATCTCCAAGGTGCCAAGCCATCTATTTTATCCAAATCTGATGCGGAGTACCACCTCTGTGTGGCCTGCTAAGGCTGCTGCATTGTTGGAACAGGGTGCATTGATGCATTAGCTCAACAGACCTGATGTAGTGTATAAAGAGGTTTTGTCAGCACTGATCAGATCTGGCAGTAGGCAAGAGGTGTTGATGCAACCGCTTCTGAGCAGGCTGCTTATACTGCAGCCTGCTCAGAACTGCGGCCTCAAGTTCTTGCTCAGCACCACTGGTGTTGGCAGTCCTTAGTGAGGATGAACTAGCCTGGGTTTTTGAAGAGGGTGTTTCTCCAATTCCAGCACAAAGAGTCCCTCAGCCTATGGGAGCCCAGCTGTTGGAGCTTGTGAAGAATTTATCTCCTTAAGTTCTGAAGACTAAAGATGGAGGTTGGAACCTCTCCTGTCCAAGATTGAGCAAATGCTCCCATATAGAAGGGGGTACTCAGTCCCCCAGACTCTCATGCTTTTCCCCAGGGACTTCCAGTGGTAGAAGTAAATCCTCTCCCAGAACTGGTTCATTTGTTTCCATGGGAGTTCTTCAATGGATCAGAAGGTGAAGAAGTGCAATCACTTCATTCTGAGTTCCTGTTAGAGGATTTTTCTTGGACCAACGAAAGTCTTTTCCTCTGTCGCCCTCTTCATTGTTGGGGATCATGTCTCAGCATACACTTGTGGTCTGAGAAGGAGGAAGATTCCACAGGGATTCCTTCAGATCGCCTTTCAAACTTGACTCAGCATGCCTCTCTTTTGGTATATCTCTGCTAATCACTTTTCTTGAATAAGCTGGAATTGTCAGGAAGGAGTAAGACCAGAGTATATGTTTCCTTGGTTTCTTCAACCCCTAGCAGGCTCTGCATCCATTCCGTGGCATAGACTGCTCAAGAACCTGCAAATAAAGGTGTGGAAGACCCCCAAAATCATGCCTTTCAGTGGCCTGAAAGCTTGACTTAAAGTATAAGGTTCAGGCCTCCCCAGGTTTTGGAGTATTCCAGCTACTACACCATTCTATGGTGGTGGTGGTGGTGTTGATGTTGAAGTGTGCAAAGCGTACTGATGATCATTCTAGCACACCTCCTGTGACGCATCCAAAAGCACTGGAACTTTCGGGGAGAAAAAGTCTTTCAAGGATCCATACTTAGTGCTCGTATTGTGACTTATCGGCTGAATATGGTGCATCACTTGCATAAATGTGTGCAAATACTAAAGCCTTTGATGAAATCAGACCCAGGCCAGGTGGACTTCTATTGAGCGGTGGAAGAATGTGAGCAGCATCTTTTGCGCTCCTCATATGAAGCTTTTGACATCACATCCAGGACTTTGGCTGCTTCCATAGGGACTCAAAGTTTCACGTGGATGCAATCAAGTGGCTTTTGTGAAAACGTGCACAACCATCTGATGGATATATCCTGTACAGGGAACTTGTTCGGTGGCAAATTTCAGGAAAGGGTTCTGATTTAAGGAGCATCAGTCCACCCTGCAGTTGTCAGTGGCAGTAGGGGAACAGCTGACTCCAGCCTGACAGCAGTACTCTTCCTACAAACATCAGTTCTTCCAAAGAGGTCTCTCTTCCACTCTGCAGCATTTGCATGATAGAGATCATCAGAGGGAAGGAAGTGAGCCAAGCAACAGTGTTAAGTCTGGGACCATGTTTTTACATTTCTTGACCTCACCACCTCTGGGGGAGGGGGAAGGGTCCTGTCCTCTCTTCCATAGTGAATCAATTTCACCAAGAATGGTGGATCCTGAAAATTGTATATGGATATCACTTTGCTTGCCCTTCTCCGACTCCTCTCGATTTGCTCAACTGCAGCTGAAGCTAGTCTCCTTCAACAGAATGCGATCAAATTTTTCCCTTTACTGAAGTATGCTAGAGATTCTATTCTTGGTATTTTCTAATCCCCAAGAAGTTGGGGTGTTGAGGCCTATCCTAGACTTGAAGAGTCTAACATTATTTTGTGAGAGCTTTAGCATGAACTCCCTTTAGGCTATCCTTCCATTCATTCAACCAAGAGATTGGATGCACACTTTGGATTTTATGTGCACATTCCCATTCACCTAGCCCATCAGAAGTTGCTCAGGTTTGTCGTCAAGGACATGAATTACCATCTCCAGTGTCTACGCTTTCGAAGACATTGGGCTCTTCAGCTTCCTTGGTGCCAGGGAAAGACTGGGCCGAACTTAGTGAAAAGTCCTGCAAGCACTGTCACCAGTCACCATCAGCTCATGGCTCTGGTACCAGTGCAGCACCGGCGGCACCGAAGCAACCCCATGGTGAAGAGGCCTATTCTCTGGCAGTCTCGGGAGTCCCAGGCGTTCCCCCACAGATATTGGTGCCGGGCTCCACGGAGGCTTCGGTGATTCCTCTTCCTCCATCCTAGTTTCACCGGACGGCAGGGTCCAGATGGCGATGCTCCAAGCCCTGCGGGGTATCGAACAGCCCCCGGCACCGGCTCCCATACCGGTGCTGGAGTGTGCGCCATCTCTTTTAGCGTCCCTGCTAGAGCGTCTGGACGTCCTACTCAGTGTCCTGACACAACCAGTGCCTGGGGGACCCTCTGTTTCCCAGAGGCTTCCGATGCCCCCCTCCAGAGCAATTCCCATTATTGGGTCCTCGAGGAGTAAGATTTGCTGCAGCCACTGGCGCTGTCAGGCCCGCCTGTCCTGCAACCTGAATTCCCTGATCCCGTTCCTGGGCCATCGGGAACCTCTGTGCCATTGTTGCCTTTTGCCATCCACAAGGCCATTGGTGCCCAGACTGAGGAGCTTAGACAGGGTTCATCCAAGCAAGCCCCCAAGGGACCTTAGTGAGGAAGAGGGCCCAAATGACCCCTCGGGAGATGATACCTTGGAGTTGTCTTCTGAGGACTCCGGTGATCTCCTGTCGGAACCTTTGCCACCAGATGAGAGGAATAGGTTTCGCCCGGAAGATCTTTCCTTTGCGGGTTTTGTCCATGGTTGAAGCCATCCCATTTCAGATCCTCATTGAGGAGGAAGCTCAACAAAAGATGCTGGAAGTCCTCCAGTTCAATGCCTCAAAGGAGATAGTGGCTGTCCTAGTCCATGATATCTTTAAGGAACTTCTCCTTAGGATTTGGGAACATCTGGTGTTAGTTCCTCTGGTTTATAGGAAGGCAGATGCCATCTATCTGTTCCAACAGGCTTTGGGATTTGAGAGGCGCCACCTCCCTTACCATTTGGTTTTGGTGGAGTCTGCTTTCAAAAAAGCTAAGCGCTCCTGCACCCATACCTCTGCCCCTCTGGGCCGGAATCACAGGGCGCTGGATGCCCTAGGTAGAAAGGTTTATCAGGGTGCTAGGCTCATCACCCACATGGCCTTCTACCAATTATATATGACCCAATACAACAGGAACCTGTGGAAACAGGTCCAGGAGTTATCGAAACGCCTGCTGCAACAGGATGCGTTCTCTGCGATGGTACAGCAGGGACTGGAGGCGGGAAAACATGAGGTGAGGTCCAGCTACGATGTTTTCGAGACAGTGGTGAGAGTAGCTGCAGTGGGCATTGGCGCCCGCAGGATGGCCTGGCTCCACGCCTCGGACCTTTGGCCGGAAGTCCAGGAGAAGCTGGCTGATCTGCCCTGCACAGGGGAGAATTTCTTCAGGGTCAAGGTCAGGGATGCAGTAGCCCAATTGAAGGACCACCATGAGATCCATCAGCAGCTGTTGACTAGCACTGCCGATCCACCATCCTCCGTCAGGAAGACCTCACGACAAGGCTCAAAGAAATCCTTCTATCATCAACGGAAGTATTACTCTCCAACCTTGTAGGTTCGCACACCCCGTGCTGGTTTCAGGGGTCTTCCCACCAGCAGCGGACCCCAAGGCCTCAGCTAGCCTCCCAGCAGAGCCCCGCCACGGGGTTTTGACTGGGAGCAAGGGAGCGTGAGCTAGCTTAGGTTAGGGGCAGGCTGCTTCGCTTTGCCCACCATTAGCTCCTCGTTACATCAGACCTGTGGGTTCTCACAGTCATCTGCCAGGGGTATCAGCTGAATTTCATGGACACCCCTGTGGACTTTCCCCCATGTCCATCGTAGGCTTCGTCCACTCCACACAAAATACTTGTGACAGCTCTCTGCCCTTCTAATGGCAGGAGCTGTAGAACCCGTTCCCTTCCGCTAGCAGGGCCAAGGTTTCTATTCAAGGTATTTCCTTATACTAAAGAGAACTAGGAGTCTACACCCTATTCTCAATCTCAGAGCCTTGAATAAATTCCTTCAGAGGGAAAAGTTCAAAATGTTCTCTCCGGGCACCTTGATCCCATGCTTCAGAAGAGGAGACTGGCTCTGTTCCCTCGACCTGAAGAATGCCTACGCCTACATTGCAATCTTCCCAAGTCACAGGAAGTATCTTCGCTTTGTGGTAGGAGAAGCTCACTACCAGTATCGAGTACTGCCATTTGGCTTGGCCTCAGCCCCCTCGGGTCTTTACCAAGTATCTGACAGTGGTGGGGGTGCACCTCAGACATCAGGGGGTAAATGTGTTCCCCTACTTGGACGACTGGCTGGTCAAAAGGGCCTCCCAGCTGGCACTTGGAGGGTCAGACTTTTTAAGTCTGACCCTCCAAGTGCTGCAATCTCTGGGGTTTGTCATCAACTACCCCAAGTCCCACCTCTGCCTGTCACCCCATCTGGATTTCATAGGAGCCAGACTGGACACGATTCAGGCCGAGGCTCTCGTTGGAATATAGGCATCTAAATACAGTAGAAACTCAGAATAATTGATCATATAAGTCACTTTGAATTAGATATATATTGGTAATACCAAGTAGATAGATTTAGGTCTTATGTTTTAATTTGTGGCGGGGGATGTTTTTTATCTGGATATGATGTATTGTGAATGGTGTGTATGATGTGAGGTATGGGTGGTGTGAATGGTGTGTATGATGTGAGGTAGGGGTGGTGTGAATGGAGGGTAAAGCATGAATGTGGATAGGAGGTTTGAAGTAATACTGTGTATGAGATTATATAGATTATGTACTTGTAATGTCATGATCTGTGTGGTTCACATGTTAGAAAATACTGTATTTTGTGCTCCATAAGAAGCACCTAGGATTCAGAGCAGGAAAATTAAAAAAATAATAATGGTGTGCTAAACCGGCTCTGTTCCTGGGTGTCTGTGCGTCTTATGGAGCAAATTAGGATAGGGCATAACATTTTTTTGGTCCCCCATTTCATTTTCGGGTCTGGGGAGGGCCATTTCTGTCCACTCCCTGGATCAGAAAACGTTTATCGTTCTCTTTGTTGGGAAAAGAAAACAAAACAAAAAACCCATCCCAACCCTTTAAAGTTAATTAACTACAACCCCCCCCCCCCCAAAAGACTTGCCAAAGGTCCCTGGTGGTCCAGCGGGGGTGCGAGAGTGATCTCCTGCTCGCGGGCCATCGGCTGCCAGTATTCAAAATGGCGCCGATAGCCTTTGCCCTTACTATGTCACAGGGGCTACTGGTGCCATTGGTCGGCCCCTGTCATATGGTAGGAGCAATGGATGGCCGGTGCCATCTTGTGTTTGACTTCACAAGTGGAGATCGATGTTTGTGAATGCTGTAAGACGGAGCAGCATAAGAGATCATACAGTTATCTATACGATCATCTTTCATTTAATTTGTATATGATTGATGAGCCCAAGAAGATTGATGTAAGCCCCTGAGGCAGCCGTTTTGTTACGGCGAAACTCGGCCAGAGTCGGGCTACCCTTGTGTCTCCACTTCAATAAAGGATTAATTTTAGACTACAGGCATCTATTCTTTTCTTTTCATAAATAAATATAATAAATGTGCGGATAGTGGCATGCTGGGCATGCTCAGTGTGCCAGTCAAAGTTTCTAGAAACTTTAATAAAATTTTTTCATGCTGGGCTGCATCTGATGATGTCACCCATCTGTGAGGACTAACATCCTGCTGTCCTAGGAGAACAACTGTTACAGGTAAGCAACTCTAGTTTCTTCCGTTTGCAAGACCTGCATTACTAATACGCCTAGTAAGATCTCTTCTAAAGCAAGACCAAGCATCTGCAAAGTCAGTCCTAGTTCTTCGTATACACATGAATCAGAGGCACTACATGCACTTCTGCGGCCATCCATACATATGGGGCTTTCAGTGTGCCCTCTTAAACCAATGGGATTAGCTCTATCAACCATTATCCCACCAAATCTCTGTAAACCCCCCTCCTTTTCGTGTTGGATGAATCTGGAGGTTCTGATGGTGGTTCTTTCACTGTACATCCCATCATATCAGCTGACGCTGTCTACCAACGCGTGCACATAAGTGCTGCATGGACCAAGTATTGTGGTCCCTTGTGAAGAATCATCTGCAGATGAACCTTCTGGAGCTGCGAGCCATCTGTTAGACACAGTGGATGTTCTCTCAGCCAATCTCGGACAAGAGAATATTGATCCAGTTGACCATAAACAAAGATGGGCTCGTATGTTTGCAAGGAGACCCTCCGAATCTGGTTGTGGACCAGCTATCGCTACATCTCCAAGTAACCTACATTTAGGAATTCAGAATACATTGGTGGACTGCCTCACAAGAGTGGAGCAACCGCATGAGTGGTTCTTTGGATCAAAGGGGTGCGGATGATTTGTTCAGTCACTGGGGAACACCAGTGATCGACCTGCTTGTCTCAGATGACAATAGAAAGCTTGAGAAGTTCTGCTCAATGCCTCCGAGCAGCTTTAGATCAGCTCACAAAACTTTTATGCTAGACTGGAGCTCTGGTCTACTCTATGCATACCCACCAATTCCTTTCATTGCCAGGACTATCCAGAAAGCTCTTCAGGATAAGGCAAAGTTAATTCTCCCAGGAGAAGCAGTATAGTTTATAGTTTATTGATTTTCTAAACCGTCACATCAGCCGTAGCCTTCACAATGGTGTACAGTTTATAATTAAACATAAGAAATACAGTAAATTTATAAAAAGATAACAGCTAAAAATACAAAAAGATGAAGCACAGAAATAAATTAGCTGTTAAAATTACATCAAAATAGTAAAATATTAAAAAAAATAAACACAATAAAATTCCTAAACTAATATAAATAAATCAACCATCCAATCTTGTACATATTAAAAAATTAAAAGAAAAAAGTAAAAGTAAAAGCAGGCTGGAGAGCTTCTATTGCACATTTTCTGCGTAAGCTTGTTTAAATAACCATGTTTTTAGTTCTGCTTTAAACTTTTTCTTATCTGATTGTAATCTCAATGAAATGGGTAATGAGTTCCATACTTTCGTTCCTGCAATTGATATAATTCGTTCTCTTACTTGGCTGAGCTTAGCAGATTTAATGGTCGGTACTGCTAGCAGTCCTTTGTTAGCGGATCTTAAGTTCTTTTGAGGAATATGGAGGCTCATAGTTGTATTCAGCCATTCGGTACCTTCTCCATAAATGATGATATGGATTATAGCTGCAGTTTTATATTGAATACGATGAGATATTGGAAGCCAATGCAGTGAGATCAAAGTAGGTGTTATATGGTCATATTTCTGTTGACCACTTAAAATCCTTGCTGCCGCATTTTGCAATACCTGGAGCGGCCTTGTTGAGGACGCTGGAAGTCCTAAAAGCAGAGTATTGCAGTAGTCTATATTTGCGGAAATCTAAAATTATTATGATCTAGAAATGGTTTTAGTTTTCTTAAGGTCAATAATTTGAAGTAGCCGTCTTTTAATTTGTTAGCAATATGTTTTTTCATGGAAAATTCAGTGTCTAATATAACTCCCAAATCTCTGGTAAAGAAAGAAGGAGTAATCTTAATATTATCATCCAATAACACATCTGGCAATGTTCTATGACAGCATTTTCGCTCAAATAACATTATTTCCGTCTTACCCATGTTTAAAATTAGCCTTAAATGTTGCAGCAGTTTTTTATAGCACTTATATAAACTTTAACAATCTGAAGAGTATGCTGTACAGAATTCGCAATGGGGACTAAGAATTGAATGTCATCAGCGATTTGATAGAAAAGATTTAAACCATTTTAATGGTGTGTCTGTGGCCCCTAGTTCTGATAAATGTGTGAGTAAAATCTCATGATTGACTGTATCAAAAGCAGAGCAAAGATCTAGGAGCACCAAAAAATAGCTTTGGCCCACATCAAAACCTCTTAAAACAATATCCATAAGAGCAAGTAAAAGTGTTTCCGTATTAAAATTTTTTCTAAAACCGAATTGGTTAGGCAATAAAATATTGTTAGATTCTAAAAATGCGTCAAGCTGTTTTTGTATAACTTTTTCTAAAATTTTTGCTAAAAAGGATAAGCTAGAGATGGGCCTAAAATTATTCGAGTGTTATCCAAGTTTGGTTTTTTAAGAATTGGTTTTATGATAGCGTTTTTCAATATATCAGGAAATATACCTTCTTGAAGTGATAAGTTAACAATATCTCACACTAATGGTGCAATGGTGTCAGCAATTAATTTGAGGGATGAGATTTGAATAGCATCTAATGGGTGTTTCGTAGGGTTCAATTTCTTAATAGACTCAATTTCGAGAGCAGAGGTAAGTTCAAAAGAATTCCCCTCGTGGCAGACAAGATCTTCCACACGTGAGGTCTGACGGAGGTGGATCTCTTCACGTCCCCTCAGAACCACAAAGTGAGTCGCTTCTACTCCCTGCAGAAGGGAGGAAGGAGAACAAGCCATGGAGCGCATGTCTCCTGTGTGCATATCCTATGATTCCGCTAATAGGCAAGACCCTTGTGAAGCTCCAACAGGATGGGGGCTCCATGAACATGATAGCCCCGCATTAGCCGAGACAGATCTGGTTCCTGATCCTACGCAACCTGTCTGTCCAGGAGCCCATATGTCTGGGCATCTCCCCCGACCTCATCACACAGTATCAGGGCAGGCTGCACCACCCGAACCTCCGCTTGTTGGCCCACATGGCCTGGATGTTGAAAGGCTAGTGTTGCAATCCCTCGACCTTTCAGACCGTCTTGCTATGTCCTGGTAGCTTCTCGTGAGCCTTCCCACATGGAAGCCCTACCAGTTGAAGTGGAGGAGGTTCTCAGTCTGGTGTGCGGAACAGGGTCTTGATCCTTTCACCTGTCCCACACCTGTCCTGGACTATCTCTGGCATCTCTCGGAGTCGGGGTTGCAGGCTACCTCAATCCGAGTCCATCTGAGTGCCATCAGTGCCTACCACTGAGGTGTTGGTGTCACTCCAATCTCGGTGCAGCCGTTAGTGGGGTGCTTCGTGAGAGGCTTGCTACAATTGAAACCTCCACTGCTTCCTCTGATTGTGACCTGGGACCTCAGCGTGGTGCTAGCGCGGCTCATGCAGACTCCATTCGAGCTTATGCACTCCTGCAAGTTTAAACACCTCACCTGGAAGGTGGTCTTCCTAGTGGCAGTTACTTCCGCCCGCAGGGTCAGTGAGCTTCAGACCTTGGTAACCTATCCGCCTTATATGAGGATCTTCCACTACAGGGTAGTGTTACACACTCACCCTAGGTTCTTGCCTAAGGTGGTGACTGACTTTCATCTAAATCAGTCTATTTTACTGCCCACCTTCTTTCTGAGAACTCACTCCCACCAGGGTGAGCGGGCTCTTCATACCTTGGACTGCAAACGTGCTCTGGCATTTTACCTGGAACACACTGCAGCCACACACTTCTTCTTCTTCGACAAAAATAGACTTGGGGTTGCAATAGACAAAGCAGACCCTGTCCAATTGGTTGGCAGACTGTATCACTTTTTGTTATGAGCAAGTGGGTCTTCCGCTCGGAGGCCAAGTAACAGCCACTCAATGAGGGCCATGGCAGCATTGGTGGCTCACTTCCGTGCCGTCCCTTTTGCTGAGATCTGCAAGGCCGTGACATGGAGTTCCCTCCACACATTCACAGCCCACTACTGTCTGGACAAGGATGGTCAACAGGACAGCACCTTTGGCCAGTCTGTCCCTCGTAACTTGTTCCAAGTCTGAGAACCCAACTCTCCCAGCCTAGGGCCCAGTGTGTGGTTAAGGCTGCATCCTGTTGTCAACAGCACCTCTGTTGTTGTGCCTGTTGCACGTTATTGGGTGTCTGTTGGCCTGGTTCCTTCCAGGGGAAGCCTGCAGCTCGGTACTCGCCCATCTGTGAGGTCTACCATCCTGCTTGTCCTGGGAGAAAGAGTTGCTTACCTATAACAATGTGTTCTCCCAAGACAGCAGGATGTTAGTCCTTGGGAAACCCACCCGCCACCCCACGAAGTTGGGTTCATCTGTGTTTTGTTATTTTATTTTTCGCTCGTCTTTTATGCTTTGATATGAGATTGAAGGGGGGGACCCTGCATGGCTGCGGGGATAGTAGCATGCTGGGCATGCTCAGTGTGCCAGTCAAAGTTTCTAGAAACTTTGACAAAAGTATTCTGTGCCGGGCTGTATCTGATGATGTCGCCCATCTGTGAGGACTAACATCTTGTTTTCCTGGGAGAACACAGCAGTATTCGTATCTTGTCAGTCTAGAAGTTGTCTCCTATTCCATTGGGGAGGTCTCTGACTGATCTTCAAGGACAGCAGGCTCTGCCATTGCTGCCCTCACAGCATGGATATTGAATGTGCAATACTCTTCTTACTTCTTCCTAAGGAGGTGAAGGATGTGCTGATTGTAGCTTGAAAACTTTCTACCAGAAGATCCTATGGTTTCAAGTGGAAGAGGTTCTTGATTTGGTGTAGAGCCAGCCATCTTGGATACTTTCTCCTGTTGCCTGAGGGACTTGCTTCAATACGTGTTTTTCTTCTCATCCTTAGGCCTTAGCACCTTTTCATCCAAGGTTTATCTCTGTACCATTGCGGGATATCACCAGCAAGTGGAAAGGGCTCTGATCTCTCTCCACCCTTTAGTATCAAAATTAATGAAAGGACTGTGACATTCCAAGCCTCTAATCGCTAAACCTTCAGTGCCTTGGAACCTTGATGGTAGTCCTAGCTCAACTCATGAAATTTGTCATCAAATCTCTGAAGTTTCTTATCTGGAAGGTGTTGTTTCTTGTGGCCATCCCTTCGGTCTGGAGAGTAAGTGAATCACAGGCTATGGTTTCCTATTCGCCATGCTTGCAGTTTTTCCTCAATATTTATTTTATTTATTTATTTATAGCTTTTCTATGGTTATCCCACAAACTTACCCTAAGTTCCTTCCAAAAGTGGTGTCTCCGCTCCATGTTAATTATACTATTGTGCTGCCTACATTCTTTCCGAGACCAACATGTACACAAAGGAGAGCAGGCTATTTATTCCTTGGACTGTAAGAGAGCCATCACACGTAACCTGAAGAGAGCTCAGCCTCCCTTTCGAGTTTCTCAACTCATGTCCTTTGATCCCAATAGATTAGAAAGATTAGTTGCTAAAAGAACTTCGTTTAATTAGCTTGTGGACTGTATAGTGCACTGCTGTGCCCTGGCTGGTTTATAGATTACAGATTCTGTCAAGGCTCATCAAATGAGAGGCCTGGTATCTTCAAAGACTAATATGAGAGCTATATCAATTGAAAACATCTGCAAAGCTGCTACTTGGTTGTCGGTTCACACCTTCATGTCCCACTGCAGTCTGGACAGCATGTACCAGAGAAACAGTATATTTGGACAAGCAGTTTGCACAATCTGTTCACCTAGTAATGGTAGGGTCTGGATTGTCTTTAAAGTAAATTGCTCCATAATGCAATCCTTAGGTTGGGATTCATCACGTTATGGCTGATTCATGCCTGCTTGTCAACTGAGAGAGCACGTTTTCTTACCTGTAAACAGGGTTCTCCATTGATAGCAGGATGAATCAGCCATATCTAATACTCACCTGCCTCCCTGGAGATTTGACTACCTTGCTAAAGCTTAAACTCTGGAAGAGACTGAGGAGCTCACAAAGCAGTGTGCATGCAGAGCTCTGAGAGCTGGGTCTATGTGCTGATTCCTCCTGCTGTCTACAGAGAACCCCCATTTACAGCTAAGCAAACTTGTTTTGTCTCTCCATGTGTAGCCATGTTTAAACTGCTGTCTGTTTCAATTAATTTGCACTAGTTTTTATAAGATAAATTAATAGGGAAGTGGGAAATGAAAATGAGACTATTCATGTTTAGAGAATGTATGTAAAATGATTTACCTGTTGTATTCATAATGGTCCTTGTAAGGCTCAGTGGTCAAGGCTACATATACTGTGCTGATGTCACAATGGTAGCCCCTCCCATTTAGCCATGGGCCCTGCCTACACAACATATACCTATTGTTTGAGGTTACGTCCTCCTGGTGTCACACTGGTAGTAGCCCCATTCACTCAGCCAAAGGACCAATCTCTGTGCCTACCGTATGTCAATCCTTTCTCACCTTGTTTGGATAATCACTGCTGATGCCATCCCCAAAATAGTTATTGGCTTCTGGAACCCCCTGGCTCTTAGTTTGTACTGTATTATGCCTGAACTCCTCAAGGCTTTGACAGGGCTGCCCAAACTTGTCCTGGGGACTCCATAGCCAGTTTGGGTTTTCAGAATATCCACAATGAATATGCATGAGATACATTTGCATGGAAACTCAGGGAATATGCACATTTATCTCATGCATATTCATTGTGGATATCCTGAAAACCTGGCTAGCTGTGAGGTCCTCAGGACAGGTTTGGGGAAGCCCTGCTTTAAGAACAGCACAGGTGTTCAGTCACCATAGGACTCAAATCCGTGAGATCCACATGGTCCCAGAAAGTAACAGCTGTCCTAGGTTGGTGTCTGTAGTGATTGTCCAAACAAGGTGAGGGAGGTGGGAGCATCATGGAACCTTAGTTGAAAAAATCCCCAAAACATAAAACATTGCTTTCGTCTGATGTCACCGTGCTAGCCTCTCCCACTCAGGGACCCTGCCCACATTGTATACTGTACTGTTTGAGGTTACTGGACAGTCAGTAAAAACACTGAAACACAAGACTATGGAACATTTAGGTTTTGCTTCAGTGGAAGTATAACCGTCCCCATCTTGTTTTACCTTAATCTTTTCTGATCCCCTCTCACCCTCAAGCCACATGTGTGGTTGCCTCCTCAATTTAAATTAAATGCCAAAGTACAATTACTATCGTGATAAGATATTTGTACGTGTTCTGATCCACAAATTGAATGAAATAACTATTTAGAAGTGACTAGCTCTTCTGTATGCTTCCCAGGTATTCCGACACAGATACCTGTTTCTCCTGTGACTCTGGCTCCTGCAGAAGGGCTAGATTCTGCCATGCCACAGCCTCAGGTAACAGCCACTCCATTTGCACCAGTTCCTGTTTCGATACAAGCGGTGAACCAGCCTTTGATGCCTTTGCCTCAGACGTTGAACCCCTACCAGGACCCTTTGTATCCTGGATTTCCTTTCAATGAAAAGGGAGATAGAGCCACAGCACCCCCATACTCACTCTGTAAGAGTGGGGAGGATCTGCCAAAAGGTAAGGATTCTGGCCTATGCATTGGGGGAGGGGGAAGAAGCTCATTTTGCTTAGTGAAAATTAAAAAAAACCAAACAACTGAATTGAGTGCTCATGAAAACTGAGAGCACTGAAGACATAGAAACAGGAATTGACAACAGATAAGGACTGCAAGACCCATCTAGTCTACCCACTTTCTTCCTGTTGTAATGCTATAGAGTTGATTTCTAGTTTGCCCCTCACTCTATCGCAGCTAAGGATCCTTTGTACTTTCCTTGAATTATGTTATAGGTACAACACAAGCTTCCCCATGCTACCTTATCAGTGTGCCTCAGCTCTCTTCTTTAGGAATGGGGTTATTTGTAGACCAGAGAAGAGCACTCCAGTCTTCTAGGGCCCTATAACCAGACATGGCACTCGGAATCCGCAGCTGGACCCCCCCCCCGAATGAAAACTCCACACTGTTTGGCATTTAAACTTGGCCGCAGTTTAATACACATGAACCCGAGCCCTTATAAATAATTACTATTAACACCCCTCCCCCAACTCCCACCCCTCCACCCATTCCTCTTGCCTCCACCACCTTAAACCCCAATGATGGAGAGACCTCCCCCTTCCCCACCTGCTCCGCTTCGTGCCAGTGAGAGCAAGCTTGACCGTGAACCTTAGCCCCATGGTTTCCCGGTCTTCCCACGCAGCCCCCCCCTCCCCCCAGCTATGCAGGGCCCTTCTCCCCCTCCACCAACCCCGCCCCAATCCCCCCCCCCCCCCCTTTACAACATAACAATGGGCTCGGGTTATCCGCCACAAAAAAGTCGACTAGCAACTTGTTTCCCCCCACTGCGGCCATCTAGTCTCTACTGCTTATCTCTTTCTCCAAACCTTCCTGAACAATATGATTAAATAGGTCCATTCCTATGTAGGATAAATGGACCCCTTCCCCGCTAAAGAAACCTGCTTCCCCATTCCACGCCCAAGAGTGCCTAATCCAGAAATCCCCTTCCCACCCCATCCACTTTCCCATTTGTCGGTTTATCTTTTTAACCCCGATCTTCCAAATAGTCTCCTCAATGTGACATAGATAATGATGTCGGACCACCCTATTTTCACTGTGGGCCACCGCACCATAATTTGCGCTAGATCTTTTTCAATACAGGTCAGAAGCTCCCTACACGTCTTCTTACCCACGTTGTTGCCCCCCAAATGCACAACTAATATGTCAGGGACGCTCCACATGTCCATTCGGTCGCTCAGGAACGGCAGCAGCTCGTCCCACTGCATGCCCCTACGACTGAACCATGCCAATTGCCACCCTAGGCACTCCAAATCCAGATGCTCTCCATAAGGGCGCTTCATGGCTCTGCGTTACACTCTGTGGATACAGGAATGGCCCACGATCCAGGCACATCCCTTCCCGCTCCTCCACCCCTAGGCTTCTGGAAAAGAAAAGAATGCATTAATATCGGTGTCATACTACCCCCCTTCCCCCTCCCTTTAAGGCCCATCAATTAGGTATCCTCTTTTCTCTTTTTCTTCTTTTTTTTTTTTAGTTGGCCCCTGCGTCCATCTGAATGTAATCCTTGAAAACCTTCGATTTCCAGCGCCCTATACTTTTAATCCCTACCTCTGATAATCCCACCTCAGTTGCCGACGTCGCTGCACCAATCCGGAAGGAATGTGCACTATACCTCTTAACGTCCCCCCTGTCTGCGGATACCACCATTCTAAACACCTGAGCAAATTGATACTTGGTTCTCATGCACTAAAAACGTCCTACTAGTCGCCGGCCTTAACTGGCTGTACCGTATAGCCGTACGTACTGGACAAATCAGAGGGCTCTCAGCAGGCACTAAGGTGATAGAAGAACCCTTGCCTTTTTGATCTGTTTTGGATTTTGGGAGAAAAAGCGTCACCAACTGAGCTCGTATGGAGACACAATCTATCGTAATCTCGGGATTGCCATTACCACGGCATGACTGAGCCACTCGCTCACTCGCATGGCTCCAAAAAACGCCCACGAAAAAGCTACACTGAACAAAGCTACCTTGTACCCCGACCAACAGACCTGCGGTAACAGCCCCGTGAAACTTATCACGTCCTGATACCGAATTGGCAAACGCTGGTCCCTCTGTCTACCCAATCGTTTCTGCCGCCCACCCAAAACCTTGCGTACTCGAAAACTACTCATGGGGTTACCCCAACCTTTTAACTTTTGAAAGAAGGAAAAACCAACTAAATGCAGACGTGCCGTGGCCACCGACCATCCACTTTGCTTGGCACATAAGACAAAGTCCACTAGCCACTGCTCCTCCATGAGCCCGCCACCCCCAGCCCCTGAGCCTCATGAAATGTGCCACGACCGTTTCCTTTTGAATACGAGGTCCAGGTACTTGGAGCCACTGAATCCTGTATGAGGTCCCATTCTTCTTCATGCATGGCAGCTGGGAAAGAGTCCACATCTGTTCTGCACTGGTAGACCATCTTATCGGACGGAGAAAATAGGATAACTGCCCGCTAGCTCTCAGGACCTTCCCGCTCCCCTATTTCTACTACCCACGATCCCATGCCCCCTTAACACCTACGTCCATTCTCGGGCTACCCTGTTGATGTTGTAGGCCTGCCGCGCTTCAGCGTTTTGTGTTTTGTCTTTTTTTTTTTTTTGCCCTTTCCCGTAAACACCCTAGCTATGTCCCCTCGCCCCTACCTTGCTAAACCCTCGCAACCTGTTGTTGATACCCCATGAAGGCATCTCTCGATATGGAGTCTCATCCTCCCTTATCTTCTCTCTGCTACTGTTTGTTGGTTTTTGGTACCGCCTTGCCCACCTGTCTTGGTGCATTTGGAGCCGGGGTGTGCCCGTTGCATGTGGCACATGCATGCTGAAACTTACATTCTGGGAATAAGCATGTGGCCCTATTAAAACGCCAACAAATATCACCTTTGGACATGGCCATCTTACCCTCTTTTCCTGTCAGCCCTCCGCCCCCCTGTTACTGCCGCCGGGCGCTTGCTCTTGGGTTTTCATGGGATCCCTAATGAATATGCGGGGGGAGGGAGGAGTCCTCATAGATCAAGGGTTTCACCTAAAGCGGTGACGGCGAACTCCAGTCCTCGAGTGCCACAAACAGGCCAGATTTTCAGGATATCCACAATGAATATGCACGAAAGAGATTTGCATACAATGGAGGCAGTGCATTTATTTTCCAGCTAATTAAGGGTGCTTTGGGGGGGGGGTACCAAAAATTGGTGTTTATCATGGTGCAGGTACTGTTGTTGGGTACCTTTTTCTGGTTGAATCAAATCCATACATTTGTGCATCTGAGACCCTAGCATGGAAAAGGCACAAAAACAAGCGTGAAGAATCCAGGGCAAGCAAAGGAGAGGTGAGAGTACCAGGGGGAGTGGTAAATTTCTGGTGCTTGTCTAATAAATACCTAGTTTATTTGTTTCACAATAGGGTGTTTTAGTGCAGTTTATCAGTTAAAACCTAAAATCAGAAGCCCTAGTTATAAAATTGATGAAAAATCCCCAGGTAGGTGAGTGAAGGCTCATGATACCAGGATCTCAGCACTGGTTTCAGTTTAGTTGCAAGTGCAAAAAGGAGCCAGGAGGGAGCTGCCAGGTCAGAAGAAAAGCCCTTTTTACGAGAACAGTTCCTGCATATCACGAAGACAACATAATTGCAGTCATAAAGGGAAACCTGTCTGCAGGGATGGAAAACCATTTAGAAAATTGACACCAGCCAAAAATGTTGAGGAGCCAGGGAATTTTGGGCTGGGAAACTCCCCCCACCTTTGCTTTTGCCTTTTTTGAGCTTTTTTTTTTTTTTTTGGCGATTCTCCACCTCTTAGCTTTTTCCCTCCTGCCGTAGCTGCTTTCCCACATTTTTCCTTTCCTCCAGCTGCTCTCCTTTAACCCCACTGCTGCTGCCACTACCACCACCACCACCTCTCCATCCAAGGATCTCTGTGGCACCAGTATTTAGGGAATCAAATGACTTGGCCCCTAGGATTTTTATTCTAGCCTTGCCCATCTGATGCACACACATGACCAACGGGTGGAACTCTGACACAGGTTTATAATCTGCTGAGCCATCTTGTCCCCCATTGACATAAAATAGTCTTGCATAATAAAAAAAGAAAAAAATTGCAATTAGCATTCCACCATAACAAAATGCTGTAGTCAGTTTTTGGGGGCTGTCTTATTCTTTCTTATGTTTCAACAGTATTTTGCAGTTTATCATGTCCCCTTTTGCTCAGTTTAGAGCCTTTACTGAACTAAGTATAGAGAAGGTGAGAGACCATCCATCCGTGCAGGGATGTGTGGGACAATGAGAAGAGGAGAAAGGTTGGTTTCTATTTCATCCCGCTACACCAGTCCAGGCGTTAACCAGTGGGTTATTTCCCCCTACCAGCAGATGGAGACAGACCAAACTGTTTTCCCTTTATGACATCAAGGCCACCACTTAGGGGTGGTGCCAAGCAGCAGGAATCCAGGATTTTGTGCCTCCTGCGGATAGTACGATGGGGTGGTATGCAGCCCACTGTTGGACTGGAGATCATATCCTGGGCCAGGCCACTGGTTGAGGCCAGTAGTGCGAGCCTGTGCAGTCACTCCTGGGCCTGAGGGGATCTTGGTTGAGCCTGGCTGGAGGAACATCAGATTGGAAAGGATCTAGCAAACTTCTTCAGTTTGTGGGTTGTTTGGTTTTTTTTTTTTTCAATCTTGCCTCTTTCTCTAATTCCTTGCCCCCGCATCTCCCTCTGTTTCCCCTCTTGTCTGCTCGATTGAAGTTTAAAAAAAGAAAACCTCAGCTTTCAAGCAGGTTTCCAGACACAGTGTTATTTTAACAAAGCAGAGGAGGTATGGGCACTGCCTGCGAACACTTGTGGAGGTAGCCAGTGGGAGAGATTTCTCAGTGGCAGATGTGATGGAGCACACTACCTGCAGCACGTGGCAGTATGAGGCCTGCGGGATGTTGCATGCAGTGTCAGAGAAGGGCCTGATGTGCCTTGCCTGTGTTCACACCAGAGAGCAGCCCTGGGGAGTGTTCAGTGGCAGGGCTCACAAGGCAGCCAACTGACTCCACCGCATTCAGAGACAGACATGCGGTCCACTGCAAGTTTCGCAGCATCGGCACCCATCTTTGAGGGTTTTCCTGGACCAGTGGACCTTGAGTCCTTGGAATCAGTTGGAACGGGAAGGATGGCACTGGAGTCCACCATTGTAGTACTGGTCCAGAGAACCCACAGGGATTTTTCTGATGATTTTTGTTTTTTCATTTTTTGCATCAGGCCTTTTGCACGGCCTAGGGAAGGGCACTCAGCGGAAGGAAGGAAGGAAAGGCCCTGGATGTGTCATTTCCTCCCTTATCCCCACAGGTTCCCCATAAGAGAGCATGTGGTTTCAAGATTGTGCCTGGGCCTTCGTGGGATGATGATGATGAGGGGGGAGGATCCAGGGGATGCTGCTTGCTCTGCATCCTTAGAGGAGGAGGAGATTGCCTCCAGTTTTGAGGATGACTCCGAGATACATCTGTTTCACCAAGAGGAGGTTCTCTCCTGCCTCTGGTTGGAAGATTTACACCCTCAAGACACTCCACATTGGGAACCTGTTAAGAGAAGAGTGCACGTCAAACCTGTATGAATGTCAAACCTCTACACCATTATGAACTAGAAATTTTCACATGGAATGAGAGTGTATAAAACACATAAAGGCCTTTACTGCCTTTTCCCTGTACCCTGAAGTGTCGGAAATGATCTTGGCAGAGTGGCAGACCCTGAGTGAGTCCTGAAGGTCATCAGATTCCTGCAGATACACTGCAGAAATGTTCAGGTGCCGATGGTGGATGCACTGGTGATGGCTGTTAGACGACACACTACCCTTCCAGTGGTAGGGGGTGGGGGGGGGAGATCATCACTGAGGGATCCACAAGATCGCAAGATGGAGCCTCCTTTGAGGAGTTTGTTTGTGTCCTCCACTACTTCTGTCCACATTTTCGTTCTGTGCTAGTAATGTGGGCTCTTTTCCACTGGATTCAAAGGTTAGCAAAGAATCTGGGAGATCCCAAGCCCCAGCAATACCCAGAGTGCTGATCTTTTTTCTTTTTCTTTTTTTTTTTTTTTTTTTAAGGCTGGCCAAGGTTGGGGGAAATTTCAGTTTTCTAGGCATTACAGGCCAGGAAAAGTTTTTTGTAGCAACTTCGGTCTCTTTCTTTCAGACTCAGAGGTTGTGAACAGTCCTTTCATGGAGCCAGAAAACAGAGGGGAGACTTTGGTCCCGGTTTGAGAGCCAGAGACCTTTCTCATGAGTGTTTATGGGTTTGCTCTGTAGGAGGCTGACTGCAGGAGTTTTACAGGGAGTGGACCCATATAACAACAATTTTGCCAAAAGCAGCCTGCAAGCTCATGCACTTCCTCAAGTATTTAGGGGTGCAATTCAACATTCTGAGCAGGCAGGCCTTCCTTACGGAAGAAAGGGAGACCAAAATAATGCAGCAAGTCCAGAGGTTGCCGGAAATTCCTGGGCCTTCAGCCTGAGATTGTCTGCAGGTGCTGGGACTGTTGGCAGCAGCCCTGGATTTGGTACCTTGAGCCAGAGCTCACATGTGCCCGCTTCAGGCATCACTCCTGTCTCAGTGGTCTCTGCAGTCTCAGGACTACGGATTGCAACCTCTGCTGACTCAAGTCGGTATGCAACTTGCTCTGCTGGTGACTGCTACCCTTGCATTTGATGAAAGGGGGTCAGTTTGGTTACCCCCTTTGTGGGTGCTGGTAATGACAGATGTGAGCCTCTTGGGTTATGGGAGGGGGGGCCCATTGCTAGGTGCAGTGATGGAGTCAGGAAGAAGTTTCGTGATCTATCAATCGACTGTAAACCAGAGCCATCTGTTGGCTCTACTGCATTCCTCCCGTTGTTGCAGGAGGGAACTGTTCATGTACTCTGACAGCACGATGGCTGTAGCATATGTGAATCGGCAGGGAGGGACCAGGAGTCAGGGGATCTCGGCAGAGACATCCCTCCTTTTTCCCAGGGAGAAGAAAAACTTGCAGATGCTGTCAGCGACTTATCTGCAGGTGGACTTTTTCAGTCACACTTAGTTGGATCCCAGGGAATTGGAACTGAGTCCAGAGGTGTTTGGCCTAGTCTGTCATCGGGGGGGTTGCCCTCAAATGGACTTGATGGCGACCTTTCAGAATGCGAAATTGGATTCCTTCTTCAGTCAGCAGAGATAACTGTGATTGATGGGGGATCGTGACGCCCTAATACAACACTGGCTGGAGGGGGAGTTGCTGTATGCTTTTCCCCCTTGGGTACTCATAGACAGGTTATTTATTTATTTATTTAATTTAGTATTTTTTCTATACCGACCTTCATGGTTAAATACCATATCAGATTGGTTTACATCGAACAGGGGGACTGTAACAGAAAGTAAACTTTTTTAAACAAGTAAATAAACAGAAGAATCAAAGTTACATTCAATAGGGATGGAAAACTCGGCGGCTTAAGCAGCTGGAAAGAAAGGCCTAAGAGGGCAGAAAGGTTAAGAAACATAAAACCAACATGGTAACATGGCTAGTGCTTGTTAAGTGGTTAGCAGAAACTAGCGCTTGTAAAGAGGTTGGAGGAGGACAAAGTCCAAAGTGCTCGGGAAGTGTTAATCATCTAATGTGTATCCAAGGGGTCTGGGAAGGCTTGTCTGAACAGCCAAGTCTTGAGTTTTTTCTTGAATGTAAGTAGGCAAGGTTCCAGCCTGAGGTCTGAAGGGATGTTGTTCCACATGGCTACTGTGGAGGATAGAGTTGGAAGCTAACTAGGTGATCCTGGTGGTACCATATGGCCATGCAGACCTCATGTGTCTACAGGTGGACCAGGCCTTGTGTCTTCTGAGCTTGCTGGGGCTGCTAATTCAGGGGCCAGTGGTGATGGACAATCCAGCTCCATTTTGTCTTACAGCCTGGCTTTTGAGCAGTGGCGGCTTCAGAGGAAAGGTTATTCCCCTCAGTAATTTCTCACTTACTGAAATGTGGAAGCGGCCCACTTTGCTGGCCTATGTCAGCATTTGGTGGCTCTGTGAGGAGTTCTGCGAGTCCAGGATGGAGACCCCTTGGTGGTCTATGATTCATGTATTTTGGCCTTTCTCCAGGGTGGTCTAGATAACATGTTACTAGAGACAGCTTGGAGGCTTAGCTATAGCTGCTCACCAGGATGTGACTCGCTTCCTACAGGGTGATAAAGAGGTTGTGCCCTCCTTTTCGTCCTATTGTTCCAGCCTGGGATCTTAATCTGGCAAGGCCGCTTTTTGAACCGTTAAGGTAGATTTCATTGAAGGATCTATCATTAAGTGGTTTTCGTGGTAGCAGTCTGTTCCGTGAAGCGGATCTTGGAGCTTCAAGCTTTATCTTGTCATTTCTGGTGATCATGATGGGCATAGTTATTTTTTGTCCAGTACCTTCTTTCTGCCAAAAGTTAATTCGGTGTTTCTTAACAACCAGATGGTGTCTCTTCCTGCATTTTCCTGAGAGTAATGTGGTATGGAATAACAGTCTCTCCAATGTCCGATATTTGGAGGTGACCAATGAGACCGCAAGTTTGACAAACTGTGCTGTTTGGAGGAACATGTAGAGGGGAGGCGGCTTCCAAAGCCACCCTGGCTTATTGGGTACAAGAGGCTATTGCCTCAGCTTATGTGCTGAAAGGCAAAAAGCCCCCAAAGTTGATTTGAGCATGTTCTATGAGAGCTCTGTTGGCATCTTTGGCCGAAGTGCAAGCCATATCGCTGGCTGACATTTGCAGAGCAACTACTTGGTCTTCCTTACATAGATTTGTGAAGTGGTATCTGTTTGATGTTCTTGTAAGGGAGTAGTTTGCTTATGAAGCCCGGGTTCTCCAGGCTGCCATCGCTTCCACCTGCCCACAAAGGTAGAACTTTGGCGCTTACCATTACTTAAGGTCTGGTCTGGTGTAGCGGGACGAAATGGAAGGGGACATTTTCTTACCTGTTAATTTCCTTTCCATTAGTCCCTCCTACACCAGTCCAGGACCTGCCCAGGAACTGAGGCTCTCTGTTTACGGTATTGTTACAGGTAGTTATGTTAAGGGTATGATTACTATAAGAACATGCCTTACTGGGACAGACCAAGGGTCCTTCAAGCCCAGCATCCTGTTTCCAACAGTGGCAAATCCAGGCTATAAGTACATGGCAAGTACCCAAAAACTAAGTCTATCCTATGCTACTGATGCTAGTAATAGCAGTGGCTATTTTCTAAGTCAATATTAGGAAGTGTTTGTCTTTTTTTTTTTTTTTGGCTACCCTTTCTCAGGTTACAGGGAAGTGTCTTCTCAGGTTTTGTCTGTTGTTCAACAGATCATTGCATTATTAGTGGAAGGGGTCTGATCTGAAGCTTTGTCAGGGGGATACTAGATTCCTGCTGCTTGGCACCATCCCAAAGTAGTGGCTGTGTTGTCACAGAGGGAAATCTGTTTGGTCTGGCTCATTTTGCTGGTAGGGGGAACAACCTCTGCAGGTAGATGGGGGGAACCCACTAGTTAAGGCCTTTACTGGTGTAGCAGAGACTACTAGAAAGGAAATTAGCAGGTAAGAAAATTTCTCTTCCCTTGATCTTGCAACAGGGTTAGATTTAGGACAGTTTTACCTAAGGGATTAAGCAAAGTTACACCTTCTCATTTTGACCATATGCCTTGAAATGAAGGACAGGTTATAATTGTTTCCCCCATTAGGTCTGAAACTTAAAGATAAATGAATGCAATTAAAAAACCATATTTCAGCATCACAAAGGAACATTATAGAAGAGAATGATGCTCAAGGAATGGTCTGTCTGGAAGCTAAGTTTTAATACTAAAAAATGCAGAGTATTACATTTAGGAAGCAAATTCCAAGGGAAGGGTAGAGTATTGGAGGTGAATTTCTTCTGAGCACAAAATAAGAACGGGATCTGGTGTAATTGTCTGATCTTAAGCTGGCCATATAGGTGGATGAAACAACGGTAAAAACTAGAAAGATGCTTGGCTGCCTAGGGAGAGGAATGGTCAGTAGAAAAAGGAAGGTAATATTGCCCCTGTATAGGTCCCTGGTAAGACCTCACTTGGAATACTATGTACAGTTCTGGAGCCACACCTTCAAAGGATATAAACAGGATAGATTCAGTCCAGAGGGTGGCTACTGAAATGGTCAGTGATCTTCATTCTAAAACATATTGGGATAGATTTAAAGATCTAAACATGTATATCCTAGAGGTACACTCAAACTTCAAATTGACATCCATATAACAGGTCACATATTGCTTATCCTAGAGGAAAGGCATGATGGGGGAGATATAATAGAGACATTCAAATATCTCAAAGGTTTCCATGTGCAGGAGTTGAGCCTTTTTCAATGGAAAGGAGGCTCCAGAATGAGGGGTCATGAGATTAGGTTGAAAGGAGGTAGACTCAGGAGTAATCTTAGGAAATATTTCTTTACAGTGCCGGGTGGTGGATACATGGAACAGCCTCCCAGTGGAAGTGGTGGAGATAAAAACGTTATCTGAATTCAAGAAAAGATTGAATAAATCCAGGGGATATCTAAGGAAGTAATGAGGATTATAATGTTAAATTAAATGGAGATGGGCAAACTGGATGGGTCATTCGTTCGTTTTCTGCCATCATGTTACTGTGCTCCTTTTGCCAGTGTTTATTTTAAAACATATATATTCCACATTCATACAAAATAGTTTGAAGCGGAGCACGATAGTATACATTCAATTTCTTAAACAGACAATAAAAAGATAAACTAAATTCCATGCAGATGTTGACACCATAGCAGAGAGACTGTCTTGCCTTATAACCATAAACATTGACTCAATAAGGGACAGGATAATTGCTGATTAAATGCTTGCGTAAATAAATATGTCTTCAAGACTTCTTAAACAGTTTTTGTGCAGGTTATCGTATACAGCTGCTCAGGAAGGGTGTTCCAAATTCATGGGCCCGTCACAGAAAAGTTATATCCAGGTGCCCGCCGCTTTTGGAAGGGGTATTTCAAGTAAATGTGTGTTTAATGAATGAAATGATCGAGAAGGTTTATAAAGACATCTGTGTTGTGCATTAACTCCAGTTTATAGTTCTAACTTTGCTCTGGGAATTTTGAAAAACAGCATAAAATTTGCATCAAGGAAGTAAATTAAATATAAATGTGTATATGTATATGGTATGATATAGGTATATAGTTAGGTAGAAAGATCAAAGGCATAAAGTCAAATTTTCTGAATTCCATGCATTGATAATTCAGAAGAAGTCTGTTTAATTTTAATTTCATTTTGTTTTCTTAGATAAAAGCATTCTTCAATTTTTCTTCAATCTTGGTGTAAAGGTAAATTATTTTTCTTGCATAAAATGTACTGTTTCTTATCAGTTTATAAATGAGAAAATATCACAGCTGAAGAGTCTTGGCATGTATATTTTAGATAGTTAATGCAGGAAAAAGTATTACTGATTTTCATAAAATGGGTTTTATTTAGGGTTTTTAGATTCTCTGAGGACAAGCAGGATATCCATTCTCACAAATGGGTGAGAACGTCTGATGGAGTTCAACCCAGAACGTTTGTCAGTTTCTACAACTTTGACTGTGCCTCATTGGGCATGCCATTATGCCATGCATCTGTGTGGGGACCTCTTCAGTTGCTTCTTTTCTGGGGAGCCCAATGATCGCATTTCCTCTCTCCTGCTGTTTGAGGTTTATTTTTTTCCTCCAGCTTTATTTTCAGCAGGATCTGTTCATTGTAGGATCACATGGTCTCTTTCTACCCCTTCTAATGTCTTTGGTGGGTTTTTCATTCATTTTTTCAAAATTTCTTTCGTCCTTGCACCCAAGAAGTACACCAGATGCTCGTCCTTGCACCCAAGATGTACACTGGATACTCGTCTGAGTATCAATAAGGGCCAAAGAACAATCCATCATCTAGCTTGTCCTACGCTATAAAAGCGAGGGGTTCTATTTCATCTGTACTAGCATCAGGGGATTCGGCATTTAGCACAGGCAAGAAAGCATTGACCTTGATCCTTGTTAATGTGCAATGCCGAGAACAAGGGATGCTGGCTGTGGCCTTAATGTCTTCCCAGGCATCCCTGCAGAGAGGGTTGCTCAGCCTCTAAACACTCTGGAGGTTTGCAATTGTCTCAAAGGAGCTTATGATGCAGTCTCTGATACATCACAAGTGATACAGCATGAGATAATGTGACCACTCCTGTTCCTTGTGTTTTGGGATTGGAAATTTTTGAGAAGGCTACAGGACATGATGAATCATAACATGGCTAACATCAATATATTAGCATCATTAGTGTTATAAAGTGAGATTCACCCAATTCTGGAAATTCTTGACATTGACAGTATGGCATCAATGCAGCTATCTGAAGAAGGGTCTGCTTTGAATTCTACTATACCACTGTTAGTCTCTAGACATTGGGGATGAAGCTTCAGCTAGGCAAAGGGATTCATCAAGAGTCTAGGTCCCCTATGAGGAAAGGCTAAAGAGGTTAGGGCTGTTCAGCTTGGAGAAGAGATGGCTGAGAGGGGATATGATATTTCTTTAATTCATGAGAGGTCTAGAACAAGTAAATGTGAATCAGTTATGTACTCCATTGGATAATAGAAGGACTAGAGGGCACTCCATGAAGTTAGCAAGTAGCACATTTAAAACTAATCTGAGAACATTTTTTTTCACTCAGTGCACAATTAAGCTCTGGAATTTGTTGCCAGAGGATGTGGTTAGTGAAGTTAGTATAGTTGGCTTTAAAAAAGGTTTGAATAAGTCCTTGGAGAAGTCCATTAATGGATATTAATCAAGTTGACTTAGGGAATAGCCACTGCTATTACTGGCATCAATAGCATGGGATCTACTTAGTATTTGGATACTTGCCAGGTACTTGTAGCCTGGATTGACCACTGTTGAAAACAGGATACTGGTCTGTCCCAGTATGGCAATTTCTTATGTTCTTATGAAGTTGGATTCAATGTATCGTATCCAGAAGGCTCCTATAATGGAGAAACAATTGCCTAACCAGACTGTTTTGATAGAATCCACACTCAAGAGGGCTAAGAGGATGAGAACTCTCCTCTTCCCCAACTGGTTGCAAGTCATGCACCCTTGACCTTGTTGGAAGGAAGGTTTATCAAAATGCTGTGTGCTCTTCCCGTATAGCATCCTACCAGCTCTTCATGATCTAATACATACAAAAGCATTCTGCAAAAGACAAAGGCCCTGTCAAGTATTCTCCCTCAGGAGAAACATGATGAGCTGGAATTACTAGTGAACATGGTTCGGAGTATGGAAAACATCTAGTCAGGTCAACTTGTGATTTTTTTGAGACAGCATTGAGATCTTTGCTATTGGAATTGGAGCATATAGACTCCCATGGCTGTGAACTTCAAATTTCTTTGAACATGTGCAGGACAGGGTTGCTGATGTGCCCTACAATGGAAAAATTCTCTTTGAGGGTAAGGTCAAGAAAACTGTGGATCAAATAAAAGACCACTCTGCCATGCTTCAGACTTCATCTGCAGCCATTTCTGACCCACCCTCCACATAAACTAGGAGGTATCCAATTGGGATATTGAGGATTGTCTGCCCTCAGAGGAGGTATTCTCCCAGGATAAACAGGATGGTAATCCTCACATATGGGTGACGTCATCAGGCGGAGCCCTTTTACGGAACACTTTTTTCAAAGTTTCTAGAAACTTTGACTGGCACACTGAGCATGCCATGATCCCTGTGTCCACAGGGGTCTCCCTTCAGTCTCTTTTTTTTCCGTGCTGCAGTTTGCCTCGCGTTTAGGAGCTCTGTGAGATTTTTCTCTCAACTTTTCCTCACGGAAACACTTGAAGTTTTACTTCACAAATAATTTCCCTACATGGGTCTCCCTTCGCGTACATTTCATCGATGCTCGGTGAGTACTGTGCCCTGTTTTCCGGTCGGTTCCAGTCACCTATCAGTTCCCCCAGGTTACCAACCAAATTGCGGCCCTCTTTCTCCCTATGTCTATCACCCTCGGTCTGCCCCCACCATGCCCGCGAGTGTCCTTGCTGTGATCTCCCACCAGGTCCATCGGGGTTAGAGGGGATTGGGACGTCCACGGTTCCCATTGCGGTCGCTGTCTATGCTGCCAGGGCCGCCGTCTATGCCTCCGTCAAGGCCTTCGATACTATCGAAGCCGCCATCGACACCTCCATCGATGCCCTCGACTAAAGAAAATGCTCCATACTTCGGGTTCTCAACCAGAGCCCCATGCAATCCTTGGATGAGAAGCAATGCCAGGAGCAGTAGAGGCACGGTGACCGTCCGACACCAATGCCATCCGAGACAGCGAGGGCATCTTCCTTGGTGCTGGAGAATGACCGGGCCGAGCAACGTGGGAATCATCGTCACCGGCAAGGTGACTGTCCATCACTGACGCCATCCATGACTTCGGTGGCAATTTCCTCGGTGCTGGAGAATGACCGGGCTGAGCACTGAGGGAAACATCTTCACTGCCACGGTAACTGTCCATTACCGACACCATTTTGGACATCGGTGGCAGTTTCCTCGGTGCTAGAGAATGACCGGGCTGAGCACCAAGGGAAACATCGTCGCTGGCACAGACGTGGCTCTGCATTTGGTGCCGGCACTGATACCACACCGGCATCAATGTCCATTGAGCTAGTTGCGAAGCGGGGCTGGGTACAAGAGTCTTCATGCTCCTCTGCACCCGAGGCACCGAGGTGTTCCCACCGACACCGGGTACTGAGCCACCACAGATTCATGTGGAAGTGCCAGTAACGCCTAGCCTGTCTCCCCCTGTAGCTGCGCTGCCTATACCAGCTTCCAGGGAGGAGCTGGACGTCCTCGTCCGTCAGGCTGTCCTTGATGCCTTCCGGATTCTAATAACACCGGAGCCATCAATATTCGCACCGTTGTGGCACCTACCAACGACAGCCTAAGTCATTGATGCCGACTTGTCCTTCTGAGCCTCCATAGACCCCTATACCTATCCCGGGATCCTCAAAGGGCGATGGGCACTCTAATTCCGCTTCGGCACCGATGCCATCGAGACATAAGTAAAGGACATGTCTGAAACTATCCCTTTCGACCTGGTCACTAAAAAGGACCAGAGGTTTTCGGGAGGGTCTAGGTCATAACTTCTTCCAAGAAGAATGAGCCAACTGATATCCAGATCACACCAGCTCCGCCAGTCGGGCAGGCTCCTGGATTTTTCAACCTTGCCAGAGAACGGAACGGTCCATCCTGAGAACCAGGGCTCGGGATACCGTTCCCTGGACGAAGCAAGGCAGAGGATTTTAATTCCATTATTTCCTACTTTCAAAGAAAACAGGCGATCTCTGTCCATCCTGGACCTCAGAAATCTCAACAAATGTCTTCAGAAAGAAAAGTTCAAAATGGTGTCTCTCAGCACCATGCTTTCCTTACTACAACAAGGGGGTTGCCTCTATTCTCTGGACTTTCTATACGCTTCATAGTGAGTCGTCAACATTTTCAATACCAAGTTCTGCCATTCTAACTAGCGTCGACAACTTGTGTATTTCACCAAATGTCTAGCAGTGACGCCGCTCATCTACAAAGAACAACAGCATTCATGCGTTTCCTTACCTGGATGACTGCCCAATAAGGAGTCAATCCAAACAAGGAGCTCTAAATTCTCTAAGACTCACTATAAATCTACTACATTTGGCTGGGAATTCTGATCAACTACCATAAATCCCATATGGAGCAGATCTGGGCACTACAGTCTCAACAGCCTTCCTGCATAACAACCGCGCAGATATCCTATCAAATTATCCACATCTCTGCACGCATGCAACATAGCCTTAGCCCATCAATTGTTCCATTGCTGGGCCACATGGTTTCCATGATCCACGTCACTCCTATGGCCAGACTAGCCACAAGAAAAACTCAGTGGATTTTAAGATTTCAGTGGCTCTAAGCCGTTCAACCGCTTTCGTCCCTGATCCATATCACTGATCCAATAACCAAATCCTCAGATGATCTTGGCCACGGTTGCATCCAACTTGGGTTGGAGACCTCGTATCAACATTCTCCAAACCCAAAATGCGTCGATGCTGCTCCATGACAATTCTCACTTCAACTTCCTGGAGCTTCGAGCCAAGCGTTATGCCCTTTCTGCCTTCAAACACTTCCTCTCACACCAAATTTTGTGGATACAGACAGACAACATAGTGGCAATGTGGTACTCAAACAAACAGGGATGCACAGGCTCTTATCTGCTCTGCCAGGAAGCCGCACAGTTCTGGGCCTGGGCCCTTGCACACTCCATGCATCTCCAGGCCACTTATTTAACAGGCATACCGAACGTACTAGCAGACCATCTCAATCGATGTCTCCATCCCCACAAGTGGTCTCTGAATCCATGTGTAGCAAGTAAAATCTTCTAGCACTGAGGTCAACCAACTATCGAACTCTTGCGTCCGAATCGAACCACAGAGTGGACAGATTCTGCTCCCTATACAGGCTTCGAAATGCATTAGCCATGGACACCTTTGCTCGCCCCTGCAACAAAGGCCTCTTATATACGTCTCTTCCGATACCGCTCATAGCCAAAACTCTTTTGAACCTACAGCAGGACAGATTTTCAATGATTCTCATAACCCCGTACTGGCCTTGACAAGTATGCTTCCCCATGCTTCTCAACCTGTCACTCCAGGAACCAATTCGCCTGCCCACAGGTCCACCTCATAACACAGACTCACAGATATTCTCAGGTACTTGTAGCTTCACGAAAACCTTCCACACGTAAATCTTACATTCGAAATCGGCAAGATTTACCAAATAGCGTGCACAAAAAGGTACTGGCCCCTTTTTCCTGCCCCACTCCATCTCTGTTAGGCTATCTAGGATACTTTCAAATTCTGGTCCCCAGACATCCTCCGCACGTGTACACCTCAGTTCCATCTCTGCGTACCAACAGGGAGTAGAGGATGCCCCGTTAACGGCTCAATCCCTTATGAGTCGGCTTATCATGGGTTTTCTACAAATTAAGCCGCCTCTACGATCACCGGTTACAAAATGGGGCCTAAATGTAGTGCTTACAAGGCTCATACGTTCCCCTTTCGAGTCTTTGCATTCCTATAACATTAAAATTCTAACATGGAAAATTCTTTTCCTCGTAGCCATCACCTCTGCTAAAAGGGTCAGTGAGTTACAAGCCCTTGTTGCATACTCACCCGACACTAGGTTCCTCCATATTCACCCTAAATTTATTCTTAAGGTGAACACAGCCTCTCACCTTACTCAATCTATAGTCTGCCCACTTTTTCCCAAGGCCTCTCTCTCACCAAGGCGAGAGGGTTTTGCACACCTTGGACTGTAAGCGTGCACTTGCATTCTGTCTAGACCGCACTGCACTCCATAGGAAATCCACCCAACTCTCTGCTTCTTTGACAAAGACAAGCTGCGAGTTCCAGTGGACAAACAAACTCTTTCCAACTGGCTAGCAGACTGTATCGAATTCTGCTATGAGGCCTTCCTCTCCAGGGGTGAGTGCAGGCACAGTTTGTAAGGGTCATGGCAACATCGCTAGCACACTATCGTTCAGTACCAATTGCCGACATCTGCTAGGCTGCGACATGGAGCTCTCTTCACACATTCGCAGCCCTCTACTGCTTAGATAGGAGTAAAAGATCTCAGCGTCCCTCCTCCAGAAGAACAAAGGGCAGAGGATCACAGCGCTTTAGACCCTACAGGAACTCGCAGTTCCAGGCACCTCATCCCTCCGGAAGGTCCCAGCCCTTTCGGAGCAGACAGACCAAGAGGGGAGCAGGCTCGGGGGCAGGCTCCAGCCATGCTCCACAATGAGAATGGCCGACCCATCCACAGGAAGAGGATATAGGAGGTCAACTTGCCCTCTTCTACCAAAGATAGGTCACAATAATGTCAGAAAAATGGGTTCTAAACATCATTCGAGAAGGTTACTCTCTGGAGTTCCGCAGCATCCCTCGAGACAAATTTATGATGTCACCCTGCCACTCCCATTCCAAGAGACTGGCAGTAGAAACCACTCTAACAAAACTACTCAGTCTGAAGGCAATAACTCTGGTTCCCATGCCCCAACAAAATACGGGGCGCTATTCCATCTATTTTATTGTTCCCAAGAAGAAAGGATCTTTCCAGCCGATCTTGGATCTCAAGAATGTCAACTGTCATCTGCGGGTTCTACACTTCCACATGGAAATTCTTTGCTCTGTAATAATGGCAGTACAGCCGAGAGAGTTTCTAACCTCCCTGGACCTTTCTGAAGCCTACCTTCACATCCCAGTCCATCAGGATTACCAGCGCTTCCTACGCTTTGCGATACTGGGTCACCATTACTAGTTGCGAGCATTACCCTTCGGTCTAGCAACCACCCCCAGAACCTTCACCAAAATCATGGTGGTCATGGCGGCCATCATTGAGTAAGGAAGGGATCTTGGTACACCCTTACTTGGACGATTGGCTAATCATGGCAAATTCTTTGGAAGAGAGCCGACAGGTGACCAGCAGAGTCAAGATCCTACTGCAGGAACTCTGTTGGGTCGTGAACACGGGCAAGAACAGTCTGCAGCCCTCTCAATCGCTAGAGTATCTGAGGGCCCGTTTTGACACCAAACAGAACAAAGTCTCCCCCCCCCCCCCCCACCCGAGGAGAAGGAAACTCATGGAACAACTACGACGATTGATGACCAATGCGCACGGCCCAAGGTATGGGACTATCTTCAAGTCCTCGGCCTCATGGCATCAACCCTGGAAGTCACCCCTTGGGCAAGGGCCCATATGCAACCGCTCCAGCGCTCCTTACTGTCACGATGGAACCCACTATCCCAGGACTACTCAATTCGCCTCCAACTACCAGCAGAGGTACGTTCTCAGCTCCAGTGGTGGCTACAGGAAGACCACCTAAGCAGAGGAGTAAGCCTATTCCCACCGAACTGGATCTTGCTCACCACGGATTCGAGCCTGCGAGGGTGGGGAGCCCACTGTCAGAAATGGACGGCCCAGGGACAATGGAACAAGGAAGAGGCGGAATGGAACATAAACCGCCTGGAAGCTCGAGCAGTCAGACTAGCATGCATGCAATTCAGCCACAGACTCCGAGGCAAAACAATTCGATTAATGTCGGACAACGTGACAACAGTTGCTTACATCAACCGCCAGGGAGGAACCAAGAGCCAGCAGGTATCGCTGGAGATAGACCCTCTCATGGCATGGGCGGAGATAAACCTACAAGGGATCTCGGCCTCCCACATCACAGGAAAAGAAAGTCTCAGCAGACTTCCTCAGCAGAGAGAGCCTGGACCCAGGGAAATGGATGCTGTCAACCTCAGCCTTCCAGCCATGGACCTTCTAGCCACCCGTCTCAGTGCCCCAAGTCCCCAGGTTCTTCAGCCGCAGACGAGAGCCACAATCCCAAGGAATCAACGCTCTCGTCCAGACTTGGCCAGAGGAAGACTTACTGTACGCCTTCCCCCCATGGCCACTACTGGGCAGGGTCATCCGCAAGATAGAACATCACAGGGGACTAGTTTTTCTAGTGGCCCCGGATTGGCCAAGACGACCATGGTACGCAGACATGCAACGATTCCTTGTGGGGAACTCTCTGTGCCTATCTCCACACAGGGACCTCCTCCGGCAGGGCCGATTCTCCACAAAGATCCTTCTCTATTCTCTCTTATGGTCTGGCCCTTGAGAGGACTCGCCTGAAGAAGCATGGTTACTCAAAGGCCATGATTGACACCCTGCTCCGAGCACGCAAGTTCTCTACATCCCTGTCATACATACGGATCTGGAGAGTATTCGAAGCCTGGTGTGAGGACTGCGGGATTCTCCCGTAAACAGCTAAGATTCCCATGATTCTGGAGTTCCTACAGGACGGTATGAAGAAGGGGTTGTCATTCAACTCCCTCAAGGTCCAAGTAGCCGCACTGGCCTGCTTCAGAGCAGAAGTGGACGGTATCCGACTATCAACCCATCCGGTTGATAGTCTGTGCCTCTATGGAATTTCAATCTAGTATTAGACTTCCTAACTGGGGCTTCCTTCAGACCAACATGAGGTCTGTCACTACGCCTCTTAACATTGAAGACGGCATTCCTGGTGGTAATATGTTCAGCTCATTGCATCTCCGAACTATAGGTTCTATCCTGTCAGGAACCGTTCCTTAGGTTCATACCTGGAACCATACAACTGTGAACTTTCCCCTCCTTCCTTCCAAAAGTGGTTTCCAAGTTTCACTTGAACCAAACCATCTCGCTACCAGCTCCAGATGAACATAAGGTCTCTGAAGACTCACACCTTCTTCGCCACCTGAATGTCGGCAGACTCTTGGTGCGATACCTGGAAAGATCGGAACTGGTGCGCAAAACGGATTGCTTGTTCGTTCTTCACAGCGGGAATAAACAAGGAGAAGCAGCCTTGCGGGCGACCATAGCCCACTGGATCAAAGAAGTAATCAAGGCAGCCTACATAGAGGCAGGAAAGCCCTTACCTGTACAGGTTAAGACTCATTCTACGAGGGCCCAGGCAGTCTCTTGGGCAGAAACCAAGCTGCTATCGCCCGCCGAGTTCTGTCAGGCAGCAACGTGGTCCTCCATACACACCTTCTCCAGGTTCTACCGCCTGGATATTCAGGCCTGGGAAGATGCAGCCTTTGCAAGGGCAGTATTAAGTGGGCCACAGGCAGCTTCCTGCCTTGTCTGGGACTAGCTTTTTTACATCCCATTAGTCCTGAGTCCATCTGGCTACACGGTAGGAAATGGAGAAATTACTTACCTGATAATTTCGTTTTCCTTAGTGTAGACAGATGGACTCAGCATCCTGTCCATGGCTGCCCCAGAAAAGGAGAGCCTCGGATAACAAACCTCGAAACTAAGCAAATACAGGTAAGCCGCGGCCTACCCCTGTTCAAGACACCCACAGTTTGTCCGGTGTCGGCGTTAATTGGTTGAGTGCACTGGCGGTCTCCTGTTTGGAAATTAGTTGAACCAGTTCAAGTTTCACTCAAGTTTAATCAAGTTATTTAAGCAAAGATATATCCACAATGGCTTTTCGAAGAGAATACTGAAGAGCTGAAGATACTGCAGGGGTATATCTAGAGTGACATCAGCTTTGAAATCTGACTCCGTCTCCCATCTGCCAGCAGAAGAGCACAATACCCATTGGTCCTGAGTCTGTCTGTCTGACACTAAGGAAAACGAAATTATCAGGTAAGTAATTTCTCCATTACATGCATATATTGGGGTCCATGAGTAACTGTGCATGTAAGAAAAGGGTGTACCAGGGGTGTTCCAGGGTGGGGCTAATATTTGTGCATAATTTGCTATTTTAAAACCTGCCAAAGTGACGTGCATGCATCTTTTACTTGAGTATATTTACTTCTGCTCAATATCTGGTTTAAGTGACCTCAAAAGTCATTAAAGTGAAAAAGTGAATGGGCAAAAAGTCTGGGTACAATGGGGGGACTTCAGGATGAAAAGCTAGGAGGGCCTTCACGAGCTGCAGATGAATTGGCCAACTGGTAGGCTAAACAATAAAACTGGTTATTTCATTGCCATGCGCATGTTGTAAAATAGCCTGATTTACATGTGTAAAAGCTGACTTACAGGGGAGTAAAAGCATCTAATGCAATAAAAATCTACACATATCTTTGTAAAACTGGAAGTACAGATATGTGGGTATATGAGTTGGGCACACTTATCAGGCTAATTTCCAACTTATTTGGATAAGTAGCGCCTTTCCTGCTACTTTGGACAAATTTTGAATTTGTTCAGATACCGTATTTTTCGCTCCATAAGATGTACCTGACCATAAGACGCACCTAGGATTCAGAGGGGGAAAGTTTAAAAAAGAAAAAGAAATGGTGTGCTAAACCGGCTCTGTTCCCGGGCGTCTGTGTGTCTTATGGAGCAAATTAGGGAAGTGCATAAAAAAATTTTTTTTTGTCCCCATTTCGTTTTTAGGTCTGAGGAGGGTCATTTCGGTCCACTCCCCAGATCAGAAAACTTTTATCGTTCTCTTTCTGTGGGGAAAAAACCCTCCCATCCCAACCCTTTAAATTTAATTAACTACAACCCCCCACCCTCCTGACCCCCCCAAGACCTGCCAAAAGTCCCTGGTGGTCCAGCGGGGGTCCGGGAGCAATCTCCTGCACTTGGGCCGTCGGCTGCCTGTGACATAGTAAGGGCAAAGGGCCGTCGGCACCATTTTGATTACTGGCAGCCGACGGCCCAAGTGCAGGAGATTGCTCCCGGACCCCCGCTGGACCACCAGGGACTTTTGGCAGGTCTTGTGGGGGGGGGGGGGACTTTTGGCAGGTCTTGTGGGGGGGGGAAAGTGTGTCTTATGGAGCGAAAAATACAGTAAATAGCACTTGTCTAGCTATATTACCATTTATCTGGCTTTGAAGCAGCAGGCCCACTTAGCTGGATAAGTCTGAAAAACACTAATTGTCCGTCTAAGTAGCGCTTTTCGGACTTAGATGGCTATGTGCTGTTACTTAGCTGGATAAATCCGAACTTGTGCTGCTCATGGTTTTTACATACATGAGCATTTGTGCAGGCATATGTACTTGTGTTTTGTAACTACACACATCCTTTTCGTGCTGGTTATAAAATACGGTGGCATCTTTGCGTGCTTCCATATACACGCATAAATGAATGGATGCAAGCAGTTTTGAAAGTTGGGCTGTAAATGTACAAACTTGAATTTATTTCATGAAAGTAATTTTGAAATGTATAAGAATGAGTTTTCTTAAGTGACGTGTGCAATCAGTCTAAAGAACGTAACTGCTAACTCAGCTTTTTCTGTGTTCCAGGCATACAGTTGTCCCATGTGGGCACCCCACTCTTACTTGTACCCTCTGCATCAGGCATATTTGAATGCCTGTAGGATGTACCCAAAGGTCCCTTTGTATTCTCCCAATCCTTGGTTTCAAGAGACTATATCCACTGTGCCTGATAATGATCCTGCACAAGCCAACCCACACCCTCCAGTGCAGAATGAGGCAAGAGTCAACGGTCAGTGTCCACAGGTGGACTATACAGCCTCGCCACCACTGCTCATCCCTACAGCTCAAGTGGCAGGCAGTGCAGGACAGGTGCCTCAGCAGGACATTGTAAATGAGCATGCAGTTCAACTCCATGCCGGCTACGAAGAGCCATTTGGAAGCAAAAGCATCTACCCACAGCCAGCGTTTGGGCACAGTTCGTATTTAGGAGCTGTCCCAATAGCTCCTTCCTTTTTCCCTCCTTTATGGTATGGGTACCCATTTCAGGGCTTTATTGAAAGTCCAGCCATGCAACATAATGTTCTCATGCAAACTGAGAGCAAAGGGGCAACAGCCCATATTGTTTCAGAAGAAGTAGATGTGGCGAAAAAATGTAATGCAGCAGATCTATCAGCAAGCCTCAAGGAGCAGAATTCCGATGTCAGTAATGTTGGTGGCCTGCACTTCCCTACAGCTTGTGTGAGCAGTGAACCTATTCAGGATGCAGTACTAGACAGGGTGCCTAAAATGGAACAGGGAGGTGCTATTCCCTCTCCTCCACAGGGAAAGATCGAAGTGTCAAGTTCTCCTGCACGGAAGCAGGAAATGGAGACACAAGTAGCCATGCTTCCTCCTCCACTCTCCGACAGAGAGCCTCCAAAAAGTCACCTTCCAAATGCCATTCCCCGACCTAAGGAAAAGGTGGAAAATACAAAGGATCCCAAGGCCTCTGGCAGCCTGCAGGCTGTTCCTTCAGAAAGCGGGGCTCCGCAAAGAAGGGAAGAAAGCTCAGAGGACGAGTGTGAGGTGTCTGACATGCTCCGAAGTGGCAGGTCCAAGAACTTCTACAATCAGACTTACGGAGGAAGGAAGTATAGGGGTGACCGAGGCTACCTTTCCAATAGAGGTGGCTACCACTACCCAAGAAACGATGAGGTTTGGAGAGGCCAAGGAAACCGCAATCGGGATGATGGCTACTACTATCACCGAAATGTTAGGGGGAGGCCATACAGGAGTGACAACAGGAGGCGGCCTGCTGGGGATCTTTACAGGGCACAACAAGAATAGGAAGACCCCCTGGGGGAATTCTGAGGCAAAACAGGTTTGGGGTAGAGGTTTAAGGAAACTGTGGTCCTGGTTTCTCATAGGTTTGCTCCCATTTGTGGTGTTGTGTGGAGGGAATATCTTTTGGTAAATCGGACCCATGTGTTTTCACAAAGAGCATAAAATAATATAAAGGTGTTTGCCCATTTTCTGATGAGAGTAGGGCTTGAATGGACTAATGATACACATCCATAAAGATGAACTTGACAATGTAGGTCAGGATATGTTTGTGGGTTTTTCTTTTTGTCATTATTTCTGGTATTTCCAATTGTTTAAAATGTTTTCAAGTATGCTAGAGCAGAACATGTAGATATTTTAATTGAAAGTAGAAAAAAGCTGTAAGTCTCAGTTAAAACAAAAAATGAGGGTTTTTTTTGTTTTTTTATTTTGCAGAAAGGTTTGTGAAACAGTATGGGAGGGAGGGATAGTTTAAGAAAGTTTATTGCAGTGTCAAATAGTTCTGACGTCTAGAATCCTATCCAGTTCTCTGTTAAACACACCAAATATAAATGTATATTTTATTGTATACAGTATATAGGATTCTTGTCCTAATTTGCAACAGTCTGTCTAATAACTGTTCTTTTGATGTGCTTCCAACACAAAGGCCTTTCATCTCAATCTGATATAAAAAGAAAAAAACTCAAAAAAAATACAGAAATGCAAACTTGAATGTCTCTTTCTTTAAGTTAACTGTAAAGCAACCAACTAGCTTGTACTCTTAGATATTTTGTATATAGTTCTTTTACTATTTATAGCATATATTTTTCAATTTTTAGCCAGTGTTTCTCGAATTAGCATTGAGACAGACCATCAGGATATAGTTCCATTTGATAGGGTGCAGAAATAGCGCTGGCCGTGTGAACCAAGAATGGGGAACGCTGGTGTGTGTATTACAATAGTGCCTGCTCGAGTCGTTACAAAGATGTAGATGCTATGCATTGCAAAAAAATAAAAATAAAATAATTCTGCGCCTGTTACAATAGCAGAATTTATTTTTATGCTACTTTAACACTAATGCACTGACAAACCGGAAATATTTTGTGAAAAGATGCATATACACTTCCAAATGATTTTGTTTTGTCTTTTTAACATAAGTTTTTATGGTGAGCTGCTGGTTTGTTTTCATGTCTTTTTTTTTTTGTTTGTTTTTGGTTTTGTTTTTTACATTTTTGCACAGTGTTGGTGTAAAAGGTTGTGGGTAGTTGTGTGGGGTTTTTTTGTTTTATGCAGAATTTTGTCTTACGCCCTTGTTTCTGGAACTGTTTGGGGGTGATTTTATAGTAAAATCAAAATCAACTCACTGGGAGTGCCTTCTGCTTTCTATTCTTGAAACACTCTGCTTCCTGTCAACCTTCACTTTTTGGAACGTTGGCCATGATTCAGTGCTGTTCCCTGAAATGTAGCTCACGCCATGTAAGAGCTGAGAAAGACCCTAAGTGTTTTAAGACAGCGTAGTCATCTGTCAGTTGTGTGCTGCTTCATAGATGTCTCTTTCCATCTGCAGTCCCCTGTTATATAAGAAAACCGTACTTTTGGCCAGGACATCATTTTGCATGGCTACTGCTGATTCGGATTTCTTGCAAGCATGCACCAAATGGTAGATCATATGTTTTCAGTTTCCTAAGCTGGGAAGCAGATCCTAGTTTATGCTGAGGTAACTGGATAGGGAGTCATCGTATAATGTTCTAAAGAGACGACATCAAGAGTGATAAAATGGAAATGTCTGGCATTTGTGTATTTGGAGAGAAACCAGATGTACCTCAATTTTAAAAGAGAACCCGTTTGTAGTCCAGCATTTCAAGACCTTTGTCAGTGAAGGTCCCATTAGAAGTCTGTGGAGTGATCTACCTGGCTTCTCTCTTCTGATGCTTTGAATGTTAATGAAATCAGCAGCCCCACTGTCTTTTTACTATTCCCTGGCTTTTTTATTTTTCCAGAATGCTCTAGCTCTCACACTTACCATGGACTTGATGTGTTGACCAGCATGCTGCAGTAGAAGTGACATGCAAAGCAGACACAGCTGCTGCTTGGGACAGTCCTGTTGCTTCAGTTTGTAACTCCTTGCTGTTACAGCATAGGAAAAACACAGGATTGAACAAAAGGCATAAAGTGTATTTCTTCCAAAGATGCTCAGATAACCCAGTTACAGGCGTGGAAAAATCCTGGGTGCCTCAAATTTTGACATTGGGCACCCACCATAATGGCCCAGCAGCGGCAGTAGCCCCCCAACTGCTGGGCTATGCGAAGGAGCAACCCCCTACTGTCAGTCTGGATAGAGGCATGGGGAGGGAAGGGAAAACAAAAGCCATATAGAGCAAGAAAAAAAATCCTGCATCAAGTAAATTCTAAGGAAAGAATAGCTTTTTCTTAGCTTCTAGTATCTATGGTACTTGTGTTTTCTAAATATGTTTCTAGTTCTGCTCAGTTACATTCAGTTTTGTAATTTAAAGCTTGACTAATGTTTATTGAGCTGTTTGGTGCAGAGTGCAGCAGCAATGTAAATTGAAGCGACAAGATTGACTGATCCGGGTGAGCTCTACTGACACCTTAAAATTGTGGCTAGGTGCCAGTATAGATCAGACCTATTTAGATTTAAATAAAGAAAAAGCTGCTTAGACAGAGCATCGGAAAATGATCTTAGAAATGATTTAAGATGCCAATATCCTATTCTTTTTTTTTTTTTAATAAATGTTTCACTTTCCCATCATGCTGGCCTCAATAGTATCCATTTGAGTATCAAGAGTGGCTCCTTGCACTGGAGAGTAGCCAAACGTATAGCAGATGCCACTGTCATCAATCTTACTAAAAATGTAATTTCTTTTCCATATATTACTTATAGCAAGAAATTCCTGTTTGGGATCTGTGTTTGTAGATGATGATTTAGTCCAATTTAGAGCCATCGGTCTTTGAATACCACTTCAGTTCTTAGATATTGAACTTCCATACAGATTGCAAACAGCTTTCTTTCTCCAGTTTCATATGCAAGAATATGGGTAACGTAATTATACTGCCTGTCAAGTTGTGGTACTAAAGTGCTCACTCACAAGACTCCATATTTCTAAATGCCTTTAGGTTGATGTCCAATGAGCTACATCTTAGGTGTTGTCATTCTGTCCCTATGAGTTTCTGTTCTCCGCTGTTCAATCTTCTTTAAGAAACATGGAGGTTTTTCTCTTCCGCGCATAGACACACCAAGCAGAGCTTGCTTTCCCTTTTCTGTTATGTAGCTGCTAAAGAGCCTCTCAGAAAAGGGGATTATAGAAAGCAACAGAGTGTTGGAAGAGCCGCCTTCAGACTCCTGTGCTCATTACCCTACTGTCTAAACCACATTTCTCATTAAATGCTTAGCATTGGTTGTCCACTAGAGTAGCTGGAAATAGGTGAAAAAATATCTTTAAAAGCACCTTTCCATGAAGGCTGTCTTAAGTTGAAATTGAATGCAGACTTTTGATCCCAAGAATTAATGAAGTTGCATCTTTGTGGGATATCCCTGAGCGACTGTTGCCTGAAGATGTATGGCACATGGCATGCAGGAGGATTGCAGTTTAAAATGGAATACGGTACATTGGACTGACAATGACACAGCAGAAAAGTTTTAAAAAGATAATTAAAAATGTATTTTTGCAGCTCTTTTTCTTGGATCAGTTTCAAGTAGGAGTTTTCCCCCAATGCTTTATCTTAGAGATGGTTCTTGATGGTTTTATCTGGGTGTTGCATATGTGGCTTGCAGCCATGTCTGTGCTTCACATTGGGTTCAATGTGCATGAAGAGGATTTTAAAAACTTTGCTTATTTAGAGCTACAAGTCCCAAGTCTATGAACTTGTGCTGTTCTTGAAGGTGTAATGGTGACATCTCACAGCCAGGCATGTATACCTGTGGATGAGAGGCATTGCTTGTAGTTTTTGGGCAATCTGAATGTCATCTTCTCATCAGAGTACTAAAGGGACTGTGCAGCTGCATCTTGACTTAGGTGCTGCATCAATAGCTGCTGTCTGCTTTGCGTTTCACTTATCTTGCAACATTTAAACCTCCCTATCCATTTGCTTTATTCCTTGCATGTAGGTCCCACTGCTTTGGGGGACAATCTCTTCCCCCTCTGCACAGTTCCGCACCAGGCATGATGAAACATTTTTGCTTTCTTTTTGAACCCAGGTCCCTGCTGACTTTGTCATATATTATCACTTTGTCCATGACATTGGCTGATGTCCTAAATTTTAACAGCCACGAGAGAATTAATGCAGCCAAAACTCCTGCTGTCTTCCAGCCAGCAAAATGAGTTCTGGCATGGCCTATCCTTGTCTTTTAAAATTCCCTGTAAAGCAGCAGCATACAAAATGACTAGGCAACCTGTCTGCTGAGGCCATTACATGATAGCAATAGTTTTTAAAAGCTGCAGTATATTCAGTTGAATAAACATCAGTTTCCTTTTCTCTCTACTTATGTAACATTGTCTGACGTGACACAATCTAGATTCGTGCAGTTGGCGTGAGCCCCTTGTCTTGAGTTTTCCTGCGTTTCCTAGTTTTTGTACTCTGGCTGAATGCTTCAGCATCTTGTTTGTTAAGATTGGATGTTTCCTGATGTCTCAAAACGGTGGACAGAGCGGTTTTACTGGATAATAGTATTCACCCGTTCTGTCTTCCATCAGTTAGATTGTAGGTGTGCAATGAACTTTCCTGGAGTACATCAGTATGTGTTACAGAAAAAAAGTGCATGATTTTTAATGCTGCAGAACATCTTTTGGCAGAATAATTTACTTGAAATATTAAATTGCAGTTTTCCTCAACGGAGGAAGATTAAGCTTGTATGTATTAATGAATTATAGCCTTAAAATGAGTGCAATTAATATTATCAGCATGTGAAAATGTGATATGTTGTAAAATATATATATATATATATCTTTTGATGTGTTTAAAGGAAACTTTGTATTCTTTCACATCACTTTTTGTATGTGTTCAGTATATTGCTGTTTATTTTTCTATGTTACGTTTTGTAGCCCTAAGAGATGTTTCACTAAAGTATTTGAATGTATGAAATACAATTAAATGCCTTTCATGGTGTGATGCTGCATTGTATATAAAGTGTGCATAATATTAAAATGTGTTTGTCTTGAAGCATTTTGAGTACAGTAAGTGTGTTGCTGAGCTTCTCTTAGCTATGTTTGCTGAGGGGTGGATAAGGGTTTCTTCCCCAGGAAGAGAAGGGGAAAGCTGTACACCTCCAGCTAAAATAAAGTGTATTTATATAGGTAATCGCTTTCCCTCCATGCCCTAAGACCCTGGCTTCAGAATCACTAAAATCCAACTGGCTAAGGAGAGAACTAGGCTGGGCAATTGCATAAGGTGCCTCTCTCATTCCAAATATTCCCCTCCCTTCTCTCATCCTTCCCTGGTCCACTTACATTGCCAATCCTTTTACCAGGCAATAGAAAAGCAGTTTTAGGTGCTGCCCTGGCCCGGACTTGCAGGTTGAATGGAGTGGGTTACTTGTCAAGTTAGGGCCCTTCCCTGGACCCAGACACAGTTATTCATAGTCAAATGTCAGGACTTTATTTACAGCCGCAGGTTTCTTTTACAAATTGTACATGACTTGGTTCGGCAGACTTATTCACAGTAGCTGTTCTGTCCAGGGGTGGCCTTATCAGCTTAGTTCACTGGTATTTCCTGTTCAGAGGCAACCCTGCAGCTATAGCGCTTTGCTTTCCAACACCACTGTACAGGCTTCAACGTTGCCTGAGTGCTGGGCTTTTCCCAGCAAACCCGAATCCTTGGGGGGGGGGGGGGTGAGACCGTATCCGGGGCTGCCTCCATTTGTCATTTGTAGCCTCACTAGCAGGGCACCAGCCTTTGACCGGGCAGAGCCTGGTTCAAATGCCTTTTTGCCCCAACATCACTAGTTTTCTCTGATGCCCAGCACACTTGTCTGGCCCTAGGTGACAGAGGAGGAGAATATAGCCTGAAACTGCTGCCCTTTGGTTGGTGAGAAGGAAAGAAAGCCAGAAAGACGCAGAGGTACCTGAGGGAAGGAGAACTTGTAGTGACAGGGTGGGGTAAGAGGAGAAAGTGGGAGAAAAGAAAGGGGATTAAACTGTAATAAAGAAGTAATGAAAAAAAAAGCCTAAAGTAATTCACACACACAAGTCGGAAAGGGTTTTTTTGTTTTTACTTTTCCAAAGTTCATTTTTTAAGATTTTCAGTATAAATTGTATTATGTTCTATATTTAAAATGTGTAAAAAGTTCTGCAGAATCTCTAACCCTGTGCAGAGAGTATAAACCTCTGAGCTGCTGCAGGAGAGAGGGCATCATGGGGATTGGTCATCCTGGAAAAACGGCCACCAAGCAGAACGGGAAGACTGGAGTTTCACAGCCCCCCCTGGTCTTAGAGAATCAAAATAAATCATTCTGAAAGAACTGCTAAAGTTTAGGACCACAAATCTATTGTGCCAGCATTTAAAATTGAGTAACTGATAGCTAGAGAATTGCATAAGAATAAATCAGGTGCATGGTGTTGAGCATCATGGAAAATTGGGAGTTGACATGAAGCCCATTTCCTATGACATTGGACAAGCCCAAACCCCGGCTTCCACAGGAGTTCAAGTCTTACCCCTGTACTCCTCTCTGCAGTACTGCCACTGGCAGGGATGCAGAGAGAGCACTGCCTGTGGTGCATGTGTCAGGGGAGGAGGTGGCTGGCCTTTAGAGAGGTTCGATTTGACAGGTACCTGGGGTGTATTAGTGTAATCAATCACAACCTTATACCCACACACCACTGTATTCCAGTGTACTTTAAATGTATACCCACAAATTCAAAACAATAGTACCCCACCGGTCAATAATTAATATGAAAGGTTTTTTGCCAAGTATATATATATGTAGGCCCCTCACTCTTAGGGTCTGTATAATGCCACAGACTCCAATACGGTATGGGGTCAACTTGCTTTAATTATAACATCATTTTTTAAAGTTTTGCTTATTATATTAAAACTTGCCAGTCTCGGTCAATATATCCAATAATCGCTTTTGTCACACCCTATTTAGAGATACGAGAGGAACAATCTTACTCATCTGCCCCAATCTTGGTTGATCTCCCTCTCCCGACACGCACGTGTTTCGAACAGAAAGTTCTGCTTCAGGGGATTTCCTTCTGTATCTGTTTTTCAAACCATCTTCCCATCTTCGATGCTGCGATTTTTCATCTACGATACTGTGATTTACCTCCTCTTGGCTTCTTTAACACATCTTGACTTCGCGGCAACTCCTTTGCGCCGCGTCTGCGCTTCAAATGGCATACCATCCAGGGTGATCCTTTTATAACCCGAACCGGAAACTACGTCATCATAGGCAGTCTCCCCTCACGTCCAGCTCGTCTTCTTTGATACACAGAATCGCCGAGGCCCTATCGTTCGAACTATATAACAAGAAGTATCATCCTTTATTAGTGGGATTACACCTCATCTCGTATTTTGTATTAATATTCTCCATATCATCAGTGTTATCGCTTCTTTCTCACAATCGGTCATTGTCAGGTCCCCTTCAAGTCCTCTATCACGTCCTCATTGACGTCATTGGATTGCTTAATCCGGGTCCTCCCCGTCGTCTGCTGTTTTGTTAATACAAGATCATTCTCAAGTCCTCTTAGTCCTTTATTGCGTACACGTAATCAGTAATCTCCCTCACATCGAACTCAAAATCTCCATCCCGTCCCCTTAAAATCCTCTATACCGACCTAATCGGCATCCTTCATCTGGGTATGGGAAACTTTCCTTCATCTGGGTACGGCAATCCACCCTCATATCGAACTTCACTGTTCTCTATCACGTCCTCTTCAAATCCTCTATACTAGCCTCATCGGCGTCAGTGAATTCTTTCATCCGAGTGTAGGGCACTTCCTGTTCCATTGCACTACACGTTCTCTCTCACATCTCGTCACTCTTCACTTCACCCTTCATCAAGCAAATATACAACCAGTACTTTATTGTTGCCTCACATGAATCATAATCACTGAGTAAGCACTTTTCACACCTTAGCGGTGAAACGGGTCCCTCGGGAAATATCTAAATAAGGGAATACCAATTGATCTTCTCATTGAGACCTCCCGGATCCATTGTGTTTAGCCAGTTCGATGTGAGGGAGATTACTGATTACGTGTACGCAATAAAGGACTAAGAGGACTTGAGAATGATCATGTATTAACAAAACAGCAGACGACGGGGAGGACCCGGATTAAGCAACCCGATGATGTCAACGAGGACGTGATAGAGGACTTGAAGGGGACCTGACAATGACCGATTGTGAGAAAGAAGCGATAACACTGATGATATGGAGAATATTAATACAAAATACGAGATGAGGTGTAATCCCACTAATAAAGGATGATACTTCTTGTTATTTAGTTGGAACGATAGGGCCTCGGCAATTCTGTGTATCAAAGAAGACGAGCCGGACGTGAGGGGAGACTGCCTATGATGACGTAGTTTCCGGTTCGGGTTATAAAAGGATCACCCTGGATGGTATGCCATTTGAAGCGCAGACGCGGCGCAAAGGAGTTGCCGCGAAGTCAAGATGTGTTAAAGAAGCCAAGAGGAGGTAAATCACAGTATCGTAGATGAAAAATCGCAGCATCGAAGATGGGAAGATGGTTTGAAAAACAGATACAGAAGGAAATCCCCTGAAGCAGAACTTTCTGTTCGAAACACGTGCGTGTCGGGAGAGGGAGATCAACCAAGATTGGGGCAGATGAGTAAGATTGTTCCTCTCGTATCTCTAAATAGGGTGTGACAAAAGCGATTATTGGATATATTGACCGAGTCTGGCAAGTTTTAATATAATAAGCAAAACTTAAAAAAATGATGTTATAATTAAAGCAAGTTGACCCCATACCGTATTGGAGTCTGTGGCATTATACAGACCCTAAGAGTGAGGGGCCTACATATATATATACTTGGCAAAAAACCTTTCATATTAATTATTGACCGGTGGTACTATTGTTTTGAATTTGTGTGTATTAGTGTAAGACATTGTTCCTGAGGGTGGAGTGTATGATGCATTTTATTGGCCCAGTATAAGAATTTTCCAATAGCATAACTGGGAGTTTATGGGACTATATAGGCCTCCTCTTCAGAAAATGAGTTTGTATGTGAGAAATACAGAGCATTTTTCCTTTTTCCCCGTCTTTCCCCATCATTGCTGTTACATTGTTTTCAGTGGATGTTAGTTTCATCCCAGAGATGACCGTATATCCATCTTTATTGTGTTGATCACTGTTGGAATCCTATGCTAGTACCAACTGTGTGCATTCCAAGTGTAAATAGAGCAGAAGCAGCTGAAACATTGCTAGAGGAGAAGGAGTCTGCACAGGACCCAATGTAAAAGGTTTGGAAAATGGAAACACTGACATTTTTGGAGTAGAAAAAAGGATATCTGAAAATATGACTAGCCAAAGGATGACTATACATAAGTTAGTATGCGTACTACACACTTTGAACAGTCAAAAGACAAGTCCTAAGACTCACTGGAGTCAAATCTATCCTCGCGTTCTCTTCATTTATTTATATAATACTCTAGCAGACATCGGCTGACTCAACGTGGTATACATCCATGCTGTACAGCAATAAGTCATAATATTAAAATAAAAACAAATAAAATACCTTACCCCAAACCAACCCCTTTAACCCTGATTGTGGACGTCATCTTTTCCTGTGTATCACGTGTCAGAGATCTGGGGATATAGTTGAATACCACTTGTGATATGGAGTTTCATATCTCTTGTTGCCTGTAGAGCTTTTATAAATCTTAGACAAGTTTGGAAACGTACCTTATTAGATCCTGCAGCCTTTAAGGCAGATGTGCAAACAATGGTTATTGCATAGCTGGATTATTTTAATAGCTTTTATGTGGATCTCCCCTCAAAACATATGCAATAGCTGCAGTTTATCCAAAGTTATGTTAGGTTGTTCAAGGAGGATTGGTGTTGCTCCTCTGCTTAGTAAACTGGTTTTATATAGCCGCTTGGGCAAGGTATAAGATAAAAATGTGTTTTTTGGATCATGGGAAGCAATAGCTTGGCTTATCTAAAATGGAGATTGAGTTCAACCATAGTGTACCTTTAGATCACATCAGGGACCTTGTTCTGGGTTACATTGGCTAGGGACATCCAGAATTCTAAGTTACAGGCTAGGGTATTCTCAGTGGTTATATCCACCTTATAGAATGATGTCTGACTTGCTATTAAGTCAGCGATAAACTATGCGGCTTTTGGAAAGAGTGTCAAAACTTGGCTATTTCCTCAGGTTTAATTTGACTCTGCAGTGCTTCTAATACAGATATACTCAGGTGGCCTTGAGGTCTACTGTTTATTTATTTTATGTTTTTATTTATTTAGATTTATATTCTACTTTTCACAGAGCTTCAAAGTGGATTATATTCAGGTACTGTAGGTATTTCCCTATCCCCAGCAGGCTTACAATCTAACGGGCCGATACAGTAAAAATCGCAGGAGAGCACCTGCTCTCCCAGCGCGCGTACAGGCTACTCTCCTGTGTGTGCAATACAGTAATTTAATTTATTTAAATTAGGGCCGGTGGTAAAAAAGAGGCGCTAGGGACACTAGCGCGTCCCTAGCGCCTCTTTTCGGACTGGAGCAGCAGCTGTCGGCGGGTTTGACAGCCAACGCTCAATTTTGCCGGCTTTGGTTCTCGAGCCCGCTGACAGCCACGTGTTCGGAAACTGGATGCTGGCAAAATTGAGCGTCCAGTTTTCAACCCATGAGCCGCGGGCCTATTTCAATTTTTTTTTCTTTTTTTTTTTTTTTAACTTTAACTTTCGGGACCTCAGACTTAATATTGCCATGATATTAAGTCGGAGGGTGCACAGAAAAGCAGTTTTTACTGCTTTTCTGTGCACTTCCCTGGCCCCGGCAGAAATTTACGCCTACCTTTGGGTAGGCGCTAATTTCTTAAAGTAAAATGTGCGGCTTGGCTGCCCTTTTTACTTACTGAATCGTGCGGGAATACCTAATAGGGCCATCAACATGCATTTGCGTGTTGTGGGCGCTATTAGTTTCGGGGGGGAGGGGGGGCATTGGACGTGTTTTTTCGATGCGCTATTACCCCTTACTGAATAAGGGATAAAGCTAGCGCGTCGAATAAGGGATAATACCGCGTTTTCACCCCTTACTGAATAAGGGGTAAAGCTAGCGCATCAAAAACGCACGTCCAGTCGCAGTTTAACTGTACTGTATCGGCCTGTCTGTTTGTACCTGAGGCAATGGAGGGTAAAGTGACTTGCCGAAGGTCACAAGGAGCAACAGCGGGACTCGAACCCTGGTTTCCTGGTTTATAGCCCACTGCTCTAACCACTAGGCTCCAGCACAAGAGAGAACTGTACCCCACAATCCCCCAATCAATTGAAGCAAATCCTAGGTGGCACATCACATACACCTATGCCAGCTCCTTAGCGTGTCGCAGGTCACATCCTCCCTCTGACTCTATCCTCTCCTCTGTTCTCGCAGCCAATGCCCCCTTTCTCAATCCATCTCATCCCCTCAGTTTCTCTCCTAGCCAGAATTCCTTCTTTTAGTTCCTCTCCCAGACCTTCCTTTTACATCTATTTCCAATTGCCAGCTAGCTTTCTCTGTCCTGCATTCTCAGCCCATCTCCCTCCAGCCCCATAGCTCCTCTCTCTGTCCCTTTCCCTGTCCCCCTCACTTCTTTTGTTCCTAGGAAAAGATCAAAGGCAGGCAGTCTGCCTGTCCTAAAGGACACCTGCTCTCAGAGCCCCCTGCAGTCCATTTGTTGATCCACGGGCATTAAGCCCCTGTGTCGTCTTATCTATCCTCACCAACTATTAAGCACCCCTCTCATATTCCTCACAAAATAGCTCAGCCACCACTGTTCCTTTTCCTTTAAGTTCCTGGTAGATAATCTCCAGAGTGATGAAGTAAGAAGTTGGCAGGTTGGGTGGTTTTGGTAGTTAGTCCGAGGGTTGGAATGGACCGGTGAGGGTTCTGGCTCCCAGTTTCGGGGCATGATGGTCTGTCTGTTTTATGTGCTTGTAAAGTTTGCTGTACTCGTATATTATTCATGCATTTATTGTTCACTACATTGGGCAATTGTTTTAAAGTGGGAAGGCGGTATACAAACTATTTAATGTAATGTACGAACCAACACTGAGGTTAAGAAATTGAAGTCTGACCAACTATTCTATAGCATTATTTGGCAGGTAAAGCACAGACTGCTGATAAGCATTTACAAAAGTTATGACATTGTCTTGTTGAAAGAGTAACTATTGTATATTTTCTCCACTTTTACAAAAGAAATTGCAGCATGCTTTTTTCACTTGGGGTGTTAGATTGTTTAATCATTGCAAGGCATCAGTTTGCTTGCTCAGTCTGTGTGGCTGAACACTGCTTCAGTCCAAACAATACATAATTGATGTCATAATCGGGAGTGGTGTAATAATTCTGCTGTGACATGTAGTTTTCTGATCTGGATATTTCTAGCTTGATCTTTATTTAAACATGCAGCTGCTGGTGAAATCGTGGGAACAGGATTGGTGGCAAAAAGTAAGAGGTAATCTTAAAAGGTGAGATCTTTTGCTGATTGTATTTTATTATGAATATTCATAGAGTCTTAAAGTATGGAAATTATTCCAGTCATGTAATTGTGCTGTTTGCTAACACGCTAATGAAATCGTTTCTTGCATAGTTTGAAAAATACTGTACATTTTCTTAGACTTAAGGAACTGATGTATTTTTAATGTGACATTTTAATTTCTGATCTAGCAGGATAAGTGAATTTCAGTGGGTTATGATGTGGAGTGGGGGAAAGGAGCAGACCTTGCTCTCATTCATTCAGCTGCCCAGACCCTCATCCAGTTCCTGCTTCTGCCTGCTGTGTAGTCATTCAGGATTCTTCTCTTCTATGGCCTGCCTTAATTTAAATTAATAATATGTATAACTTTTTCTGATAGTAAACTCCTACAAAATCTAAATTGTTTGTTGTATCTTTTTATTTTTAATCTAGTAACAAACAATTTTTATATATTTATATATAAATAAAAATATAAAACAATTAAGTACCTAATAGCAATCAAAGTAAACATTTAAAATGTATGTCGTTTTAATAAACAATATACATTTTTTAACTTTTTTATTTTATATTTTTTATATAACAGCAGCAGTACAAGATAAATCTGCAGAAAGCAATGTTTGAGTTGCACCAAAAGTATCAGGCTTAGTGATTAAGGGTTGTAAGCGCCGCATCAGCAAGTTACCCCCATGTTTGTTTGTTCCCCCAAACCAAAAAAGCCGGGGCCCTCATTTGTTGCTGCCTGAATCCAATTCCCTTTCCCACTGCCATTGAAGCAGAGAGCAATGATGAAGTTGCATTAAAGTATCAAGGCTTATTTGCTAAGGGTAGCAACTGCCACACCAGCAAGTTACCCCCATGCACTAATTTCTTTATTTTATCCTCTAGCCTTTAGGGATTCACAGTGATTATCCTATGCCCCTTTGAATTTCCTTCACTGTTTTCATCTTCACCACCTCTTTCGGAAGGAATTCCAGGCATTCACCACCCTCTTCGTGAAGAAATATTTTATGACATTGGTTCTGAGTCATCCTTCCTGGAGTTTCATTTCATGACCCCTAGTTCTATTGATTTATTTCCAACAAAAAATGTTTGACGATTGTGCATCATTAAAACCTTTCAGATCTTTTTAAGTAAATAAATATGCTTGTCCAACCCTGCTGAGTTGGCTTGATCTAGCAAAGGGGGTGATATTGTTGAGGAACTCGTGCTCAGCTCAATACCCATGGAAGTAGACAAGGCTGCACTCCAGGAAAAACACCAACTGCAACTGCTGAGAGGCTTATGAAGTTCTTCCATTGTCCAGGCCTTTGGCATTTGTGAACATGGGGACACCTGGCCACAATGCTAAGTAGCCTGGTCATGATTCGGTCCAAGGCAGTAATAACAAAGGTCATCTCTGTCCGTAATGGACATTTTCCTACTGCATACATGATCCCTAAAGCCACTCACAATGGATTTTGTTGGGTTTTTTTAAATGGACAACTTGAAGAAAAACTTTTTTTTTTTTTTTTAAATAGCATTGAAAAGTGCTGTTTGGGAGCTGCTGCAGCAGCTTTAAAAAAACAGATTAAGAAGAAAAATTATAGAGAGAAAGGGTGCACGTTAGTGCTAGTGCTTAGATGGAAAAATACTGAGGGGTCTGTAGCAGTGATAAAGACACATCAGGCAGGATTCGTGGTGAAGCGTGTCCCCGGGAAGGTCACCTCTCTCCTTCCCCGGGGCTTCTTTTTATTCTCCATAATTCCATCATAAAGCATGGCATGCAGATTTGTCATAACATCATTGGGTCTTTGCAAATACATACATCATTCATTGGATGTTTAAAGCGACAGACCATAAATGTCCTTCCTGGCCTTTATGCTGACTATGCGTAAGCCAGCAAGCCAGGAGAGGGAAAGTTCATAAGCTGGGCATTGAGACAGTTTTAAGATGTGTTAAACTAGCTGACTATGTGTGAGAGGAAGTAGGCACCGGGCAGTTTCGGTTTGACACAGTGAGTTCTCACAGGACAAGCAGGATGGTAGTCCTCACAAATGGGTGACATCGAGGATGGAGCCCTGTACGGAAACTTTTCTGTCAAAGTTTCAACAAGCTTTGACTGACACTAGCACACTGGGTGCACTGAGCATGCCCAGCCTGCAATTATCCCTGTGAGCCACAGGTGTCTCCCTCAGTCTTCTTTTTTCCGCTCTGCAGTCAGCATAGCGGTTGGAGCTCTGTGAGGATTTTTTAACTAATTACCTCATGGAAACACTTAACTTTTCACTTCAAAAAACACTTTTCCCTGCACAGTTCTCCCTCCGCGTACGTTTTTACGACGCTCGGTGAGTACTAATTCTTATTTTTCGGTCGGTTTCTGTCACTATCTTAAGGCTGTTAACTGACTGAAGCCTTCCCTTCCCCCATTTTTCAGTTAGCTTTAAACAGCTTGCAAGTATCTCTGTGACACTCTGCTTGCTTATGCTAGTGGGGTAGGGATTTTTTCCTTAACTTTAGGACCTCTGTAGCTTCAAGTCCTTCGTTCCCTGGTACCCTCATGCAGTCGATACCCTATCGCTACACCGGGACCCTCCTAAACCGCCCTGGGCTTTTATATGTCATCAGCGCCCCTCCCCCCACGGTGCCCTGATGCCTTTATCCATGTTTTTTGCTTTTCAGTGCTACCAGGCTTTTTCCTCCTACGCACTGTTTTTTTCCTTGGGCTTCCTCGGTGCCGTCCCTACCCGGATGCATGCCATTGACGCACACGCTGTTAGTCACTGCCATGCATACTCGGGTCGCCGCCACCGCTGCCCGAGACACTTTTTAACGATCCCAGGGTCACTTCATCGATGCCACCCCCCCCTTTTGGGGATGCCATCGATGCCCCATCCTCCCCACCGATGTCCAGCCCTTTTCCATCGGTGGGCATCGGTGCCACATCGATTCGTCGGTGGGCATCGATGCCGGATGGTCCCCATCGGTGGACATCGGTGCCGGATGGTCCCCATCGATGGACATCGGTGCCGGATGGCTTGTCCGTCGATGGCATTGGTGCCGGATGGCCGTCCGTCGATGGCATCGGTGCCAGGTCCTTTTGCATCGATGGACACCGATGCCCAGGTGTTTCATCCATGGGCATCTATGTTAGAATGCATCCATCGAGGGCAGTCGATGCCAGGCTGCTCCCATCGGTGAAATTCGATGCCCAGGTGGGTCCCATCGGTGGGTATCCATGCCGGCTCGATTCCGTGGATGGGTGTTGATGCCAATGCCAGCCTTATGGCTGGCATCGATGCCCATGCCGATTCCAGGACTGGCGTTGATGCCGGGATGGAATTCATCGACTGGGAGATCCATGCCATCGATTCCATACGTGTCCATATCGATGCCACCGACACACGTGTCTGGGGCACCGATGCCATGTACACTTGGAAATCTGAGTCTGTCCAAATCGATACCGTCAACGTCTGTGGCCCTATAGTTGATGCCCGTGGCCATGCCACAAACGGCATAAATGCCCGCCTCCATGCATCGATGCCCTCGACACCTCCGTTTTCCTTCGGTGTCCTTGACGCCCTATTGATTCGACTTCGACTCAGTCGATGCCGGTATCTTTTTCAATAACGGCAATGTTTTTCGATTATTCGATTCCACATCGTTTCAAAGATACCTATGCCACTGCTGTCAGTGCCCGTCACTGTCATCATTCTCCTGGCCAGTCATCGACGATTTTTCATACCCATTTTGATGATATCCTCGAAGCCCCTTAGGTTGCCTTCAATATCGTCAATACCGACATAGCACCGCCACATAATACCCTCGCCTCCTCACATTGCTCCACGCTTTGGGTTCTTTTTTAAGCCCCGTATTAGCTTAAGACACTCCATTGTGTCAGGAGCAGAGCAGGCGTGCTGACAGTTCGTCATCGATCGCCTTCCAGGACGACGAGGGCTTCCATCTCGGCGCTGGGGAAAGACCGGGCCGAGCACCGTGGCACCCATCATCGCCGACATCGTGATCGTCCGCCGCTGACGCCATCCAGCACATCGGTGCCATCCTTCTCCAGGCTGGATAACGCTCGGGCAGAGCGACATCACCACTGCCATCAGCACTGTTCCTACAGTTTTGGCAGTCCTTGGTGATCCAGAACTTCCGGATCCAGGTCCGACAGCTTCTGCATTGGCGTCACGACACATCGAGCCGCTGTGACGAGGGAGGGAACATGAGTTCCGTTAGGGCTCCTCTGTTCCTGGCGTGCCCCACCGTCAAGTGGTGTGGGACTATGGCCATCTGTTACACTTAGCAGTCTAAACGCCACTCACGCCTGGCCTGTCTCCTCTGTACCTGTGCCACCATACCGGGTTTCAGAGCGAGATGGACGTTTACGTCCCCGGCCTTACCCTCGAGGACTCCGGAGACCGTCGGAGTCAACAATCTTCACCGGCTCGTCTTGCGGCGATCCACGTCGGATGGTAAGTACCCGCTTCGGCGGCATTCCCATAGAGTTGTGTTCTCCCATTTGGACCGTGGTTCGAAAAGTTCTGGGTCATGTGCCTTTTAGAACTGTATTAGTGTCACATATCGCTATGTTAGCTATGTTAGCCACAATATCAGGAGAACCCCTCTATCTTCTTGGGATTGCAGCAGGGCTTCTTCTCTTGTCAGTAACAAGTCCCTGTGCCGACCAATGCTCTGACTCTTGGTTCCCTCCCAACCAAGGTCCAGCTGCATTGGCTGATCTGCTAAACATGAGATTCAGCAACCATTGCCCCATGTACAAGTCCACCTTGAGGCCTGGCCACAGGTCTCAGTGTCTCCTTGTACAGCATACAGAAATGCGGGTACCACTTACCGCTCACACACCTGCAGGAGCCTACATGATATCCTCCATTGGGACACCTCCTGGTCTCCCATCTGGTCAGATATCAGAGCGGCCACCCCACCTTGTACCAAAGTCCCGGTACACTCCCCCAGGCGCTACGAAGTGCAGAGGGGAGAAGGGAGGGGGGTTGGGGAGTTTTAATTGCACTATTCTTTCTTTTAACAGAAAATAGTTACTCTCCGCACATCCTGGACCTAAGAAAATCCAACTTTCTTTAGACGTCACAGGTACAATGGTATCTTTGGTTACCATCACTCCATACTGCAGTAAGTACATTATTTTAATGTTTCTATGTGCTTTATGATGAGTCAACATTACAACCCCAAGCTCTGCCGCTGGCACCAGCTTCGGTAAGTGAACTGTCTCTTGCATCACTGTTGGTGAATGCTGTTTTCTCTGCGGAGTGTAACATCATTCACTTTCCTTGCATAGACTACTGCTAACCACTTTCAGTACATGCAAGGAGCTCTCACTTTTTTCAGGACTCACTATACATTTACTAACTGGGATTACTGTCACTGCCATAAATCCCTTCTGTAACACTTCTGGACACCACAGTCTTAAGACCCTCTTGTCCAGCATGCGCACAGACATTCTGATACATTGTTATATGTCCCTGCGCATATTTTCCATAACCTCAGCCTTTCAACTTTTCATGGTTGGGCTATGGGGTTTCTTCCCACTATGCATTTTTCTCATAATTCAAAACTGCTATGGGTTATATTCAGTGATATTCTATACTCAATGGACCTAAGTGGTTTCATTGCTTTCGTCCCTGATTCTTATCCCAGTTCGAACTAGGACCTAGTCTCCTTCGACTCATGCTCGCAATTCCTTAGGGTTATAAAGTTTCTCCTGAAAGCTGTCAACCCATTATGCATCTATTGCACTCCAGCATAGTTTCTCATAAACTTCCTGGACGTTGCACCCATGAGTTATGCCCTTATGCCTTCCAATACTGCTTTTGCAACAATTCTTTGTGCATACAGACAGACAGCATAGGGACAATGTGCTTTCCAACTCATAAGCACGCATTACCTCTTAGCTGCTCTGATAGACAGCTGCGCAGCTCTACCCTTGGCCCTTGTTCACTTCATGCGTCCTTGGGCCACATATCTAAGAGATTTAATGAACGCTCTATCAGACCTTCTCCACGTAGGTTCTGTCCTCTCGAATGGTCTCAATTACATGTGTACAGGGCAAATCTTTTAACGCTGAGTTTAACTAAACTTTCCTCGGCATCTGCATCATTCCATACGATGCACAGGTTCTGCTCCCTGCACATGTTTCCTATGCGTTCCCTTAGATGCCTTTTCTTCCATCAAAGGCCTCTTCAATATATCTCTTCTGCTGCCTCTCGTAGCCAGCATTCTTCTAATGTTGAACTGGGATGGGGTTCAGTATTCTTTTCCCCACTCCCTGACTGAGATCAGTATGCTTTCCCATACTTCTCAATCCATCATATCAGTAACCTTTTATTCTCTCACCAGTCAGTCCCAAATCATAGACTTACTGATGTTCTTAGGTTCTGGTAGCGTCACAAAACCTTCTAAACATAAATCTTGCCGTTTAATATGGCAGGCTTTACCTCCTGACGCTAAAAAAAAAAAAAAAAAAAAAAAAGAGGTATTACCCCTTTTACTTTTCCACCATTTTTTCTTACTCCCTCGGATTCTGTTCTCCAGACATCCTCCACATAGATACACCTTTCTCTTAGGAGGTGTATCGTTTTGGGAGTTGGGTTCCCGTTTTCGGTAATCCTCTCTGAGTCGGCTTACCATGGATTATCCACTGATCAAGCCGCCTCTATTTCTCTAATCACGGAATGAACATATATATTCTCCTTATAAGTCTCATACATTCTACGTTTGAGCCTTTCCATTCCTCTCTTCCACAGTTTGGCAAGGGAACTTCTTTCCCTCTTAATGTCATTCCTGCCAGCAGGGTCCGTGAGTTATGCACTCTTTCCATACTCACCTGACTCCGTTCCTCTGCCACTGAGTAGTTCTACGCATTCAACTTTCTATCCTTTTCAGGTAGATGTTGTATCTCCTTTCCTCAGGAAATACTCTATTAATTTTTCCTAACCTCTCTCTCTCGCCCTAGGGAGAGACTGGGTTTTCCACATTCCTGGACAGTAATGCTGCGCTTACATTCTATCTACATTGCACTGCATTCCATGTGAATTCCACTTGACTCTTTCCTTCATGCAAGGGTCAAGCTGCTACTTCCAGTGGCCACACAGACCTAATCCTTCTGATTAAGTGGTCTATATTTCCTTTCCTACCAACAAGCAGACATTTCACTACAACACTGTGGGTATCCACATACTGTTGTGTCCGTCTTAGCCTTAACAGCTTCCCTTTGGTTACTGCTGCTTGTACTTTTTTATCAGGTTGCAGCCTGGAGTCCTCTCCATACCTTCGCAGCCTATTATTGCTTACATTTGACTAGCCGGCATGCTCCATGTTTGGCCAGTCCGCCTACTCTTACTTTTTTCAATTCACTACCCAACATCCTTCCACGAACCCATTATGGTGTTGCGGATGCCCTCCGTTCCCATTTCCACCTCAGTCGTTACGCCTTTGCGCATCTGCGGTGTATCTGGTGCATTCCCGGGCATCCTCAGCTCGGTACTCACCCATTTGTGAGGACTACCATCCTGCTTGTCCTGTGAGAAAGCAAATGTTGCTTACCTGATGTAACAGGTGTTCTCACAGGACAGCAGGATGTTAGTCCTCACGAAACCCGCCCGCCACCCCGCGGAGTTGGGTCTGTATACTTTTATTTTAGTTTCGCTTGTGCTTTTTAGCTATAAGACGAGACTGAGGGAGACACCTGTGGCTCACAGGGATAATTGCAGGCTGGGCATGCTCAGTGCACCCAGTGTGCTAGTGTCAGTCAAAGCTTGTTGAAACTTTGACAGAAAAGTTTTCCGTACAGGGCTCCATCCTCGATGTCACCCATTTGTGAGGACTAACATCCTGCTGTCCTGTGAGAAAGCAAATGTTGCTTACCTGATGTAACAGGTGTTCTCACAGGACAGCAGGATGTTAGTCCTCACGAAACCCGCCCGCCACCCCGTGGAGTTGGGTCTGTATACTTTTATTTTAGTTTCGCTTGTGCTTTTTAGCTATAAGACGAGACTGAGGGAGACACCTGTGGCTCACAGGGATAATTGCAGGCTGGGCATGCTCAGTGCACCCAGTGTGCTAGTGTCAGTCAAAGCTTGTTGAAACTTTGACAGAAAAGTTTTCCGTACAGGGCTCCATCCTCGATGTCACCCATTTGTGAGGACTAACATCCTGCTGTCCTGTGAGAACACCTGTTACATCAGGTAAGCAACATTTGCTATCTATTCCTGGGGCAAGCCTGTCTGGAGTAGGTTGTTTATGAGACAGGTTTCCTGTCTCAGGGGCAGAAGGAAGCTTGCACAATTTGCTGTCTCCAGTGAATGCCGGAGAAAGAGGAGAGTTAGAGTTAACCCCTGAGATACTCCTTCAGGGGCTAAGTTTACGATCCCACAGGGGTCTCACGAGGCAACACCCATGTGGGAATTCCTACACATGCTTAGTAGAGCAAATGCTCTGAGTTTAGAAAGAAGGGTCAGTTTGGTGCCACTGGAAAACATCACCTATGTCATGGCTAATTCAGCCCTGCTTGTTGACAGAGAGCAAAATTTTAACCACCCATATTACATAGGATCTCATACTTGGCTAACAAGGATCCATCCTCTACTCATGACTCAGACACTACTTCAGTTTGACCAAAACCTTCCCATGGAATGTCACATTACAAAGGTGGTAAGGACTTCTTTTATATACTTGTGCCAGATCTGCCAACTGTGTGACAACCTTGACAAGCACAACCTTGCAACTTGCAACTGTGATCACCAGCCAAACTGACCACTGCAGCTCCCTCTATAATGGCTTCACACAATAGGCATCTCTATCTCCGTCAAAGTACTGCTGCTAGAATTATGGAGGGAGCCAGATCAACAGAACACATAAAACATTCTCCAGCTGCACTGGTCCCAGCCGAATTCAGGATAATATTCAAAACTCTCTGCTTTGTCTAAAAGTGTGTAAATAAGCAAGTATCCGAGTACCTCTCCCAACTTCTCTCCTCCTACACACCTGCATGAGATCTCTGCTCCTTCCAACTGGCTCTTCTTTCCTCTCCTTCTACTACTATTACTTCTTAGCATTTCTATAGCTGGCGTCTGCCACATCACCCTGCACTAGACTGTGCTTTCAGTTAGTTGTACCAAAACTAAGGAACAAGCTACCTCTACCCCTACAACTTGTACAGTAACATACCAGCATAATAATGATGGCAGAAAAAGACCAAATGGTCCATTCAGTTTGCCCGGCAAGCTTCCCATGGTAGTAAATGTCGCTCCATGCAGGTTACTCCATGTTTCTGTTAAGGACAGTAACTGCCGCACTGTGCAGGTTACCCCATGCTTTATGTTAAGGGCAGTAACTGCCGATCTGTGCAGGTTACCCCATTACCCCCATGCTTTTTTTTTCATTCATTCCCAATCTCTAGCCTTTAGTGATCCACAGTGCTTATTTTCATAAAAAGGTTATTCACTGCATTTATTTTTGCCAGAGGGAGAGGTAATTTGCCTTTAGTAATCCCTGAGTGGGAACTGAACCCTGGCTTCAGGGCCCATTGCTCTGACCACTAGGCTACAACTTGCTACCTTATCTCCTCTGTTCTAACTCCTTGTTCTTTTGATTAAGACATATTTATGCTGGATTCCCTATGCTTTTCCAACTGTAAATTTGAATACCACTGTAAATATCTTAATTTTGTCTGTTTTAATTTGATTGTAATTCACCTTAATGCCATTCTTGGTAAAGGCAGAATATCAAATGTCCTCAAATAAATAATACACTCGATCTAAACCATGAGGCAGAATATCTTGAAACTTCCTAGGCGAAGACTGCACCTGCTGGAGGATCACTAGGTAATGTAGCCTCCAGCTTGGGCAAAGGCCTACTATGATTTTCCTTTCTTTAGGAATACCATTAAGTTTACCAGGTATCACTTATCTTCTCATAAATGAAGTGTTCAACTAGGTGTTGCATATAGGGAAAAATAACCCTTGCTGTAGTTACAGGATGTTAAGTTCCATATTAGGAGCTACCACCCAGGAAAAAGATCTAGGCATCAGAGTGGATAATACTTTAAAATCATTGGCTCACTGTGCTGCAGCAGTCAAAAAAGCAAACAATGTTAGGAAGGGAATGGTTAATAAAATGGAAAATGTCATAATGCACTTTGAATACTATGTACCATTCTGGTCGCCACATCTCAAAAAAGATATAGTTGCGATGGAGAAGGTACAGAGAAGGGCAATGAAAATGATAAAGGGGATGGAACAGCTCCCCTATGAGGAAAGGCTGAAGAGGTTAGGGCTGTTCAGCTTGGAGAAGAGATGGCTGAGGGGGATATGATAGAGGTCTTTAAGATCATGAGAGGTCTTGAACGAGTAGATGTGAATTGGTTATTTACACTTTAGAATAAAGTAAAGTGTAAAGCTAGAAATACAGAATCTCTCCTTATTTCTCTGTCAGATATCATCCTCATGAACCTGGAAAAGAAACGGCCCTGTCTTCTCATCCTCCTAGATTTATCGGCTGCATTCGACACAGTGAACCATCAGTGTCTCATGGACTGGCCAGCGGAGATCGGCATCAAAAATACCGCACTAAACTGGTTCTAGTCCTTCCTTCAAAATAGGCAATACAAAGTCAAGATTAACAGCAAAGAATCCCCCCCTTTCATCTCTTCCCTAGCAGTTCCTCAAGGTTCATCTTTATCCCCGACACTATTCAATATCTATCTTCTCCCCCCTTTGCAATCTACTCTCCGATCTGAAACTTACATATTACCTTTATGCAGACGATGTCCAAATCCTGATACCGATCACTGACTCGCTGTAAAAAACCCTTCTCCATTGGAATGCTTGTCTCATCCACATCAACAACCTCCTCTCAAAGCTTAATTTGCTACTCAACACCGACAAAACAGAATACATCCTAATCACACAAGAAGGCAGCGTACCACTAAATAACGTTCAACAGTCAATGTCCCCTACTTTCTCACCCAAGGTAAGAAACCTCGGGGTAATCATAGACAGCCAAATGACCTTCACAGGCTTCATCAACAACACAGTAAAGGAGTGTTATTTTAAACTCCAAGTTCTAAAACGCCTAAGACCCCTCCTCCATTTCCATGATTTTAGGTCAGTCTTGCAAGCCATCATATTTTCCAAAATTGACTATTGTAATTCACTCCTTCACGGCCTGCCTGATATTTCACTCAAACCTCTCCAGCTACTACAGAATGCTACGGCCAGGATCCTCACAAAATCCAACAAGAGGGACCATATAACGCCAATTTTAAAGAATCTACATTGGCTACCAATTAAGTTTAGAATCCTTCATAAACTATTAACAGTCACTCACAAAGCCATACACAACATTACTCCTCTGGATCTTACAATACCTTTGCAACTCCACACCTCGGTCCGTCCAATTAGACTGGCCCAGAGAGGCACTCTTCAAGCACCCTCCATCAAGACCTCCCTCAGTAAGAGAGATATATCCGCTTCGGGCCCCAAGCAATGGAACCTGCTCCCTCCTGAACTGAGGCTGGAACGATGTCCAATCACCTTTAAGAAGAGACTTAAGACTTTGTTATTCGAACAAGCCTTCCCATAACTACTCACTTCAGCCTTGGTTCTTATCCGCGTCATGAATACTCTATCCAACTTGAGGCCTTCAAAGTCCTCCCCTATTTAATGTCCCTGCTTTTCGCCCAAGTTATACAGACCCAATTCTCTATACTTGCTTCACCCATTTTATGTTTATCCAAGTTATTTCTACCCTGTTCATTGTTTTATTCCAGGTTACTTCTATCCTGTTCATTGTAAAACAAGACTTTGTCTCTGTTATTTTTTGCTGGTTGTAATGTAAACCGAAGTGATAATTAATCTTGTTACTTGAACCTCAGTATATAAAAAGGTTATAAATACATAAATAAATAAATAAATAAATAGAATAATAGAAGACTAGGGGGCATTCCATCAAGTTAGCAAGTAGCACATTTAAGACAAATCGGAGAAAATTCTTTTTCACTCAGTGTGCAATAAAGCTCTAGAATATGTTGCTAGAGGTTGTGGTTGGTGCAGTTAGTGTAGCTGGGTTCAAAAAAGGTTTGGATAAGTTCTTGGAGGAGAAGTCCATTAACTGCTATTAATCAAGTTTACTTAGGGAATAGCCACTGCTATTAATTGCATCAGTAGCATGGGTTCTTCTTAGTGTTTGGGTAATTGCCAGGTTCTTATGGCCTGGTTTGGCCTCTGTTGGAAACAGGATGCTGGGCTTAATGGACCCTCGGTCTGACCCAGCATGGCAATTTCTTATGTTCTTATGCTTAAGGCACTGAAGATGAGGAGGAGAGTCACAGCATGTCAACACCTTGTCTGATCTGGTGCTGTTTCACCCAAAACTATGACACAGTAACTTAGTAAATGATGGCAGATAAATACTAGTTGGCCCATCCAGTCTAAGCATTTCCTCTGGCTCTCTACAATTTGAGGTAAATAAGCATATAGATTTCCATTCTTAAACTCAAACAATGGCTCTTCCACCCAAGGCTAACTCAGCCTCTAAACCCTGATCCTAGTACTGCCCTTCATATCTATCCCATCCACATTGTTATAGTGCTCACCCCCACCACACCTTTGCTGAAAGGCTATTTCAGGCATTTTTTTTTTTTTTACAAAACCAATATTTAATCCAACGCTCTTCCATGACTTACCACACATTTTTGTAATAATCCATACACCCTCAAAATTTGAGAGGCTATTGTCAATAAACCCCTGGCCTCTCTTTAGTTCTAACAACGGTGTGGGATGCAGGTTGCTCTAGCCCTCTTGGAAGCTGCTGTATCCACCACTCAGTGGGGGTTACACCGGTTTCCTAGGAAACCCGATGAAATCATAATGCTGCTATTAGGGCTGTTTTTATTTATTTATTTATTTATTTCAAATTTTTATATACCGGCATTCGAGACAGCAGTCACATCATGTTGGTTCACATAAAACAGGGGTGCATAGTAAACATAACTATAACAATGGTGCTGAAAAGGCAGTTACATATAACAGGGTGATAAGAACTTGGCTGAGAAGGAAGAGAAAGGACAGGATTAATTCACACAGGTAAACGATAGAAGATATGGTTAATCAAGATATGGTTAATCAAGGTGTAGTTGGAGATTAGTTGACCATGTTGGTGTCTGGGAAAGCTTGTATGAATATCCAGATCTTTAGTCTTTTTTTGAAGGTTGAGATGCATGGTTCTGTTCTGAGATTTGAGGGGATGGAGTTCCATAACGGTGGAATGGCTGTAGAGAAAGCCCGGTCTCTTAGTGTGCAGTGTCTGGTAGATTTGGACGGTGGTACCTGTAGCGATCCTTTGTATGCATCTCTTGTCGGTCTTGACGAATTGTGTAGTCGGAGAGGGATCTGTATGTCAATGGGAGCCAGTTGGTGGATGATTTTGTATGTGGTAAGAATGGCCTTGTATATTATTCTAAAGTGTATAGGTAGCCAATGGAGGCTCTTTAGAATGGGGGTTATGTGGTCCCTTCTCCTGGTATTTGTCAGAATTCGTGCAGCTGCATTTTGCACCATCTGAAGCGGTTTGGTGTATGAAGCGGGAAGGCCGAGTAGGATGGTGTTACAATAGTCTAATTTTGAAAAGATGATTGCTTGTAGAATAGTTCTGAAATCTTGGGCATGGAAAAGAGGTCTAATTCTTTTCAGGACTTGTAGTTGGTAGAAACAGTCTTTGGTGGTTTTGTTAATGGTGGCTTTGAAATTCAGGCGATTATCAATTAGGACTCCTAGGTCTCTCACTTGTGTGATTGTTGGCGTGGCTTGTTGTGCAGAGGTGATGGTGCTATTTTCTGAGGCGATGAGCAGGAGTTCAGTTTTGCCGGAATTTAATACCAGGTTTAGGCTGGTGAGGAGGAGTTTAATTTTTTGAAGGCATGTGTCCCAGTAAGCCAGAGTTTTAGCGACGGAATCCTTGATGGGTATCAGGACCTGTATATCGTCCGCGTAAAGGAAGTGTTTGAGGTTGAGGTCGGTGAGAAGTTGGCATAACGGTATAAGGTAAATGTTAAATAAATGTTACCATTACTGCTCTATAAATAGGGGGACCTTTCTTTTCAGTTTTTATTTTATTTTTCCTGGGAATTTCAATCTTATAACAAAAAAAAAAATCAGTGGAAAATTACTGTTATGACACTCAGGAGAAAAGTTAGTGGAAAAGTAATTTTTCCACAGATTATTTTCTTTGTTAATGCACATTGAGATTTCCAAGAAAAATAAAAGAACTTAAAATGAAGGGCCCTATCTAGACAGTGTACCTCTGAGCATTTCATTGAAATCACATCTGCCTAAAGCACCCTTACTACTGCAGTTAAGGTTTGTAGGACTAGCCCAGGTCACTATTAAAGGAGCAGTGTGCTAGCTGAAGCAAACAAAGTGGAGTTTGAGTGTATATCAGGACCCCCTTAAAAGACCAGGATCAGGCATTTAACCTAGTCCACCTTAAGACCAGGAACTAGGGGAACCTCAGCCAGCAGGAGAAATAAAGAGCAGGCCTAGGAGCAAACAGGGAAGCCCTGGGGAAAAGGAGAAGGTAAATACAATGCAGAGACTGTCTGTCCATGACAGCTGTAAATCCTGATTTAAATTAATGAGGTAAGCAGGTTGTTTGCTATTATTTCATTGTAAATAAAATATTTTTGGCGAAAAGGTTGGAGTCCAGACTGCTCTGTTCTCTGGCCCCCTACTAAAGCCAAAGGCCGCTCGTACGGTATCACACTGAGCAAGACAAGATGGATGTGGAGTAGCCACGTAGTTGTTAGAGTAGCAGGCTACAGACCAGGGAAACTAGGGTTCAAATCCCACCGCTGCTCCTTGTGACCTTGGGCAAGTCACTTTACCTTCGGTTGGCTCAGGAACAAACTTAGGCCCAGATTCATTAAGGCTTTTCTCCCATTTTGTGTTTATGGAGAAACCCTTAGTGCATCAGGTCCTTAGACTGCAAGCCCTCTGGGGATAGGGAATTACCTACAGTACCTGAATGGATTCCGCTTTGAAGTGCCGAAAAGTGGAATAAATAAATAATAATTAAAAAAAGGATGCTATAAGCTGTATGGAGACAAAACAGCAACTGCACAATAGGCAGGACATATTTTTCCCACAGCCGATATTAGCAGGTAAGTGCCTAGTTGTGTTGAAGCTTCCATGGTCTTGACAGACGTTGAATCAAACCAAGAAGCATAGTCTGATTAATAAGGAATATTTGCCAGCACATGTTCTCGCCCTGTGAAAGATGCTGAGAAATTGCTTGTTAAGATGAAGGTGAAATTTAACCTTACTTGTTAACTTCCTCTCTTTTAATCCTGCCAGATCAGTCCAAACAAGGGGGTTATGTCCCCTCCACTCCCCCCAGCCAGCACATGGAGACAAAGAAAAAAAAAAAAAGCTCAAAGCTGACATCACGCCCCCTAAAAGGTTCTGGTGCTGCTTTCAGCTCTTCCGTATCCTTTATCAAAGCTAAGACAACCAAAGGAAAATTATTTTGGTTTCCAAACACCCACCACAACCAAAACTTCAGTCCATGGTCATTAACCTAGGAAATTAATCCCTACACCAAGGTCACGATTAGGCCAATTTATTTATATTCCACTTTTTGGCACTTCACAGCAGATTACACTCGAGTACTGAAGGTATTTCCCTATCCCCAGAGGGGGCAACAATGTATTCGCTGCTAGTTTTCTGAATTTGTTAGACAGAGCTCTTCCCTGGGTGGCTTCTGAACTCATCTGGCAGGACTAAAGGAAAGAAAATGAACAGTTAAGGAAGGTGAAATGTAAACTTATTGTCCATGCCAGACCAGTCCAAACAAGTGGGATGTACCAAAGTGCCACCCAGATCAGGTGGGAAAAAGCTACAATAGCTCTCAGGACTTGTGTCCAAAATGTAGTTTTTCCCAGCCTGCAAACCCACACCAAGGACCTTAGAGCAGAGTAGGGGTGTGCATTCGGATTGACCGCATTAGTAAAACGCAACTCATTTTTTTTTTACTTAAAAAATTGATTCGACATAAACGATCGGATTTCCCACATATCGAACATAGATATGTTCGATATGTGGGAAATCGCGATTGTTGAGCCAAAATAAAAATATAAACCCCTCACCCTCCTTAATCCCCCCCCCCCCCGACTTACCACAACTCCCTGGTGATGGAGCGAGGAGTGAGGACGCCATTTCTGCAATCCTTGGCGAGAAGCATGTGACGGCGGCACGTCGAGTGACGCCGGCGTCACGTGATTCCCGGCTCGTTCGCGCCGGACGGCTCGTTCGGCCCAAAAAGAACTTTTGGCCAGCTTGGGGGGGCCTCCTGACCCCCCCAAGCTGGCCAAAAGTTCTTGTGTCCAAAATGTAGTTTTTCCCAGCCTGCAAACCCACACCAAGGACCTTAGAGCAGAGTAGGGGTGTGCATTCGGATTGACCGCATTAGTAAAACGCAACTCATTTTTTTTTTACTTAAAAAATTGATTCGACATAAACGATCGGATTTCCCACATATCGAACATAGATATGTTCGATATGTGGGAAATCGCGATTGTTGAGCCAAAATAAAAATATAAACCCCCTCACCCTCCTTAATCCCCCCCCCCAGACTTACCACAACTCCCTGGTGATCGAGCGAGGAGTGAGGACGTCATTTCTGCAATCCTTGCCGGGAATCACATGACGTCGCGTCTGAGTGACGCGGCGCCACGTGATTCCCGGCTCGTTCGCGCCGGACGGCTCGTTCGGCCCAAAAAGAACTTTTGGCCAGCTTGGGGGGGTCAGGAGGCCCCCCCAAGCTGGCCAAAAGTTCTTTTTGGGCCGAACGAGCCGTCCGGCGCGAACGAGCCGGGAATCACGTGACGCCGCGTCACTCGACGTGCCACCGACGTCACATGCTTCTCGCCAAGGATTGCAGAAATGACGTCCTCACTCCTCGCTCGATCACCAGGGAGTTGTGTTAAGTCTGGGGGGGGGGGGATTAAGGAGGGTGAGGGGGTTTAAATTTTTTTTTTTTGCACATATGTACATATACCCAACTCATTGGATTTTTTTTATGTCCATATTGGCCGCAAGTGGGACCCCCTTTCGGACATAAAAAATATGAACATAAAATTTTGCTCTGCACATCCCTAGAGCAGAGATGCAACAGAAACAAGGGCACTGCAGGAAGACCTTGTGAGGCTGGAAAATTGGGCATCCAAATGGCAGATGAAATTTAATGTGGATAAGTGCAAGGTGATGCATATAGGGAAAAATAACCCATGCTATAATTACACAATGTTGGGTTCCATATTAGGAGCTACAACCCAAGAAAGAGATCTAGGCGTCATAGTGGATAACACATTGAAATCGTCGGTTCAGTGTGCTGCGGCAGTCAAAAAAGCAAACAGAATGTTGGGAATTATTAGAAAGGGAATGGTGAATAAAATGGAAAATGTCATAATGCCTCTGTATCGCTCCATGGTGAGACCGCACCTTGAATACTGTGTACAATTCTGGTCGCCGCATCTCAAAAAAGATATAATTGCGATGGAGAAGGTACAGAGAAGGGCGAGCAAAATGATAAGGGGAATGGAACAGCTCCCCTATGAAGAGAGACTAAAGAGGTTAGGACTTTTCAGCTTGGAGAAGAGACGGCTGAGGGGGGATATGATAGAGGTGTTTAAAATCATGAGAGGTCTAGAACGGGTAGATGTGAATCGGTTATTTACTCTTTCGGATAGTAGAAGGACTAGGGGGCACTCCATGAAGTTAGCATGGGGCACATTTAAAACTAATCGGAGAAAGTTCTTTTTTACTCAACGCACAATTAAACTCTGGAATTTGTTGCCAGAGGATGTGGTTAGTGCAGTTAGTATAGCTGTGTTTAAAAAAGGATTGGATAAGTTCTTGGAGGAGAAGTCCATTACCTACTATTAAGTTCACCTAGAGAATAGCCACTGCCATTAGCAATGGTAACATGGAATAGACTTAGTTTTTGGGTACTTGCCAGGTTCTTGTGGCCTGGATTGGCCACTGTTGGAAACAGGATGCTGGGCTTGATGGACCCTTGGTCTGACCCAGTTTGGCATTTTCTTATGTTCTTAAGTCTCCAGAGATAGAAATATCTGTGCTTGTGACCAGGGAAGTTTCATTTTAAATTTGCTAGCCATAATATAGACTTCTTTCTGGCTGATATTGTTCTATTTTCTACTATATTTCCTCTGTTGTACATTTTAAAATCTCTATTTAATCTAGCCAGTGTTTGCAGACTCATTTCTGGGTTGTATAAAAATAACTGGTGTAAGCTTTTTTTTTTTTTTCTCCCTTAAAACTTTATTTGCCTCTGGGTCCAGTGACTCATAAGGCTCTGCAGGTATTTAGGAAGTAATTTAAATAGAAGAGAAATAATTGTTCAGATGCTTCTCCAGAGACACAAACCTGGGCTTATGACCAGAGAAGCGTAATTTTTACTTTGCTAGACGTAATATAGACTTTCTTGCTGACATTGTTCTACTTTCTACTATATTATAATTATAATTGTATATGTATGGTTATAATTGTAACCAAAATAAGGCAGTTTGTCTACTTTATTCCTTCAAATTTTTCATTGACTTGCAGTTGGCCTGCTTCCTTTTTTCTTCCTAAGTATTTTGAATTGTAGATCTGCAGTTTGCTAGGAAAGAGAAAGCATTCATGTCAAAGTGTGAGGGACACAAAACACTAAGGCAAGATACTTGGCTGAGCTTTCCTTGCCTTTTTTCATGCTTGCAGTAATGCCAGATGTTCTTTAAACATCTGTAACAGAACTGGTTTATTACTTGGGTGCATTAAGATTAAGCACCATTGCTTTGGTGCTGCTGTTTGATATTCACTGTTATTTCCTGATGTGAAGAAAATTAGTGACTTCAGTACGATTCAAAGTATATCAAAGCCACGCGACTATCATACACCAAAGAACGAGCATTCTCTACAGCAGGTCCAACTATCTGGAACAATATGCCCACTGACCTCAGACTAGAACCTTGCCTTCGAACTTTCCGCAAAAATCTTAAGACCTGGCTCTTCCTCCAGGCCTTCCCCTAACTTTCTAAGCCATTAATTGTCAACCGGACAGGACTCTGCTTTACCGGCTAACACCCCGCTATGTTTATACATTATAATTAAGCCGCCGTTTCTTTTGTTTCATTGCCTTTTCTAGTTCTCTTCAGTTACACTGTCCTATACCTCTGACTAGCCTAGCCTCCAAGTTAACTACCCTTGTTATATGTAACTTCCGCTTCTAGTGAATTGTTCTTGTTTAAGTTATACCCTTTGTTACATGTAAACCGATCTGATATGAAATTTTTTCATGAAGGTCAGTATAGAAAAGTGTTAAATAAATAAATAAATTTCCTCTGTTGCATGTTTTGAAATCTCTATCTATTTAATCTAGCCAGTGTTTTTAGGCGACTGGCTAGTGTGGATTGAAATAACTGTGTTTGTAATTTATAGAACAAAAATCTGGTATCTGCAGGAGCTGTTTGTTCCCTCCCACCCTGCCCCAGACCACCCACTTCTAGGTTTGTTTCTTTCTAAATAGTTCTGCTAAGGACTTGATTAAGGGAATAAGACTAAAGTACCAAACTAACAACTTGTATAATAGTCACTATTAGAAGAATGGCTTTTATTCAGTGTAACACTTATGCTACTTATGTCCCAAGCCCTACCAGTTGGAGACTTAAGGGTTGTCCAATTTGTCTGCAGTGGTCGGCAATGAAAAAACTGATAATGCATTTGAAAGAGGAATTCAGATTTGAAAAAACCTGCCCCTATCTTGATGCAATCAGAGTATCTTCCTCTACTTCCACAGAAGATTCAGAATCCCAAGAATAAGTGGTTTACTGTGGGAGCTGGTAGAACAAGACATGTGCCTTTAAGACACCCAATTTCCCCAACTAGACAGCATCCTGAATACCTACCCTTACTCTCACAGAGAAGTCAGGCATCCACGATTCAGAATTCCAGGAATAACTGGATTATAGTTAGGTCGGGCCGAATAAGACACTGATGAAGACACCCACTCTCTCAACTGTTACCCTTACATAATGCTTTTTCTGCTTTGGAAAATGAAGAAGCCCCAGCAAAAGAACATGGTGATATATGAAAAGGAAGTAGTCACCCAATGCATCCAGAAACCCTTCAGCATGACGACTTGTCATAAAAGAAAGCTGCTGCTTCTGCTGGGAGACTCAGTCCTCACAAGAACTAATTTGGGAACCCAATTTGATGGGGATACATTAGTTAAATGCATTCCAGGATGCTCAATTAATAGAAAGGCAAACCAGGTGGTTAATGCAATTATACAGGGTAGCCCAGGGAAAAGTAGCCTGCCTCCAATACCAGTGCCTCGCAGGCAGGCTTCTTTTCCATGGGCCACCCTGTAGAAGAATGTAAGAATGCTGATATCAGTTATCATCCATCTGGGAACCAATGACCTCACTATAAACGTGTCCACAAGCTACAGGAAGATTTCCAAAATCTAGGAGAGAATATTAGACATATGCCAAAGACTATTGCCTTTTCAGAAGTATAACCTGGTCATGGTAAGGGAAAGGAAAGGTTATACCATATAGATAATTTCAGAGTCTGGCTCAAAACCTGGATATGTTGGAGGCTGAGGTGGTATATAGAGCAATAAAAGATTATATGGTAAGGATGGCTTACATTTGTCTGTGGCAGGAAGGAAGATGTTAAGTGTAAAATTCAGATTATACATTAACAGGCATTTAAATTAGGGAGAGGGGGGTGGCAGGAGGTGACCATTGAAATTGGAATGTCATCCCCAACCAATACACGAAGTGGGAGGAGAAAGTAACAAAATTAATCTGTTCAAAAAAACAGAAAAGGCAATGAGGAAGAGCAGCTGGAAACCTATGACCACAACTGCTCATAGTTTGAGCAATAAAATCCCAGACCTGCAGGCCCTAATGGTAGAGGTGGAATTAGACATTGTTGCTGCTACGGCGACCTGGTTCATAGAGTCTCATGATCAGGATGTGGCCATCCCAGGCTATAATTTAAGGAAGGACAAAGAGGACAGAAAAGGGGGAGGAATAGTTCTTTATGTCAGAGACAATATACAAGCAATTGAATTGAAAGGGACCTGGGGTAAAGAAGAAGCATTATGGACAGTCCTAAAAAGAGAAGATGGTGCTTCCATTTTTACTGGTATTATCTACAGGCCTCCAACCCAAATGGATGAACTGGACCGAGACCTGATTGAGGAAATCCAAAAGGTGGGAAAGAAGGGAAGTGTTGCTCATTGGAGACTTTAATCTTCCGGATGTGGATTGGAGCATTGCTTCTGCGGAATCTACAAAAAAGTAGAGAGATAGTGGATGCCCTTCAAGGTGCTCTGCTCAAACAAATGGTAATGGAACCCACAAGGGAGGGTGTGATCCTTGATCTAGTGCTCTCTAATGGGGATAATGCCTCTGCTGTTCAGGTAGGAGCTCACCTGAACACTAGTGATCATCAGACAGTATGGTTCAATATCTCAAATAGGATACAGAGAAATCACAAAAAGACCCAAGTTTTGAACTTCACAAATATGGACTTTGTCAAAATGGGGATGTACCTGGAAGAACTAGAAGACTGGGAGAAATCAGATGAGGTGGAACAGTGGGCTAAATTAAAAGGAGCTATTACAAAGGTAACACATCTCTATGTTAGGAAAGTAAAGAAGCGAAAGAGGAAAAAGAAACTGATCTGGTTCTCGGTGGCTGAAAAAATGAAGGCAAAAAGAACAGCATTCAAGAAGTATAAAGGATCCCAAAAAAGGAACAAAAGAATATCTATTAAAACTGAGGGAGATGAAGAAAGAAATCAGAAAAGCAAAAAGTCAAGCGGAAGAAAGGATTGCCAAAGAGGTAAAGAGATAAATCAGAGAAAGAAGTGGTCTGAAGTGGTATAGTGAAACTGAAAGATAAGGAGCACTGTGTGGAGAGAAGAAGAAAGGGCAGAAATATTAAACAAATACTTCAGTTCAGTGTTCACAATAGAAGACCATGGAGAAGAACCGTTGCTGATTGACAAGACGGTAGATAGAGATGGGGTAGATGAAACTCCGTTTACAGAAGAGAATGTATGGGAAGAGCTAGGAAAACAAAGTGGACAAGGCCATGGGGCCAGATGAAGTTCATCCCAGGATACTGAGGGAGCTCAGAGATGTGCTGGCAGGTCTGCTGCATGACCTCTTCAATAGATCCTTGGAAACGAGAGTGGTGCTGAATTGAGAAGTGCATCATTACGCCCTATTGGTTTGGTCTTTGTTTTCGGGTCCCCACAGGAAATATTTTTTTTCCCCAAGGTTGGTTTTTTGTTTTTTTTTGTGGGTCCCAATTTTTGCTTTAATGCGTGCTAACTTTAAAATGTTAGTACGTGCTGACGCCTGTTAGTGCGCACTAACACGAACTACAAATTTTTCCAAAATTTCAGAAAAATTCAGTTTATTTTTCGGTGCCCATTGAAATTATCTAATTTGTGAAAAACGAATGCACATCTCTAGTGCTGAGTGATTGAAGAGTGGTGGTAGTCTGCTTCACAAGAGTGGGAATAGAGAGGAGGCTGGAAACTATAGGCTGATTAGCCTTACCTCAGTGGTGGGAAAATTAATGGAGACTCTGCTGAAGGAAAGAATAGTAAACTATCTAGAGTCAGGAGGATTGCTGGATGCAAGGTAGCATGGATTCACCAGGGGAAGGTCCTGTCAGGCAAATCTGATTTTTTTTTTTTTGTATTGAGTGACTAAATAATTTGAGCAAGGAACACTCAATGTTATCTACTTGGAGTTCAGCAAAACTTTTGATACAGTCCTGCTTAGGTTTAGTACTTGATTACCTACAAAAACTAAAGCCTTTCTCCCACCTTGTGGAAGTAGATCAGCATACTCTGAGTTTGTCATCTTATTCGATCCTTTACGAAGTGTTCAATACCACAGAACGCTCCTCCTCAGCCTTCATTGGAGTATGCTGCTTGGCTTGGTTAAGAACCAATAGCTTGCACGATGATGTCCATGCAAACTAGCAAATGTTCCTTGTGTGGGTGATCACTTTTGGAAAAAAGATTAGCAAAACAGTAGCTCAAATAAAAGAGCAACATGGGGTGGTTCAGTGCCTTGCTATAGGATCAGAACAGTCTTCTGCAAGGTGCACTTACTATGCATTTAAAAAACCATATTTGCAGAGATGCCCCTTCTGGCAGTTCCAATATTACTGGATCCTGTCTCTACTTCCACAGCAGTAACTTCCATTTTGTACTAGCTTGACTGTGGTTGACTGTGCTCATGCTGAGCACAGTCAACCAAAAACATTGCATGGGGTCCTGCAAAAGCATGGGCAAGTGTTTTTTTTTTTTTAATCACCTTTCAAACCCTAGCAACCATCCTCTCCATTTGGGGGCAGAATCCAACATTACCTTGGAGAATGGTGCAAGATCACCAAAGATTGCTGGGCTCTCAAAATTGTAGATTTTGCTTGTATTTCTCAGATTCTCATGCTTCCTCATCACGCAGCCTTCAATCTGAACCCATCTCACGCCATGCAATTCTACCTGGAGGTGGAGTCAATTTTCAAACAGTGGGCAGTAAAACCTGTTTCTTCCCATCTTCATAGCCTCTACTCCTGCTAGTTCCTTATCCTCAAAATATCCAGGGGATTGAGACCCATCCTGGATTTAAGAAGCCTGAACCAGCATATACTCTGGGAGAAATTCAAAATGAATTCTCTCCACACAATTTTTCCTTTCATCCAGAGGGGGAGTGGTTGTGTGCTTTGGATCTAAAGAATACTTATGCTAATCTTCCCATCTGTCCCTCCTGCTGACATTACCTATGCTTTATGGTGGACTCCTCCCACTATCAGAATACACCCCTTTGAACTATCAGTAGCATTGAGGGTCTTCATCCAAATGTCTGGCTGTAGTAGCAGCACATCTGTGGGGACAAGGCATCAGAGTCTTCCCTTACTTGGACAACTGTCTTATAGCAGTGAATTCCTGGGAAGGTATATTAACATTCTTGCACAAGTCAATTCATGTCCTACAGTCATTAGGTTTTCTGGTGAATTTTGAGAAATTGACTAATTCCCTCCCAGAAAATCAAATTCATTGGCACATACATAGATTTTCTGCAAGAGAGAAATTTCTGTCACACTGGGCAAACACTTTCAGATCCTTTTGCATAGACTGTTGAACACAGGTCAGGCAGCAGCCAGAGAAATAATGGTCATTCTGGGCCACATGACAACTATGTTTCCAACAGTGGCCAAGCCAGGCCATAAGAATCTGGGAAGTATACCATTGCTAGTAATGGTATACCATTGCTAGTAATCTCATTTAATCGCCTGTTACATGTATTGACTACCAATTTATACTAACTCTGTTACTTAAGGATTTTAAGTCATTACGAATTTATTGTTTATATCCCAGTTCTTATCTCCTTTTCTTTGTAAGACTCTCGTCAGTCATTTCATCTGTTGTCTGTAAACCGAAGTGCTTAGTGATTTTATCTCTAGAACCTCAGTATATAAAAAGTTAAATAAATAAATAAATTATAAAATCGGGCATACATTTGTTTGCGCCGGGTTGCGCGAACAAATCTACACCCGCGTGCAGGTTTTAAGATCTGCCCCTATGTGTATTCAAAGTGAAGTATCAGACTTAATTGGTTTGGGGTAGTAACCGCCGCAACAAGCAAGCTACTCCCAAGCTTATTTGTGAATGCAAATCCTTTGTCCCACATTTCCGCTTATTATCTTATCTTCATTCCCCCCTGCCGTTGAAGCAGTGAGCTGCGCTATATATATGTATTCAAAGTGAAGTATCAGGCTTAATTAGTTTGGGGTAGAAACCGCCACAAGCAAGCAAGCTACTCCCACGCTTATTTGTGAATGCAAATCCTTTATCCCACATTTCCTCTTGCTGTTGAAGCATAGAGCAATATTGGAGTCACATTAACCATGTGATTGTTTATTGAATAAGGGTATTAATTACCAGGTAGTAGCTGTCATTCCTGTAAGCCACCTCCATGCCTCTTCTCTTCATTCACATCCTCAAGACTTTATGGATCCACAGTGTTTATCCCATGCCCCTTTGAAATCCTTCACAGTTTTAGTCTTCACCACTTCCTCCGGAAGGGCATTCCAGACATCCACCACCCTCTCTGTGAAGAAATACTTCCTGACATTGGTTCTGAGTCTTCCACGCTGGAGTTTTAAATCGTGACCCCTGGTTCTGCTAATTTTTTTTGCAATGGAAAAGTTTTGTCGTCAACTTTGGATCATTAAAACCTTTCAAGTATCTGAAGGTATGTATCATATCACCCCTGCTCCTCCTTTCCTCCAGGGTATTCATATTTAGATTCTTCAATCTCTCCTCATAAAGCATTCGATGAAGACCATCCACTTTTTTGATCGGCCTTCTCTGGACCACCTCCATCCTGCCTCTGTCCCTTTGGAGATACAGTCTCCAGAACTGAGCACAGTACTCCAGGTGAGGCCTCACCAAGGACCTGTACAAGGGGATAAGCACTTCCCTTTTCTTACTCGATATTCCTCTCTCTGCAGCCCAGCATTCTTTTGGCTTTAGCTATTGCCTTGTCACATTGTTTCGCCATCTTCAGATCGTTAAACACCGTCACCCTAAGGTCTCTCTCCTGCTCTGTGCAGGAAGCAGAAAGCCTGTGAGGGAGTCTGTTAAACTGTTTGATGATCAAGGGGTTAAAGCGGCACTTAGGGAAGATAAAGCCATTGTAGAAAGACTAAACAAATTCTTCAGTGTTTACCGAAGAGGATATAGGGGAGATACCCGTTCTGGAGAAGGTTTTCAATGGTGATGATTCAGATGAACTGAACCAAATTATGAATAGCTTAGCCACAGGAACAGGAGCTAGTAGAGACGTACGGAACTTGTTGGCTAGCTGAGGGTGAAGGTAGGGCTTAAGTACCTTGATCCGAAGACAAACAGGGATGCCCCCAAGGTTCCCGCCAACGAGACTTCAAAGGAAGGCCTGTGATGCACGCGCCTAGGAAGGGCCGGAGATGATGAAGCTGGTGGTGGCCTCTCAGCCGCCACGGGGAACGCGGCGGTAGAGATTGGCCTGTGCCGCGATCAGACCTGGGGAGGGCTGGAGAACGGTGCAGGATGTAAGTAAGCGCGGTCGCAGCCCTCTGTGACCAACGGGCATAACATCTTCTTTCGGCAAACCTTCTGTCTCACTACCATCTGCTCTATATTCCAATGGTGTTCACTCTGAGTTTTGGTCTCTCCTGCTGGACCGGAGAGAACCACCATTGTATATTGGCTATGGTACAGTCGGAGAGAGAGAGAATCTCTTGGTACTGCTCGGACATCGGTTTCCAATGGGATAACAAATCTTTCTGTAAAGGATGCATATGAGCAAACGCACAGGGGACAAGATCAATCATGGAAGCCATGGTCCCTAAAACTTGCAGGTTTAGGGACCATGGCTTCCCTTCTCATCGGAGAGCTGCCGTAACGTCTACCATGATCTTGGTGAAGGTGCGGGGAATGGTGGTGAGACCGAAGGGAAGGGTCCGAAACTGGAAATGCTGGTCTAGGATCTGAAAGCGAAGGAATCTGATGTTCCCGATGGATGGGGATGTGAAAATAAGCCTCTGTCAGATCGAGGGAAGCGAGGAACTTGCCGGGACGGACCGCCACAATCATCGCGCGCAGGGTTTCCATCTTGAAACGGGGAACCTTGAGGGCCTGATTGACCCTTTTGAGAGCCAGGATGGGGCGAAAGGAATCCTCCTTTTTGGGAACAATGAAGTAAATTGAATACTGGCCAGCGCCCTGTTCTTGCACCGGTACCAGAAGGATCGGCCCCAAATCCTGAAGTCTCAATAGGGTGTGACAGACCACAGGTCGCTTGGAATGGCCGCAAGGAGACATGATATATAGATCCGGCAGGTCCCTGGCAAACTCTAACGCGTAGCCGTGTTCTATCACCTCGAGGACCCAGAGATCGGATGTGATTTTGGCCCACTCCTAGAGAAACAGAGAAAGACGCCCATCTAAGTTTCGTTCGGAGGAATGGACTGGCCGAATCTCATTGGGGAGCTGACTTAGTGGTCGTGTGTTGCTGATGGCCATCCCGGAAGCCTCGACGGCCAGGAATGGGACCAAGACTGGGATCTGGAGACACCACCCTTGGGGAAGGAGCCACGAGCCCTGGTGCCATAACGGCAGTTTCCCCTATAGCGAGTGCGAGCAACTGTTTGGGACGGTCCTCTGGAAGCTTGTGGACCTTGTTCTCACCCAAAGATTTAATAAGCTGCCCCAGGTCCTCACCAAAAAACAACTTGCCCTAGAAAGGAAGAGTGCCCAACTGAGCTTTTGAAGAAGCATCAGCAGACCAATTACATAGCCAGAGAAGACGTCTGGCCAAGACTGCAGAAACTATAGCCTTAGCCTGGACACGAAGCAAGTCATAGAGGGCTATAGCGCCCCCCAAGCGTTCAGCCTCTGCAGACGGGAGGTCCTGGGTGCTGAGTAACTGTTGCATCCACCTAAGTCTTGCCCGCTGCATGAGACTGCTGCAAATAGTCGCCCGGACTCAGAGAGCCAAAACTTCAAAGATGCGTTTCAAATAAAATTCAAGCTTACGGTCCTGCACATCCCGTAATGCTGTAGCGCCCACCACAGGAATGGTGGTTCGTTTCGTCACCACGGTGACAGAAGAATCTACCTTAGGAATCTTTAACATGTCCAGGCAGTCCTCAGGGAGCGGGTATAGCTTATCCATAGCCCTACCAACTCGAAGCCCCGTCTCTGGGGACTCCCATTCTCGTCGGAGAAGCAAACGGTGCACTGGATGAAACGGGAAAGTACGTGGTAATGCTCTGAGTCCCACCAGGACCAGGTCCGCGTTTGGTGTCATCGCTGCCGCCACAGAATCATGTGGTGGGGCTTCAATTCCCAGTTCCTGGAGAACGAAGGGAATAAGAGGCTCCAGTTCCTCCTGCTGAAATAAGCGCAGGACATGGGGGATAGTCGCCCTCTAGCGGGGGGGGGCTTGAGCCGCGGAATCATCGTCCCCTAGGTCAAGCGGGTCTAAAGGAGGCGGGGGGAGGGGGGGGAGCACCCGGGATCACACGAACCCTAACCGGGCCCTGAGGGTCCGGAACATCATCAAGGGACGGCACAGGAAAAAGAGCAGGCTTCTGAGGAAGGGGAACAATTGGGGGGGGGGGGGGGGGGGGCACCTCCCTCTGTAAGCTGGCCAAGTAAGATTCATGCATTAAAAGGACAAAATCAGAGGAAAAACTGGTCTGGGCAGAATTTTTCACAGGGGGAGAGGGGCAGGGGAGGTGAGGGGGGGTCCGAGCCACCCCCCTGAGAGCAAACCGGGCTCAAATCGGGGGGAAAAATTGGATCCCCAGCCCCCGGAGAAGCAGGAAGTGTTTCATCAGAAACACCCAAAATGGACGCTGCTGAAGCGCGTTCCCGGGGCGGGAATGGCTTAGAAACACGTCTGGGAACCCTTCCCTGAGGTCTAAAATTTGGCGGTTCAGAAGAGGAGCCTTCACCCCCCGAAATACACCTGGAGCATACCCCATCGCGGGAGTCGAGAGGCCGACTCTCCACAAGCTAAACAAAAAGGTGGCCACGGCATGGAGCAGGAAAGCGGCTGCAAAGCTAATTGAAAACAGCTGAGCTGGGAGCCCTTGAGGAGCTGGGCGGGAGATTGAACCCCGCTCCCTCCTCACAAAATAAAACTGCTGCCTTTAATTTTTTTTTATTTTTAAATAAAGACCAAAAAATTTGACAAGTAAAAAATATATGCTGTGTAAGCTTGGGAAAACAAAACCAGTTTTATTCACATAAATAATTCACTGCATTCACAGAGGCAGGGGTATGATAATCCTCCCTGAAGCTCCACCGAGGCATGGGCATCTTGGGGCACGGCTGCAGATACAAACGTGGGGAGAGGGACTGGCACCACCAGTATCACCCACACTAGGTCACCGGGAAGGGAACCTAGGCTGGCAGAAATCAAGGGGCAAAGCCTCCCTAGGAACCCCAAGAGCAAGGGAGACAGAACTGTCTGCCCTGACAGTCAAGTCAGAGAAAAAAAAATTATTTTTTTTTTTTTAAATTAAGAAGTAAATTAAAGAGTACTTGCGTGAGCTTGCCCCAGAGAAAGGAGAGGAAAGAAACACAGAGGACAAGCTAAACAGGGAACCAAAGGGTGAGCTGTTCCACCTGCTGGAGACAGACAAATACTGAGGGTTCCAGGGTGGGTTCCGTCCTTATATGGGCTGCCCTTAGAACTCTGGTCTGTCTCCACCCATGGTCTGGACTGATCCGGGTACGTACAGGGAACTTGAACTTTTTCCTGAAGAATATTTTCCTGTCAGGAAACCTTGGAAGAGCTCCTATCTCCATGTGGCAAAAGCTGCGTGGAAAAAAAAGAGACTTAAGGGGGACCACTGCTGGATGCAGGGTTGGTACCATGCTGGGCATGCTCAGTGGTGCCAAAGTTCTAGAAACTTTGACAAAAGTGTTCTGTGATTGGGCTCCATCCTGATGATGTCATCCATATGTGAGGACTACCATCCTGCTTGTCCTGTGAGAAAGGGCAGAATCTGTCAAAACTTCTTCATCTCCATCTACTGGAGGGGAGGCAAAACCCAGGAGTCTGGACTGATCCGGGTACGTACAGGGAATGTGATTTCCTTATGTGTACCTTTGTTAAATATTGACAATTCATAAGATCTTTACTAACCATGATACCATCTGGCTTAGTGAATCATTGTACCTACCTATATGCTCTCCAAAGAACACTTATCGTCAAACAACAGACTATTAGAGATGTCCTCTGTATGCCATACTGCCAGAAGCACTAAGAGTCATGATTGATGGGAAAATAATTTAAAAAGCCTTAAAGATGTGGTTCTTTACAGCAATGTTCAGCATTAAATAATCTTGAACTGCACAGTTTGCACCTCAGAGATCTGTTTTTAATTTGTTATGCAATTTTGATCATGTATGTTTTAAGTATTGAAAATCACTCTGATCTCCCCCAGGAAAGGCACTATGTAAATACATAAATTGTATTGTTAAACTGCTCAAAAAAATCAGAACAGGCACTAATTACAAAAGATTGCAGCTGATCAGTGAAAAATAAGAGACAAGTAGTCCACTTTAGATGGATGTTTATTATCAGAGCCTCAGCCAAAGAGGCCAGCATTTGCTTTAAAATAAGGGCATGTTTTAGTTCAATAATTATTTGTAAACCATCTAACAGAAAACTTCTTTCAAAGATACCTAAAACTGGAAAAAAAAATGGTCAGCATAGTGGTACATGAATAAGTTACATTGTTGATTTTAAACCCCACAAAAGTTGGAAAGTGTATGTTTGTATTTAAGCAGGAATCATCCTGGATCTGGAAGGCTGTATGAGAAAAGAAGGTATTGTCACCAAGCATACAAGACACAGCAGCTTCTCTTCCCAGAATACACTGGACACGGCTCCAGGGCTCTGGTGTTAACACAGGGAATGGCACGGTAGGTTCTGGAACAGCCGTTTTCTACATAACCTGATCAACAAGCTCAGTGTTGGAGCTTTTCCTTTCCAAATGGAGGCGACTTGCACTGATAAAAGTTTAATCATCCAGGAAGAAGTAGTTTCCGCTTTTCTTTTGATCCACATCCTAAAACAGAAGAGCATGAGAAAAGGGAATTCTGCATTATCCACAGGCTACCAGATACTGTTTCCCCCATGAATTACGGAAATACGACACATGCTTCATGGCAGTATAAGCCACACCCCCATAAGACACAAAAATCAGGGAGTTGGGGGGAGGCTCCTCAATTTTTTTTTATTAAAACACACCATCACAGCAATTGTGGAGCTCAAAACCAAAAGAAGCCAATACCTATATTTTAGTGTTAAAATCTACCTGTGGCTCGGATTCTTGGTTCACTGCTACAGTACTTCACTAGAGACAGGCAGAATCGCATTGCCATACACACAATGTATGTGACAACTCTCTAAATAGCTAAGAGAAACATGCTTGATCTGTACCTTTTTTTTTTTTTTTTTTTTTAAAGTGGTCCTTAGGTAGTTAAAATCACTGCCCTGGATATAGGACAAGCTCAGGATTGCCCATAATAAGTAAGCTGGAAACCGTGTGCCAGTGATAGTTCAGGAGTAAGCCTGAGCTTCATACATACACTGGAATGAGTGCACAGAATCCTTAAGTGTGAAAATGTGAAAGGAAAGCCAGAGAGCTGCTAGAAGGGATGCATAAACCCACTTGTCTGGACTGATCCAGGGAACAGGGATTTAAGGCAAGAAGTGAACTAACTAAAGCAGATAGGCCCCTAAAAAAGATCTTTATTTACTGGTATGTTCTGTGTCTGTCAGTAGTTCCCAACCTTTTTTTGTTTTGTAGCACACCTGGCACAAGGCTCATTTACTTGTGGCACACCACCAGCTTCCCCATCATCACTTTTCTCTTCCCACCCCTTCTCTTCTCCTCTTCTTCCACCTCCCAGCATCAAAATCACCTCTTCCCTTTCCCCTGACATCTTCTTTCCCCTCTCCTCCCCATTCATCCCCTATCATCATTACCTTCCCTCTCCTTCCCACCCACCATCAACTTTCTTTCTCCCTCACCCCATGGCATCACCTTCCTTCTCCCTCACACCATCCCTCTCCTTCCACCACTTTCCCTTACCCATCAACACCACCTTCCCTCTCCCTCCCTCGAGCATCAGTACCTTCTTTGCCCTCTCCCTCCTGGCATCCCCACCTTTTCTTTTCGTCCCTCCATCCCCCTGGAATAATCACCTTCTCCTTTTCTCTCCTCTTTCTGGCATCATTTCCACTTTCCCTTTCCTCCCTTCCTGGCATCACCACCACCTTCCGTCTCCCTCCATCTCCAGGCATCATCTTTCTGTCCCTTCTGTCTCCCTCTATCCCCTTGGCATAATCACCTTCTCTTCCGTTTCCCTCCATTTCCAGGCCCATTTCCACCTTCCCTCTCCCTCCATCCCCAAGCATCATCTCTCCTTCCCTTCTGTCTCCCTCTTTCCTCCTGGCTAAATCACCTTCTCTTCCCTCTCCCTCCAACCCCTGGCACCATCACCACCCTTTCCTCTACTCATTACTTTACTGAATCACTTATCTTTTGAAAATGTTCCGTGTAAACTCCAGTTACTTCCGTCACCTTCTCTCGTGGCTCCAAAACCCGATGTGCTCATTAACACCCATTCAATGTGTCTGTTTTTGTGGCTATTAAAAACTTTTCAACCTCCCAACATTGCAATGTTTCGGCGGCTTATCTCGCCTGCTTCAGGGGATTCTTCTCATTTAGTTGGCCGCTCACGGCTCCACCCTGCAGCGCAAAAACTGAACGGCGTCGCCGAAACATTGCAATGTTGGGAGGTTGAAAAGTTTTCAATAGCCACAAAAACAGACACATTGAATGGGTGTTAATGAGCACATTAGGTTTTGGAGCCACGAGAGGAGGTGACGGAAGTAACTGGAGTTTACACGGAACATTTTCAAAAGATAAGTGATTCAGTAAAGTAATGAGTAGTTTTAAAATAATATTAAATAAAAATTGTGGTTCAATGGGAATTGGTAAATGAGGTTAACAACTAAGTGCTGTTTTTACCATGAATATGGTTGCAGCCCTGTAAGGGCAAGAGCCTAAAGGATTGAGCACAAAACATTCTGATACTAATTCCCTGAGTTATAAATAAAACATTGAAAATTTAGTGAGAAATTTGGTATTCCTCATTTGTTTGAATATTGAGTATAAGCATACATGGTGAGGAAATATTAGCCCTAATAGTAGAATTATTGGTCTTCTATTACGAAAAACCATCAACAGACCAGATCAACCCCAGCTCTTACCTTGATCGAATTGAGTTTGTTTATTCTTGGCCTGTAGTTATTTGGATCTCTTCTGAAGGTGATTTCTAGCTGTGACAAAAATTTATTCATGCCAGCCAGAAGAGTCTGAGGACTGGAATACAGAAATAGGACACAAATACTCAGCAATGACAATATCATCCATGGTGCACAAATGCAAAATTCATCCATCACACTTTCCTCCAAAAAAAAAAAAAAAGCATAGATTCCAAGAATGGGAACTGCTCCAGAATCTTGTAAGGACTGTATCTAACCTGCACCATCCTTTTCCTATGGTGGGGCAGACAGACTGCCAGCAAGCAGCAAGAAACCACACAGCAACTTACATTAACTATCATCCTAGAGATACTACTAAGCAGTATAAAAAATGGAAATACTGTGTCCAAGCTCTCTCAGCACCTGCACCTCCCAAGGGTGACCTCATCCCAAACTATATTTAAAAAAAATTATGCCCATCTGAAATTCCATAAAGGTAAATATACTAATGAGGAAAATACAGCAGCTAGAGATTTACATAGAAAAGACAAATTCTCCCTACATTTTCCAGCCTTATTAGATCTGTTTCTAAGTGCAACCTAGTGGGGAACTTGGACAGATTAGCTAGAACCAGCCAGAAAATAACAAAAGCAATGACTTTTTTTTCTACTGTTGGAATGAATCACCGAACTTACCTGTTCGCGACTGTGTCTTTGGATGGAATACCATCAAATACAATTACACGATCTGCTAGATAGGTGGCCATAATAAAGTCATGTTCTACCACAAAAGCTGTCTTTTTGGCATGAAGAATAAAGCTAATAGGAAGAAAAACAAATTACAATGTTAGCTTTGGGAGACTGTGGGTCTATGAAGAAAAAAGTTGAAGGGAATCACGAAGCCCCAATCTCAAAAGAGGGAAAAGGAAGCAGTTACCGTTTGATGACTCTTGCAGCCATTAAACGCTGCTCAGAATCAAGGTACGCCGAGGGTTCATCAATTAAGTAAACATCAGCTGGTTTGCCCAGGCAGAGCGCCAAAGCCACACGCTGCAGCTCACCCCCAGACAACGTCTGCACCTATCAAGGGTAAGAGCGAAAACATTCAGCAACTTCACTCAGAATTCAGCGAGCAATCCAAGTAAAACATGGACCTGATGCCATGCAAGCAATCTCTACCTCTTGGTCAATGATGTTTTCAATCTGCATAGGTTTCATCACATCAGTTACAAATTGTGGATGGGTGTAGGCATCTCGGATCTTCTCATGCAACAGTTGACGTACACTTCCCTGTTCAAAGATAAGCCAGAAAACACACACACACACACACATTACACAGTAAGATAATAAATCACAGCACATAAAGACCAAAATGCTTCATCTACAGTCTGCCCAGCAAGGAGGTTTGGGTTCTAATTGCTACTTTGTTTTGGTTACCTCAATGGCTTCTGTTTAGGGTTGTAACGCCATTCCATGCAGGTCAACCCCATGCTGAAATATTACACCAAAAGTTACCATAGGTTTTCCCATTTCTTCATTTCCATCCTCTAGCCATTAAGAATCATCTTTATCTCTCACGATTCTAAATTTCATTTCTGGTTTTGTCTTCATCACTTCTAACGGGAAGTCATTCCAGACATTCACCACCCTTTCCATGAAAAAAATATTTCCTGACATTGTCTATCCCCTAATTCTACAGCTTTCTTTCAAACCATTTCCAATGGATTGTGTAATACCTTTCACATATTTAGAGTTTGTAGCATTCTCCTCACGCCTCCCTAGGGTACACATAAATGACTTGCAATCGTATCCGACCCCCTAAAAAGTCAGTATATTTGTGTGGATTACAAATGACACTTGCACAGATTGTTCCAGATCCAGACAATGTTTATTGCAAACCAGTATGCTCTTAAAGTAAAATTTCAAAGTCACAATTCATTATTTCTCTGCATTTTTTTGTAAAATAAAATTAAAACACTGAAAAATGCCACTTGCATAAGTATTCAACCCCTATGCTTTGGAAGCTCTAAGTTTACACAGATGAAAGATATTTTTATTTATTTATTTATTTATTTATTAACTTTTATCTACCGACATTCGTGAAGCACATCATGCCGGTTTACAATGAACTCAGGTGGGAGATACAGTATAACAATATGACAATAAAACAGTATGAAAAAAACTAACGCAAGAGCAAAAAACAAACCAAAACCAAATACAACAAAATAAACAATAAATGGAACCAAGGAATAGAGATTTGAGGGGGGTAGGGGGGGGAGAAAAGGGAAGGTGTAGGAGGTGGGTGGGAAAGGGGGATAAGGGGGGAAGGGGGGAGAGGTATAGTTAACAGAGGTAAAGGGAGGGAATAAAGCGGAAAAGAGGAATACTATGTACAGATGACTAATGTACAGGAAACATTTGATTAAATAGGAATATGGAACAATTGAAATAGGAGGTAATTGCTGGGAAGGGTTTCTTCAAGGGTATGTAGGGGGTGTGGAGGGCAGGGGAAAAAGGGGAAAAAAAGGGGGGGGGTAGGGTGGTGGCTGGGTGTCGAGGATAAAGGGAGGTGGCCAGGGGAGGAGGGGAGGGGATCAGGCGGGCTGAGAGAGAGGGTGGAAGGCCAGGCGGGGGGGACCTGGGGGGGGGGGCGCAGGGTGTCAGGTCGTGCAGAGGGGGGGCTAAGGTGCGGAGATATTAAGTTTGGTTTGTGTCAGGGTAGGCCTGTCGGAATAGCCATGTTTTGACTCCTTTCTTAAAGTTGTGAAAGGATGTCTCTTGGCGTAGGAAGGTGGAGAGGGAGTTCCAGAGGGTGGGGCCAGCGACGGAGAAGGCTCTCCCTCTGGTGTGGGTTGAGTGTGCTGTTTTGAGGGATGGGATGTGGAGAGTGCCTGTGTGGGTTGTTCTTGTGGGGCGGTTGGAGGAGCGGTAGCGAGGCATTTCATCGAGCCAGTTGTGGTTGTGTTTATGTAGGGTGTTGTGAAGGATGGTGAGGGTTTTGTATTGTGAGCGGAAGGAGATGGGCAACCAATGTAGGTCTTTTAGTATGGGGGTGATGTGGTCCCTTTTACGCGTACCGGTTATGATTCTAGCCATGGAGTTTTGTAGAATCTGGAGGGGTTTGATGGTGGTGTTGGGGAGTCCTAGTAGCAGGGAGTTACAATAGTCTAATTTCGTGAGCATGGTGGTCTGTACGACTGTGCGGAAATCATGGGTGTGGAGGAGGGGTTTGAGTTTTTTTAGGATGTTAAGTTTATAGAAACCCCCCTTAAGAAGAGCTTTGATGTGGGGTTTAAAACTTAGGTGCTGATCTATAAAGACGCCCAGGTCTCTTACAAAATGGGCCTGAGGGAGGGTTGTGGTTGTCTTTTGAGGAGTGTTCTGTCGCATGGGGAGAGTGAAGCGTTCTGGTTGATTGGAGATGATGATTAGTTCTGTTTTTGAGGTATTTAGAGCTAGATGGAGATCAGATAAAAATGTGCTTATGGTGGCGAGGCTAGATTCCCAGCGTTGCAAGGGTTCGCTAGTGGACCCTTGAAACGGGATGAGAATCTGCACGTCATCTGCATATAGGAAGAAATTCAGGCCTAGGTCGGAGAGGAGGTGGCATAGGGGTAGGAGGTAAATATTAAAGAGGGTGGAGGATAGGGATGAACCTTGGGGTACACCTTGTGTGATAGGTATGTGTGAGGATTCGTGTTTGTCGATTTTTACTAGGTATTCTCTGTGAGTGAGGTAGGAGGAGAGCCATGAGAGGGCTGTGCCGGCGATGCCTATTTCTGCTAGGCGGGTCATTAGTATTTGATGGTTGACTGTATCGTAGGCAGCTGAGATGTCTAATAGGGCGAGTAGGTACGAGTTTCCATGATCCATACCTTTAAGCATGGTGTCTGTCATGGCCAGTAGTAAGGTTTCGGTACTTCGGGCTTTACGAAAGCCGAACTGTTGAGTGTGGAGGACATTGTGGTCTTCTAAAAAGTCCGTCAGTTGTTTGTTAATAACCCTTTCTAGGACTTTGGATAAGAACGGAAGATTGGAAATCGGTCGGTAATTGGCAGGGTCTGAGGGGTCAAGGGTAGGCTTCTTTAGGAGGGGTTTGACTATTGCCAGTTTGAGTGGGTTTGGGACACTGCCTGCAGTAATGGAGCAGTTGATTATGTCCTTAATAGGTTTGGTGATGGCGGGGGTAATAGAGAGGAGGATTTTTGAGGGAATGGTGTCTGAGGGGTGTGTGGCGGGTTTCATCTTTTGAAGGATGGCTTCTACTTCTGTGTTAGTGGTAAGGTCAAATGCACTAAGGGTGATCTTTTTGTCATTGGGGATGGGGGCGAGGGGGGTGGTGTTGGCAGGGAAGCGAATTAGGATATTGTCGATTTTGTTCTTGAAGTAGAGAGCTAGTTCTTCGCATCTTTTGTTAGAGATGGTTTCGTTGAGGGTGGGTGTGTTTGAAATGGTGAGTTCTGAGACATATGTGAATAAGGCATTTGCATTAAATTGGTAGTCATGGATCTTAGCTGCGTGGAAATCACGCTTGGCTTGGGTAATTGCATGACGGTATGCGTGTAAGGTGTTACTGTAGGTAGCTTTAAGTGTAGCGGATGGTTGTTTGCGCCAGGCGCGTTCTTTAGCTCTTAGTTCTTGTTTCATTGTTTTTAAGTCGGTGGAGAACCATGGTTTTCTTTTCTCACGTTGTGCAATGGGTATTTCTTTGTAGATGATGGGGCAAATTTCGTTGGCTATGGTCGTTGTAAGATTGTTCCAGGAGTGAAGTGCAGTGTCTGGGTTGGTGAGGTCGATGTTGTTATTTATATTGTCGAAAGCTAGGGTGAGCTCTTCTGTACTACAGTGTTTACGGAAGGAGATAGTTTTATGGTGTTTTTGTGTGGAAGGTGTGGGGGATTTGGTTTCAAGGGTTGTATTGATGAGAAAATGGTCGGACCAGGGTACTGGGGTAATTACAGGGGGGGGGGTGGCAATGGTTATTTTAGAATTCACAAAGATTAGGTCGAGTGTGTGGCCCGCTTTGTGCGTGGGTTCGGTGATGATTTGATTGAAGCCCAGAGCTTTGAGGGTGTCCAGTAGGATCTCGCAGGCGGGGGTGGCTGGGTGGGCATCCACATGGAGATTGAAATCCCCTAGAATAATGGTAGGAAGGTCTGTTTTGATGTTGACAGTGAGATATTCCGTGATAGGTGAGGGATCTTGTTCAATTAGGCCTGGGGGGGCGTAGACTAGGCAGATTTGCAGGGATTTGGATGTAAATAGCGCAATTTCTAGTTTGGGCGGGGGTTGGATGGTTTGGAGTTTGAGGCTGAGTCTTTTTTTGGCTGCCAAGAGTAGACCCCCGCCTCTCTTTTTAGGTCTTGGGATGGAGAGGAGGTCGTACGTCTTTGTTGGGAGCTGGTTAAGGAAAACCTGGTCAGTGTTTTTTAACCAGGATTCGGTGATGGCACATAGGTCGGGATTGTCGTCTGTAAGCAGGTCATTTAGTATAGGTCCTTTGTTTTGGATGGATTGGGCATTGAAAAGGGTAATGGCTAAGGTTGTTAGGCCTAGGAATTGTGAGAAAGGTGGGGTCGTGATAGGTATGAGGGATTTGCGCGGGTTAGGTGAGTGGGGTGGTATTGTAGGGGGTTTACGTAGTAGTGGGCGGTGCCGTCTTGGGATGGGGAGTAGGCACATGATTCTAGAGGCAGGAGAGGACTTACGGTGGTGGGGATTAAATAAACTTAGACACGGGGGGGGGCTGTAGTGATAGCTGGAGTAGTGGAGTGTAAGTAGCAAAGGTAAATAGCAAAGGTAATTAAGATATGGCAGGTGGGTAACAATGAACTATTGGGTGCAATCAGAAACATGGTACATTCGAAGGCAGCGTTAGCTGAGTCAATAGTATGGCTGACGCTTTTGCATAGGGTGAGCAGACTACAATAAACTGCAGGGTGATCCACAGTAAAAGCATTCAAAGGCAGTGTACGATCCAGAGTGAATTGTTTTATGGTGTTTAAGTCAATTAATGATATCGTCAAAATAGGTATCAGGGTGGTCGGGGTAGGTCTGGCGCTGATGTGCTGGTAGGCAGATTAGGTGCAAAAGGTTCTTACCCCGATTGGGTGGCGCCGACCGCGCGAACCCCAGTAGAAGAGGGATGAGATGCAGATGAGGTCGAGAATGGCAGAGTGTTGCGGTACCCGTTGCGAATTCCTTCGGGTTTTGGAGATTTTGTTGTCGGTCACGGTATATGTTGGGCTTAATCTGCGGTCACTCCTTGCAACATGGGTTGGTGCTAGATCTATTGCCCTAACAATTGGCCTCCACCTGTGAATCATTAGAAAAGGTCGACTTTTCTGGATAAAAGACCCCCTAATTTCAGTACCACTGGTCAGACTGTGAATCTGAAGGAAAGCTGTGAAAATGAAGACCAAAGAGCATTCTAAGGAAATTTAAAGATAAAGCTATAGACATGCACAAGATAGGAAAAGGCTACAAAATAATAGCCAAATGCTGGGATATCCCAGTGAGCACCGTTGGATCAATTGTGAGGAAATGGAAGCTGCATCATACCACCCAGACACTGCCTAGACCAGACTGTCCCTCAAAACTCAGCATCAGAGCAAGCAGGAGACTTGTGAGGGAAGCCACAGAGAGGCCAGCAATCACTTTGAAGGACCCACAGAGTTCAGTGGAGTGGAGGCGCACCAGTCAACCATATCAAGAGCCCTGCATCGGAAGGTGGTTAGAAAGAAGCCATTACTGAAGAAAAACCACATCAAAGCACGTCTGGAGTTTGCCAGAAAGCATCAGAGTGACCCAGCTAAAATGTGGGATAAGGTTTCATGGTCAGATGAGACAAAAATGGAACTTTCTGGAGGAAGTGACGTCAGCCTCTAGATGGCTGCCTAACTCTTAAGCTCCTGACACCAACCCGCTAAGAAAGCTACTAAAACAGGGTTAGCCGACGCCTAAATATTTTTTTTTTTCTGCGGTAGAGCACGGGAACACACAGGCTTGGCTGCGAAAAGAAAAACCGTGGACTTCCAATGTTTTTCCTATCAAAAAGGAATCGATGCTGATCCTGAGCCCGGGGAGTCGGGCGCAGCCGCAACGCTGGTGGAGCAGCAGGAGCCTGACGACGAGTTTAACATCGGGGCGGAGGGGGCCCCCTCGCGCTCTGAGTTCAGGTCTTGGTTTTGTGGCATCCGACAAGATCTTAAAAATTACAAAAAGGAAATTCATGAAATGGAGGATTTCCGCGAGGAGCTCCACTCAGTTGGCAGGCGCGTGGATGAGCTAGACTGCAAAATGGACGGTCAATCTACTCTTACAGCACAGCTTCAGGAGGTCTGCACTGAGTTGCAGGACGAAAACGCTGCCATGCGGGCCAAGATGGCCGACCTTGAAAACCGGGCACGGAGAGGTAACCTGCGCTTTAGAGGCTTCCTGGAAACTGCTGAGAATGCGGATTGTGCGAATTTGGTGGCTAGATTTTGTGCTCATATATTGTCTTCTGGGAACACTGCTACTCAAATCCTGCCGGAGGATATTAAAATTGACAGGGCGCATCGCGCGCTGCGTGCAGCTCGCGCTAATTTACCTAGAGATGTGATTGTGTGTTTTCACAACTACACGCAGAAAGAAAGCATAGCAGCAGCAGCGAGACAGCAGAATAAATGGCCTTGGGAGGCCCAAGAAATATCTATCTATGCTGATCTATCACAAGCAACCATGCAAAGCAGATTTGAACTTAGAGAGGTTACTCAATTTCTCAGAGAGAAGAATGTGAAATATCGTTGGTTACATCCGTTCGGCCTCATTTACACGTGGGATGGTGCGTCTACACAGCTGCGTACCGTTGATGAAGCGACGCGATTGTTGAAAGATAAGGGCTTTCTTCCGCAAGCAAGGATGGAGCGGGTTTCGCGCCCACCTCTACTCAAGGAGCAACTCCCCAGATGGCAGAGAGCCACCTCAAGGAATAGCAGGCTCAAACGCAATTCCGATAATTTCAAGACAGCACATGGCAAAACCTGAGGGACGAGATTGGCAGATAAATCTTGGATTTACTTAATTACTATCTTTGCCTACATTGCGTGCTGTAACGCTATTTTCAGGCAGTCTTTATTCAGGTTGGAAGGTTTCTTGTTATATAAGTTCAACTGTTGTTTCAAGGTTCTAGAAGGTCGGTTACCTCTATCTTTTCACTAAACAGGGATGGTGGGGGAGTACTGTTAGTTATTAATTTCCTCCTCAAGTTGTGGTAAGATGGATCTGCCAGGAGGAACAAGCAGATCCGAGCAGAGGGCGGGGCGGGGGGGGGGGGGGGAAGCGGGGAGGCGGGGGGATGGTTTATGGGGACAGGCAAAAATTGAAAAGCATGTATGTGTATATCACGATCTTGGTGTGAGTGTGTGTGGGTCACTAATGGGGATGTCCTGTGGAGGGGTGGAAATGCGGAAAGTATATACTGCTCACGTCCTGTTGCGGAATAAGGAGGGTTTCGCCAAGCTGACATAATGACGACTATACGCATTGTATCCCTTAATGTGAAGGGCTTAAATACCCCTCACAAGCGGCGTCATTTGTATAAGGAACTGGGCCAGCTACGGGCTGATATAGCCTTTATACAAGAAACACATCTGAAGGCCAGGTATGAGTCCCTAATGTCGTCAAATACGTATCCGTACCAATATTACTCAGCTTGTACCCGCCACTCTAAGTACACAGGGGTGGGCATACTATTGGCACGATCCTTGGTCTTTGAATGTAAGGGCTGTGTGTGGGATCCCTTGGGGAGGTACCTCATTCTCACCATTGCTGTCAATGGGGTTATGTACACCCTTTTCAACTTATATGCCCCCAATAGAGACCAGGGGCTCTTTTTTGACCAGATGCAGTCTCTGCTTACTACCCACGGCCAAGGTTATATACTGATGGGCGGCGATTTTAATTTGGTAAGGTGTCCCTCTGTGGATGCTTCTAGGGGCTACGTCTCTGCTTCTGGCACTCACAGAGCCCGACTGCAGGCACTGATGGAACAGTGGCTGTTGTTGGACGTGTGAAGAACGGTTTATCCCAGAACACGTTCTTATACCTTTTACTCAGCCCCCCATGCATTATATACTAGAATTGATTACTTTTTGTCGGATAAGGGGTTATTTAATCACATAAAAAAAGCTGAAATTACTCCGGTAGTATGGTCTGACCATGCTGCTGTGTGCATAGATGTTGAGCTCCGTGGGTATGATGCTGGCCTAAAATTTTGGCGCTTGAATGAGGCCCTGTTGGGGGATGCGGACTTCAATGAGGATCTCATCTCACACATCAAGTCCTTTTTTGCCCTAAACGATACTGGCGAGGTCTCACCACCAGTGGTTTGGGATGCCTTTAAGGCTTATCTTAGAGGCTTATTGATTTCAAGGGGGGCGTATATTAAAAAGAGAGATGCTAAGGCTGCTCAAGAGCTAAGAGACACCATAACTCTTTTGACCCACCAACATCAGACCACTGGCGCAGGGAAGGTATTAACGAGACTTACTAAGGCGAGGGAGGATTTACTAAGATTGGAAACCCAAAAAATCAATTATCATATGCTACTAACGAAGCAAGAATACTTCGAGGGTGGGAATAAAGCGGGGAAGCAACTGGCCAATAAACTGAAAAAACATCAGTATCAAAATAATATTGCCAAGATTAAAAACGAAACTGATGCCATATTCACCACTAATACCGAAATTCGCAAGCGGTTCCTGGAGTTCTATTCAAAGCTCTATGGAAATAACAGGGATATACATCAGAAGCATGTCGATGATTATCTGTCTGATACGCCTCTACCTTGCTTGTCTTATGAAGCGCAAAGGGAGTTGGAGGCCGAAATTACCACGGTCGAAATTTTGGAAAGTATCCAATCCATGAAATCCGGGAAATCACCTGGCCCGGATGGTTTGACAACTAAATTCTACAAACAGTTTGGCCCCTATATGGTGGCCCATTTGCAAAAAGTATACAACTCCTTGAGGGGTGGAGAATCTCTGGGGGCCCAAGCAAATTTAGCGGGAATCACAGTTCTCCTTAAACCGGGGCGAGACCCCGCGAATTGTGGCTCCTATCGTCCGATTTCCTTAATTAATTTGGACCTTAAAATCCTAGCGAGAATTTTAGCGGGGCGTATGAACAAATATATTCTTACTATTATTCACCAAGATCAAGCGGGATTTATGCCAGGGAGAATGGCCGGCGACAACATCCGTAAACTGGTTAATTTACTATGGATAGCCCATGATCGACAGGACGAATCTCTGCTCCTCTCTATGGACGCAGAGAAAGCGTTTGGTATGGTCCATTGGCCCTTTCTATTTGGGGTCCTAAGGCAGATGGGGTTTGGCCCCTATTTCTGCGCATGGCTTCATAAACTATATGAGCATCCCAGAGCATGTCTCAAAATAAATGGCGGGTACTCGGACAGCTTTGAAGTTGAAAGGGGCACGAGACAAGGGTGTCCCCTTTCTCCCCTGCTCTTTGCTATCTTCTTAGAGCCATTGGCGATTCGAATTCGTAACAATGCTGTCATTAAGGGCTTTGAGGTGGGGCGGGCAATGTTATAAACTTTGTCTTTTCGCGGATGACATTATTTTCACAGTCCGGGACCCTCACCAATCTTTAACGGCAATTGAACAAGAAATTCGATTGTTTAGTGGGGCCTCGGGCTACAAAGTCAATTGGGACAAATCCGAAATATTAAATGTTTCCTGCCACCAGGGGACGGTGCAAGATTTGAAACCATTACATCCCTTTCGATGGGCCACTCAAAAACTCAAATATCTTGGAGTCTACTTGACCTCTCACCCCAAGGATTTATATTCCTCAAATTATTCTCCACTCCTCAACAAAATATTCTTTGATTTGGACAAATGGCATCGGTTACCGCTTTCTTGGCTAGGCAGAATAGCTACTATTAAGATGAATACCCTACCTAAACTACTATATCTCTTTCAGTCCCTTCCCATTCCTATCCCTGAAGCTGCTATCAAATACTGGCAGCGGCGGTTTTTTTGGGTTTATCTGGAACAGAAGACCTCCCCGAGTAAGCAAACAAGTGATGTATCAATTTAAGCTGGAGGGGGGCCTTGTGGTACCCAACATTCTTCAGTATTATATAGCAGGGCAACTGAGACCGATGGTCGCTTGGCATGAAGGCCGGGATACTAGGCACTGGGTCTTGATCGAGCAGCAGTTGGTGGGGCGAATGAGCCTAGCTGCCATCCCTTGGCAACCGGTTAGCACATGGAGGGCATGTACGGGAATGTTACCAACCACCAGGCATACATTGTCCTTATGGAAAAAATGGAAACTCAAAGTGGTGGGCGCTAAATCCTACTATTACCTTACCAGTCTATATCACAATACATCTTTCCCGGCAGGTCTTCCTGAGTTAGCTTTCCTGTCCTGGAAACAGAGGGGTATTCTGCGCATGGAACACTTATGGGGGGATGCTGCTTTTCTTACTTTTGCACAAATTAGAGAGAGATTTCATCTCCCGGATGCAGACTCTCTCTCATACAAGCAGATTTCCCACTTTTGCCAGGCTCATGCTGTCTCCACGGACCTGAGGGGAGGGAAGACGCTCTTTGAGGGCTATTGCTCAGACCCGCATAAACATACAGGTTTGCTCTCAAAAATTTATAAATTATTAAACGCTAAAAGGGTGGAGTTGCCCTCCCATATTAAGGCTTGGCATGCTGATCTTGCCACACAGATGGATGAGTGTGCATGGGAACAGATATATCTCAATATAAGTAAAGCCTCTGTATCCTCGATTTTGGTAGAGAATGGGTATAAGTTACTGTACCGTTGGTATATAACCCCGGACCGACTAAGGAAAATGCTACCTAATCATGAGGGACTCTGCTGGAGGGGATGTAATACCCGAGGGACTTTTCTACATATGTGGTGGGCGGGTGATTGTATTAAACCATTGTGGCAGCAGCTGGAGCAGTGGCTTGCGACTGTCTTGGAGACGTCTGTGAGCCTCTCAATGGCAGGAGCCCTGTTGAACTCTCCTCTGGATGGCGAACATTCTTCAACATCGGAATTTTGTGTACAGGCATGCACAGCCACCAGGATGGAAATTGCGAGGACATAGAAGGACGGAAAGGGGCCAACGTTTGCATCAGTGCTACATAGACTGGATCATCTTTGCACTATGTATCGCATCACTGCAGCCAAGCAGAAACGGATCGGGATATACCATCAGACTTGGGACTCTTACCTTTGCTGGAGACAAACATGGGATACTTAGATCAGTGGTCCTTTCAGAACAATGACTACACACATCCACACACATTCAGGATAGAATATGAGTCGATTTATAGTTTTCCAGACTTTATTGTTCAAGATTTTTTATTTTTTTTTTATTACACATTGGACTTTTGTTGATATCTTTTGTCATGCATTGGTATCTGCCTTGCCTGTAGGGGGTGGGGGGGGGGGATGGGGATTCCTAGGGGTGATAAGTGGTAAAACCATGGTGATGCTTATGTATATGGAGTTACAGATTGATCGCTGTATTTTGTGTTTTGGTCACCAATAAAATTATAAAAGAAAAAAAAAATGGAACTTTCTGGCCAAAATTCAAAACCTTGTGTGTGGTGCACACCTAACACTGCCCATTCCTCAGCAAATACCATCCCAACAGTAAAGTATGGGGATGCTTTTCCTCAGCTGGGACTGGGCATCTTGTTAAAATTGAAGGACAGATGGATGGTGCAACATACAGGGATATACTGAAGATAACCTGCTTCAGTCTGCTAAAAAAAAAAAAAAACAAACTTGGGAGAAAGTTCACCTTTCAGCAGGACAATGATCCCAAGCACAAGACGAAAGCAACACAGGAATGGATGAACAAAAAGGTGAATGTTCTACAATGGCCAGTTCAAAGTCCAGATCTCAAGCCAATCGAGAATCTGTGGCACTACTTGAAAATTTCAATCCATAAGCATCATCCAACCAACCTGAACAACTGGAGCAAACCTGACAGCAAGAATGGGCAAAAATCACTCCCAAAGCTGGTAGAAACTTACCCTAACAGACTTAAAGCTATGACTGCAGCAAAAGGTGGTTCTACCAAGAACTAGTCTGAAGGAGTTGAATAGTTTTGCAAGCAGCATTTTTCAGTTTTTAATTTTAACAAAAAATGCAGAGAAATAATGAATTGTGACACTGAAAACTTACTTTAAGAGCATACTGGTTTGCAAACAAACTGTCTGGAATAATCCATGTAAGTGTCATTTGTAATCCACACAAATCTGCTGACTTTTTAGGGGGTTGAATACTTTTGCAAGTCACTATATTTAGGTTCTCAAGTCTCATCATGTCTATCTTTTCTGAGATTGTCTCTCCAGGTGAGGCTTTACCAATGACCTGTACAGAATCATTATCTCCTTTTTCCTGCTGGGTATGCCTGTCTCTATGCAGCAGAGGCGTAGCCAGAATTTATTTTTTGAGTGGGCACAAGGTTAACATGGGTGGGCTGTAGGCATGCAGGTCTGAGGCCTAATAGTTGTTTTCTTATTGATAAATAATGCCATATACTGCACCCTAGAATGGCTAAGTAATTTGCAACAGCCATTATGCATCATGCGGGAAACTTTAAAACATGTTACCTCAATTATTTCAAGCACTTACCAGCATTAAAAACTTCCTGCAGGGGTACTTGGGGAGCATTGCTGCTATGCACAGCCTGGTGCCCTCCCCTACACAATTTTAAATTATGCATTTATAACATTTTACATGAAAAGTGACATTGAGGTAAAATTAATATACACGTTGTGATAATTTCATGCACTGGTGTGATGCCAACAAGAAAACTTTGCATCTTGGAATTCATATGGCATCATACCTATTGTGATATATTTCGGCATGGTCCTCCCGTATCACAGTACTATCTGCTAACACTCAAAGAATAACAACCCTACCTATGAAAAAGAATACCACAATTATTACACCAGAATCTTAAATATCAATACACCTCCTATCAGGAAAATAGAACAGGCCAAGTTACTACAGATCCCTACAGAGAAACCACATGCTAAAAGAATGCTTCATCTCAGTCTTTGCATGCAGAACACAAACCCTCACCAAATACAGAATAAAGCCACATAAAGTATAAATAGAAATGTGCAGACAAAAACTGAACTGTAAAGCGCATCATGCCAGACTCTATACAGTGCAACAATGGAAAAACAAAAATCTCACCATTCCTCATGAAACAATCAAAATATATAAATCATTAATCATAATAGTAAAATCATACTAATTAAATAATTTCAAAACAGCTCATGAATAGAATATCCAATAATTAAAGACTCATGAAAATTTTGAAAGCTTTACCAAACACCAATAAAATATTTCAAACAGCAGACACATCACATACTACCCAATAATTAAAATGGTAGTCAATCAAGAAAAATGAACTTAAAAAGCCACCTTTACTTACCCTCTCCAGCAGTTCTCCTACTCCTTTCCCTTGCAGGCCACACCAGAGGCAGCAGTAGCTGCTGAGGCTGTACTCATGGTCTTCTTCCTTAGGGACCACAACCAGTCTCTTCTCTCACACACACACACACACACACACACACACACACACACACACACACCAGTCATTTCTCTGATCAGTCTCTCTCACACAGACACGTCACCTCTCTGGACAGTCTCTCTCAATCACACAGTGCTCTCGCTCTCTCTTACTTACACACAGGCTTTTCAATCATACACATGCCCTCTCACAGCCACAAGCCAGCCAAAAACATGCTCCATTGCTCTTTTGCACACACACACACACACACACAGAAGTTCCATTCCTCTCTCACATACACACACACACAGTAGCACCCTTCTGATCTCAAATACACATAATACACAAAGGTCCCCAGCTGAACAGCTAGTCTCTGGTGGTGGCTAGCAGTGCCAGTCTTCTTTTCTTTGGCCCTTGTTGGCGGCTGGCAGCACCGGTCTTCATTTCTTTGGCAGTGGCTGGCAGCGCCGCCTCGTGCTGCAGGGCTCATCACAGCCACGCGGCACCCTCAATGTGAGCAGAAGCGGAGGCGGCCACGTGATCAGCTAGACCGGCCCACCGGGGGAAGCCCGATTCCCTGATAGGCCAATCCGCCCCTGGATCCCACGACGGCCTAGCAGGTCCGGTGCTCCTCTTCTGGTTCCAGTTGGGTGGGCCTGGGTCCAAACTGCCCACCCAGGCCCACCCGTGGCTATGCCACTGCTATGCAGCCCGGCATCCCTCTGGCCTTAGCACCACTTTGTCAAATTGCTTCACTACCTTCAGATCATTAGACACACTTCATCTCAAGGTCTCTCTCCCAGTCCGGGCGTATTTGTTTCTCACTCCCCCCCCCCCCCCAAAACCCTCAACATGTGTAACGCATTTGGATTATTAAACCCCAAACGCATGACTTTGCATTGAATGCCAACTGCCAAACATTCAACCACTCTTCAAGCTTTCTTAGATCACTTTTCATTCTCTACACTTTCAGGAATGTTTACTCTACTGCAGATTTTACTGACATCCATAAAGGGAAACTTTTCCTTCTAAGCACTTTAATATCACTCAAAGATACAGAACACAACTGGCCCCAGAACTGATCCTTGAGGCCCTCAATTTGTCATCCCTTCTCTCCTCAGGGTAGATTCCATTCATCACTGTATGCTGTCAGTCGACCAATTTTTAATCCATTCTACCACCTTGGGACCCACTACCTGGCTGCTCATTTTATTCCTGAGCTCCTATGTGGGACCATATAAAAAAACTTTGGTGAAATCCATGTGAGCCATATCGAGTGCTCATCCTTGATCCAAGTCTCTAGTCACCCAATAAAAAAAAAATAAAAAATCAGGTTTAAAACAATCCTTCTCTGGTAAAATTATTTGCCTCAGATCCTGCAACACACTGTTGTGGATAGTACTCACTATCCTTTTCTTCAGTGAATCCATTAATTTTCCCACCCACCAAGGTAAGGCTAACCAGCCTGCATTTTTCAGCCTCCTCTGATACCACTTTTCTGAAGCAGGACCACTACTTGTCTCCAAGGATCTATTTAACAGATCCTTCAGTGGACTCGCCAGCACTTCTCTGAGCTCCCTTAGTACACTGGAATGTACCTCAGACCCCATGATCTTGTCCACCTTCATTTTTGCTGGCTCTACCCAAACATTCTTCTGTAAATGGGGTGGTAATTCCCCACACCCAACTGTACTCCTGCCAATTAACAAGAGCCCTCCTCTAAGGTCTTCATTACTGAACAAACTGAAGTATTTGTTTAATATTTCTGTTTTTTCCTCATCGTTCTCCACACATTGATCCCTGTGTCCTTTCAATCTTGCAATACTACCTCTGGCCTTCCTCCTTTCTCTATCTAAAAATGTTGTGTCACCTTGCATCACCTTTTTGGCAATCCTCTCTTTTACTTGTGCTATATCCTGATTCTTTCTTTGTCTCAGTTTCACCAGATATTCTTTTTGAGGTCCTTTGTATTTTTTGAATGCTGATCTTTTTGCCTTTATTTTTTCCAACCACCTCTTTGGAGAATCACATGGATTTTCTTTCTTACTTTTATTTGTTGCCTTTATTATAGTGCCTGCTAGTTTGGCCCACTGTTCTTCCATGTCATTCATCTTTTCAGTCTTCTAGCTCCTCCTCAATGTACTTCCCCATTTTACCAAAGTCATTATTTTTGAAATCCAAGACTTAACTTTCTGTGACTTCTCTCTGTCTCAGTCATTATATCAAACCATACGTGTGTGAACACTGATGCTCAGGTGGGCACTTACCCGGACATTAGAGATAACAGTCTCCAATTTGTGAGTACCAGCTGTAGTATTGTTTCTCCATTCATAGGTTCCATCATTTGTTTGAGCAGAATCCTTAAAGGGCATCCTCAATCTACTACTTATTCTGCAGGTGCTACGCCAATCCATATCTGGCAGGTTAAAATTTCTAGCCAGCAATACCTCTCCCTTCGTTCCCACCTTTGGGATGTCCAGGTTCTGTGAATTGGAGGCCTGTAGACCACTCTAGTGTAAATGGAAGTGCCACTGCCTCTTTTTAAAGGCACCCCACAGTGCTTCCTCCTTTCCCCATGCTTCCTGTATTTCAGTTTGTAGACATTTTTCACATAACTACTCCTTCCTCCTTTTTCTGTTCTCTCTATCCTTCCTCAAAAAATTACAGTCCAGTATGGCCATATTCCATTTATGAGACTCAATGAAATATCTGTCTTCACCATTAGGGCTGGCAAATCTGGAATTTTATTGCCCAGACTGTGAGCAGTTGCGCTCATAGCAATTCAGTTGTTCCTCCTTGGTTTGCTGTTCTTTCTGATCTCCTTTTTTGCCCTTCTGTTGAAGAGTGGACTACTGAATTGATTTCTTTGTTTATTTATGCCAGGAAATTCATGTACTTGTTGGGGGTGACATTCCAAATCTGTTGGTTTCCTAATGCCACCCTGAACCTCTAGTTTAAATGCCTGATTGAACAAAAATGAATAGAAACTTAAAAATATGCCAGACTGTTCAAGTTTGCATAAGATTGAGTTTGAGCCAGCCCGAGCAAGGATGCTTAAAGCCATTCCAGATATTTTAAGATTGTGCAATCTTGGCAGAATAGAGAAGATCCTGGACTGGTCTGACTACATTCAAGGAAAGGAAGTTATCAGGTAAGAACTACATTCACCCTTCTCTTCATCCAGTCAGACCAGTCCAGATGAATGGGATGTATCCAAACTACTCCTGACTATAGCGGGACTGCTAAACCTGCTTGCAATACCTCAACCGAAGAAGCCTCCTCCTCTCTGATGCCCATAACCAAGTAACAATACTTTGAAAAGCATGTAAGGAAGACCAAGACACTGTCTTCCAAAACACCTAAGGAAATACCAGTTATTGCTCTTGGCAAATGACTGATCCCTTGAGCACAATCTGAACAACGGTCCAAGCCTCTAAGGGTTTTTCCCATTGAGGAGTCAAAGAACTCTCCTGACAGCAAAACCAAGGAGCTATGCATATTCCATTAAATCAGAAATAATGAAGTCAATAAATAGTTCAATTCCAAAATCACAATCAGGAGGAGGAAGGAGATGCTCAAACCTTCACTAGAGTCAGCAAGATTCCTCTGCAAGATGCCTGTATATCCAATACACTTGAATCAATACAATAACCACTGGGAAGAATACTTCTAAGAAAAAATGGCCTCAAGAAAGGCCCCCAGTAGGGTAGACCACAAACCTGAAAAGGAATACCTGAAAAGGAATGGGACACCTTCCTGGAGACAAAAAGCATCAGCCGAAGAACAAGTAAAAATGCAGCCCCAATGACAGCAAAAACACAGGCTAAAGCCATAGGAAGATCTTAGTGCAAGACTCAAAAACCAGTAGCCATGACCTCTTAACTAGGTAAGCTACTTACTGGTCTTTTTTTTTTTTTTAATTCTTAAGAACCAGTCTAAGATAACACACACAGAGGTAGACTTCATATACAGCCTAAACCCCAGAGACCAGTTCTAAATGATGGAGGAGCTTTAACAGTTCTCCATGAGGTCCTTCAAAAGAATGGGCACGTTGAACTCACCCCAGGCCTTGGCCATAAGAACATAAGAAAATGCCATACTGGGTCAGACCAAGGGTCCATCAAGCCCAGCATCCTGTTTCTAACAGTGGCCAATCCAGGCCCTAAGAACCTGGCAAGTACCCAAAAATCTAAGTCTATTCCATGTTACCATTGCTAATAGCAGTGGCTATTCTCTAAGTGAACTTAATAGCAGGTAATGGACTTCTCCTCCAAGAACTTATCCAATCCTTTTTTAAACATAGCTATACTAACTGCACTAACCACATCTTCTGGCAACAAATTCCAGAGTTTAATTTTGCGTAAAGAACTTTCTCTGATTAGTTTTAAATGTGCCCCATGCTAACTTCATGGAGTGCCCCCTAGTCTTTCTACTATCTCTGAAAGAGTAAACAACCGATTCACATCTACCCGTTCTAGACCTCTCATAATTTTAAACACCTCTATCATATCCCCCCCCCTCAGCCGTCTCTTCTCCAAGCTGAAAAGTCCTAACCTCTTTAGTCTTTCCTCATAGGGGAGCTATTCCATTCCCCTTATTTTGGTAGCCCTTCTCTGTACCTTCTCCATCGCAATATCATCTTTTTTGAGATGCGGCGACCAGAATTGTACACAGTATTCAAGGTGCGGTCTCACCATGGAGCAATACAGAGGCATTATGACATTTTCCGTTTTATTCACCATTCCCTTTCTAATAATTCCCAACAATCTGTTTGCTTTTTTGACTGCCGCAGCACACTGAACCGACAATTTCAATGTGTTATCCACTATGACACCTAGATAGATCTCTTTCTTGGGTTGTAGCACCTAGTATGGAACCCAACATTGTGTAATTATAGCATGGGTTATTTTTCCCTATATGCATCACCTTGCACTTACCCACATTAAATTTCATCTGCCATTTGGATGCCCAATTTTCCAGTCTCACAAGGTCTTCCTGCAATTTATCACAATCTGCTTGTGATTTAGCTACTCTGAACAATTTTGTGTCATCTGCAAGTTTGATCATCTCACTCGTCGTATTTCTTTCCAGATCATTTATAAATATATTTAAAAGTAAGGGTCCCAATACAGATCCCTGAGGCACTCCACTGTCCACTGAGAAAATTGTCCATTTAATCTTACTCTCTGTTTCCTGTCTTTTAGCCAGTTTGCAATCCACGAAAGGACATCGCCACCTATCCCATGACTTTTTACTTTTCCTAGAAGCCTCTCATGAGGAACTTTGTCAAACGCCTTCTGAAAATCCAAGTACACTACATCTACTGGTTCACCTTTATCCACGTTTATTAAATCCTTCAAAAAACTGAAGCAGATTTGTGAGGCAAGACTTGCCCTGGGTAAAGCCATGCTGACTTTGTTCCATTAAACCATGTCTTTCTATATGTTCTGTGATTTTGATGTTTAGAACACTTTCCACTATTTTTCCTGGCACTGAAGTCAGGCTAACCGGTCTGTAGTTTCCCGGATCGCCCCTGGAGCCCTTTTTAAATATTGGGGGTTACATTTGCTATCCTCCAGTCTTCAGGTACAATGGATGATTTTAATGATAGGTTACAAATTTTTACTAATAGGTCTGAAATTTCATTTTTTAGTTCCTTCAGAACTCTGGGGTGTATACCATCCGGTCCAGGTGATTTACTACTCTTCAGTTTGTCAATCAGGCCTACCATATCTTCTAGGTTCACCGTGATTTGATTCAGTCCATCTGAATCATTACCCATGAAAACCTTCTCCATTACGGGTACCTCCCCAACATCCTCTTCAGTAAACACCGAAGCAAAGAAATCATTTAATCTTTCCGCGATGGCCTTATCTTCTCTAAGTGCCCCTTTAACCCTTCGATCATCTAACGGTCCAACTGACTCCCTCACAGACTTTCTGCTTCGGATATATTTTAAAAGGTTTTTACTGTGATTTTTTGCCTCTACAGCCAACTTCTTTTCAAATTCTCTCTTAGCCTGTCTTATCAATATCTTACATTTAACTTGCCAACATTTATGCTTTATCCTATTTTCTTCTGTTGGATCCTTCTTCCAATTTTTGAATGAACATCTTTTGGCTAAAATAGCTTCTTTCACCTCCCCTTTTAACCATGCCGGTAATCGTTTTGCCTTCTTTCCACCTTTCTTAATGTGTGGAATACATCTGGACTGTGCTTCTAGAATGGTATATATATATATATTTTTTTTTAACAATGACCACGCCTCTTGGACATTTTTTTACTTTTTTAGCTGCTCCTTTCAGTTTTTTTCTAACAATTTTTCTCATCTTCTCAAGCTCCTTCAGAAATAACAGCTGTCCCTTAAAAGGAAGCTTATAAGAATCATCTTTAGAAATCAAAGCCACAGAACAATTACGAAGCCAGAGTAACCACTTTGCCACCACTACTTGTGCCATTCCTCTGGCCACCATTTATACCAGATTAAAGGAAACAGCTACGAAGTTCTGATCAACTTTGAACCAGAATCTGTCCCGAATGAGGGTTGGAGCTCTGTCTTTGAGCCAATGTGGTTCCTGGTTCCAGATCAAAGGACTGATTTATCAGGTCTTCCTAAACATGATGTGCCAAACAAGACAGACTTGTCACAACATATGCCGACTGCTAACTGCAATGCAGGCCGCTTCAAATGTCTGCATCAAGACTATCTTTCTGATTTGCGCCTCTTATCAAGTTGGCTGCTTCTTCCACTGGGATAGTAGTCTGCTGAGTAACTAAACAGACCAACAGTCACCTTCAGAAATTGATGCCTGCCCTCCTCTTGCGACGTCAGAGGATACAACTTAGTCAACGATTGACGTCCCCTTAGTGGGCTTCCGGTGAAATCCACTTCAGAACCACTAATCCTGAGCAGCCTGGAGTGATCCTAAAAGGATCTCCTGATAAACTGGGAACCTCCTCATCTTCCACTACCTTAAGTGTAGCCAAGGAGAGGGCCATCAAGGAGGTCAATTCCTCCATATGAAAAAGACAGAACATAGCGGTGGAATCCTCCCCTCAGGAGGATATTAAATTCTTCCAGTTTGTCAGCGGAAACCATATCCTGCACTGTTTATAAAAATGTCTCCATTTCAAACTGATCTGGACCATCCTTGGCCCCGTCTAGGAATAATCTTGAAACTGTGCATCCCATACACAACACAACCCTCTGCAGCAGCCTCATGCAAGTTTTCATTCAGGGAGCTAGCTCCAATCTGCGGCCATGGAACAGACAAGTTGAAGATAGCTCCACACTGCTGGTCTCTGTGTGAAAAAATCTGCTGCTGCAGTCTGCATATCCTCTGCTGTGTCAGATGGCTCATTCTTGCCTTTGTGTTTAAAAAGGCTCCCAGATATTCCAGGGTCAGAGAAGGAACTAAACTGCTTTTAGAAAAATTAATACTAGTTCCTGCAAGAACTGTACTACTCTCTGCATAGGAATGACATTTTTCTCATGATTTGCCCTTAACAGCCAATCACCCAGAACCCTTCCTTCCACAACACTGGTGCCACCACCTTCACCTCGGAGAAGTTCCTTAAAGCAATGACTACCCGAAAGGGAAGAGTCTGAAATGACTACCCCGGAAAACTTGTTGACCTACTGCAGATGCAAAATGGGGTACATCTGCACCCCATAAAATAGATCAAATAAAGACCCTAACCCAATTGTTCCTTGGGAACTGGATCACAGATTTTAAAGCGAGAAGACAGCCCAACGTGGTACTTACTGCCTCTTGCTTTGTTGCCCGAGGTGTGTGGGTCCCTGTCAGGGATACCCTTGGCGAGACAAGGCATGTCTCGAGGCATGCTGATAGGGCTGACAGCGTGAGACCTTCCCGGCTGGGGTTTGGTCTGGATAGGAGCAGAAGAGACAGACTGTGCCTGTACAAAGTCTTGTAGGCCTTGAAAAAATTCTAACCCAAGAAAAGGCTGCTGGATCCATACTTAGCCCAGGAGGAATTGGGGCAGGTGCAGCTGAATTGCTCTCTCCAGAGGTGGACGCAGCCCCGGGATTACTCAGATTTGGGGTGCTACTGGATAAGATCGTGCTTGACCCATCTTCTGAATGGGAGGAACTGGGCTTGGAAAAGTTCTGGGAGTCCAACCTTCCCTGGGCTTCCTCACAGTGCTGACACAGGAAGGACTCCAGGTCAGACTGTGCAGCCCTAATATGGCAGGCAGCACAGAAAGGGAGTGTCGCTTGTGCTTCTTTGCTGCCAGAGCCATAATCAGTAGTATCTTGTGCGTTCAGCCGGCTAGCGCCTAGATTTGAGTGTGCACAGATCCATGCCGATGCGCATAAGGATAAGTGCCTCTTAGCGCGAACGTATGCACAACATTAGGCGCATGGTGCCTGCGCAGAGCTGACCCGCACTGTGCGTCTATCGGGGCAATGGCGAAGATGAATAAAACCGCATGCAAGATGGCGCCGCCGCGGCATGCGACATGGTGTGTCCATGGAGCCTGTAGTGGGGCCTAGCCTATCAGGGCTCCGCTCAACCCACTTGGAAGCCTCCTTCCCTTGCCTGGATGGGATCAGGAACGTTAACTGTATGGCATGGCGAGCAAGGAGACCGGCGAAGCCCTTCCCAGTCTCTGAATCTGAGGAGCCTTCTTCTCGTTTTAACTTACCTGAGCTCAGTGCTTACCGATTGAGTACAGGGACAATCTCCAGCTATGGGGGTGGGGAGGGCTTTTGTAGTCACCACTGCACTCGGCTTCCTGCTGCCTTTCAGCTGCTTCAGCAGCAAATCCAAGCCAGGAGCAGGCTACCAGACCAAGGCACACCTCTGAAGGATCTCCGATATTGCCTCAGGAATTCTCGAGTGGGGGAGGAACCTTTAGGTATCACCGCAGGAGAGCAGGGCTCAAACGATCTTCAATTTAAAAGTAAATTTTCCTCTGAGTACTGCAATCCCACTATACCACCAATGTTGGTATAGGGAAAGCACATCCACATCTGCTAGGAGACAGAGAAATACTGGAGGGCTGACGTCAATGTAGGGGTATACCCTCATTGATGTCAGCTTTGAAACCAGACTTGGTCTCCATCTGCTAACAGGGGAGCATATAATCCCATTGGTCCTCAGTCCATCTGGCTACACGCTAGGAAAAAGGGATGATGTCAGCAAACCTTTTGATCTCTGTCTCCATCTGCTGGTTATGCATAACCAATTCATCTGCGCTGTTTAGATGAAGGAAACTAGTTTTTTGTTTTTTTTTTAAGTTACCATTTTTTGACCCTCCAGTTTCCTCCTGCTGCTCGTTTGTATTTCCAGCTCAAGCCGAACCAGGGCTGGGATCTGAAGCCAGGAGCCTTCATTTGCAGTTATCTGTAAATTTTTTTTCCCTATTTTATATTCTTTCTGTCCCCAATATACTTAGTTTGGTCATTGCAGTAACAATCCTGGGCCAGAGGCTATGCAGCAGGGCTCCTGCCAGAACTATGCAATCATGTGTCCTAAGAATATGGAAATCAGCTGTCACCCTTAAGCAAATAACCATGGCTCTACCTGCTGGGAGCTTTCAACACTGTCTCAACAGCAGACCCAGGGATTCAACCGGGGTCTTTCTGTATGGCAATGCACAGCATTTTTTTCACTTGAGCCATCAGGTTGACCTACTTAATGGCAGATTCCTAACACCCTGTTCATGTTCTGAGCACTATGTTCATCACAGAAATGAAATCAAAATGCAGGGTGACTGCAAGAGCTACCATCTCTACATGAAGGACAGGGCATGGAAAATTATAGCATGCAGGAAGATGACTGGCTGAAAAGGAACTAGTAAGCAGCAACTTACCGTTGACTTGGGACTAATCTTCTGTGGTTTGTAACTCACGTTCAAAACTGGCACTTCACCTGCGGAAGAGAAATACTGACAGCTGTCAAAAGAGCAATCAACAAGGAGACAGCTTCTACAATGTGCTATTGATCAACTCATTTACACAGTACCTCCTTCATCAGGCTTCAGGCGTCCAGCAAGCATCCTAATGAATGTGGTTTTTCCAGTCCCTAAAAGACAAAAGCAATACAGGACTGTAGCAAGCCAACACACTAGGAAAACAAGCCACTAGTACTTTACTTTGGCTCCCACTGAGCAATAGCCTATGGTACCATTTGCTTGATTTACCTGTATGATCAACCATACTTGCAGATCGACTGCTCACCAAGCACTCAACGCATAATAAAGCTCTGGAATTTGTTGCCAGAGGATGTGGTTAGTGCAGTTAGTGTAGTTGGGTTCAAAAAAGGTTTGGATAAGTTCTTGGAGGAGAAGTCTATTAACGGCTATTAATCAAATTTACTTAGGGAATAGCCACTGCTATTAATTGCATCAGTAGCATGGGATCTTCTTAGTGTTTGGGTAATTGCCAGGTTCTCGTGGCCTGGTTTGGCTTCTGTTGGAAACAGGATGCTGGGCTTAATGGACCCTTGGTCTGACCCAGCATGGCAATTTCTTATGTTCTTATAGTTTACAGGAATAATATACAATAATGCACATTCACATTCTGAATTATGAAGTCAATATGTGCCCTTTTACTTAGACATTGATAAATATATACAGACACACAACCATATGACAGATTATACATAATCAGATTTGGAGAAGGCTCTAGTCTGATCAAAACAAGTGACTGCGCAAATGTATTTGTATTTGTTTTGTTATCAAATGGCAGCCATTCATGATCTTCAATGCATTTAGTCCTATGTTCTTAGGTTTTTAAATTTTTTTTTAAATTTTATCATTTTCTGGACACCCTATGATACTTTTTTCAACACTATTTCCTTTAGTGATTTCTACAGTTTTTAATGTTTGGTGTATATTGATTTACCTCTACTACTTCTACCCACTGCCTTCCAGGCTTCCCCTTTATTCAATTTCTCAAATTATGAATAATTTGTTGGCTACCAAACAGTTCCTCCAATATTGCTAGAAGCCATAGAATGTCACTACCACATCAGCATTCTTTGTTTCCATATTCTCCTACATTTATGATGAAAGAAAAAAGCTGCCTTAAGATGAAATCTTTTCAGTTCTCTTTTCTATATTTTGTCTCTGTAAAGTCTAGTTATATCATACTGCCCTCCCCACTTTTTTCTTCCATGTTTTATTTTTTTTTTATATTTTATTCTTATGCTTTTAATTTTGAGTCAAATCTAACCAATAAAGGAAAAATGGTTCTTAGCTGCTAATTTTCAATCCTGAAGTACCGCAGATCAGTCCAGACAAGCGAGTTTTGCATCCTTACCAGCAGATGGAGGCAGAAAATAAAAACTTTTCAGTCACTGCTACATAATAGAGAGTGCCACCTGCAGTCCCTCAGTATTGACCTTTATCCAAGCCAAGTAGAGCCCCAAACTCAAATTCAATGAACAATAACTTATCAGGGTGGAGCCCTCTGACCTACAGCCCTCACATTCGACAAGGACCTGAAAACCTAACAGTCCTAAAAATGCCAACTATATACATACAATCATAAGCTCTGCAGAAACACGAACACAATCATGTCAGTCTTTCGGAACTAGGGGATTTGTCTCTGTACTGATCTGTGGTACTTCAGGAACGAAAATTAGTAGGTAAGAACCAGTTTTTCTTTCCTGGTCATTCCCCAGATCAGTTCAGACAAGTGGGATGTACCTAAGCTCCCCTACACTGGGCAGGCCTCCCCCGAAAGACCAGCTCTTAGAATACCCTCATTGAAGCTCACTTTTTTTGGCACCTGCACATCTAAGCAGTAATGCCTGGTGAAAGTATGAAGGGAAGACCATGTCGCCACTCTACAGATCTCGAGACGAAACCATCTGACACTCCGCCCAAGAGGCTGCTTGCACTAACAGAATGCACTCACAACCCCTCCGGAACCTACTGGCCTTTACAAAGATAGGTAAAAAAAAACCCAACAGTCTCCTTTAACCACTGAGCAATAGTGATTTTAGATGTTTTGGCTCCTTTGTTTGTGCCCCTGAACAAAACAGATGATCTGATTGTCAGAAACAGTTAGTGACCTTAAGATAACGCATAACGGTCCACCGCACATCCAATAAGTGAAGTCTCTCACACGCGTTCGCTCTGCAGTCAAATCCATAAACGTCAATAATCCCGTCTGGTTGAGGTGGAAAGGAGAAACCATTTTCGGAGAAATAGAGGGTATAGTATGCAAAGTCACTCCATCCTCTGAAAATAGCAGAAACTGTTCCCTACAGGAATGTGTCTGAAGCTCCAAAATCCTTCTGGCCGAACAAGTCTCCACCAGAACACAATTTTCAAGGTGAGGTCCTTCAGCGATGCCGTCCGAAAAGGTTCAAATGGTGGACCACAGACATCACAAGACAAAGTTCAGATTCCACGATGAACATGTTCTTCTCACTGGTGGACACAAATGCTTGGCCCCCTTGAAAAAACGAATTATATCCGGATAAGAAGCCAAGTGTCTTTCCTGTAACTTCTCCCGAAGACAACCCAAAGCCGCCACCTGCCCCTGAAGTGAATTGTAGGCCAAACCCTTTGACAAGCCCTGCTGCAAAAAAGCAAAGATGTGTGGAATATCTACCCGCAACAGATCTAGGCCCTCATCTATACACCAGGAATCAAACACTCTCCATACTCTGACATAAGCCAGTAAGGTGGCTGGCCTCCTTGCTTGTAGCAATGTAGCCACAACTGACTCTATAGAGTACCCTTTGGATCTTAAACGTTTCCTCTCAAAAGCCAAGCTGCGAGACAAAAGCGATCCACCCAATCCAAAGAGATAAGCCCTTGCCTGAGCAGGCCTTGCAGATGAGCCAACCGTATGGGCCTGTTCACAGTGAGCTGAATCAGATCCGTGAACCACGGATGCTGCGGCCACTTTGGTTCTGGTAGCGCCACTCTGCCCGGATGTTGCTCTATACGTTACAACACTCGACCCACGAGAGGCCGTGGAGGCTGTTGGCCATGGAAGAACTAGAACATCAGTCCCTTCAAGCTCCTAGCTCTCTTCTGCGACTAAAGAACAAAGTTGTCTTAGCACTGCCTCGTGTCACCATTAGATCCAGCAGGGGAGTGCCCCACCTGGCTCAAATGAGATCCAAAGCCTCCGCTGACAGCTCCCATTCCCCCGGATCCAACTGCTATCCGCTGAGAAAATCTGCCTGTACGCTGTCCACTCCAGCCACATGAGATGCTGCAATCCCTTCCAGATACTGTTCTGCCCAAATAATTCCTAAGCCTCCAGAGCCACACCTCAACTCTACGCCCTGCAGATTGATATACGCCACTGTTGTTGCACTGTCCAAGAACATACTGACCATTTGACCCCAAACCTGCAGAAGGAATTCCACCAACGCCCTGCATATCACTCTCGTTTCTAACCAATTGATAGACCAGGAAGTTTCTACTGGTGACCACAGTCCTTGTGCCCCCCCCCCCCCCCCCCCCCAAACCTCTGAGGCTGGCATCTGTGGTCACCATGACCCAGTCCGGGACATCCAGATCCATTCTCCAAATTGGGCCGAGGCAGCCACCAATGAGAGAATGGAAGTGGAGACCCCCTGCAGCAGTAAGGGCAGATGAAACTTCTACGATAACTAATTCCAACGGACAGAAGCGCCCTCTGGAGCAGATGCATATTGTCAAATTCCCATGTCACCACATCCAGCATAGATGCAATAGAACCCATCACCTTAAGATAATCCCAGGCCCTGGCACCGGCATTTGCAGAAGCTAGATTACCTGCGAATAACTTTAGTTTCCTCTCTGAGGTTAAAAACACTTTGCCCAGTCAGGTGCTGAACCTCGCTCCCAAATAGTCCAATTTCTGGGTGGGAACCAGGTGACGCTTCTGTAGATTCACCACCCAGCCCAGAGATCGCAAAATCTCCAGCACCCTCCAAACTGTCCAATGACATTCCTCCTCCGACTTTGCTCAGATAAGCCAGACATCCAGATAAGGATGAATTAGGACCCCTTCCCTTCAGGGCGCAGCTGCCACCACCACAACAATCACCTTCATGAAAGCACATGGCACTGTCGCTAGACCAAATGGAAAGGCCTGAAACTGTAAAATGTCGCCCCAACACCATGTACAGGTATGTGCAAATAAACCTCCATCAAGTCCAGTGAAGCCAAAAACGTCCCTCAATGGACTGCCGCTATAATTGCCCATAACGTCTCATACAAAAATCGGGGCACTCACAGCACAACATTACCTTCTGCAGGTCAAGGATGGGTCGAAAGGTCCCCTCCTTTTTGGGATCCACAAAGTAAATTGAGTTCCTCCCTTGATCCTTCTCTGATGACACTGGAAAGATTGCGCCTAACCACTGAAGGTGACGCAACATATCTCGAATGGCTTCCTGGTTGCCATGGGACTCGCAATGTGATACCACAAAGAATTCCCTGATGGAAAGAGAAAATTCTAGAGCATAGCTGTCTCACCACTAATCCTCTTTGGTCCGAAGTGATCTTGGACCACTCCTCATAAAATTGTGTTAGATGTCCCCCGAGAACCTCCCTGAGAGAGTAGACCAGCCTGGCTTCATTGCAAAGACTTATTAGTTTCTGTGCCCTGTCCAGAACTATCTCTGGGGGGTCTTTGGGAACCTCAAAAGGACTGCTGCCTTCCCAAAAACTGCTTCTGCAAGGACGCCAAAGAGCTCGTCAGAACAAAACTGTCTCGTATCTCGAAAACGGGTGCAAGCAGGGAAAGTCTTCCTGCTGGTCTTATCTTCCAGCAGTTCGTTCTTCTTTGACTTCCCCAAATACTTCATCAACTGCTTCAGATCCTCTCCAAACCCCCCCCCCCCTTTCCTTTAAAAGGAAGATTACAGAGCTGAGATTTAGACCACATATCTGCTGACCAATTCCGCAACCACAGAAATTGGTGTGCAGATACCACCACAACCATACTCCTGGCCGAGGTCATGATCAAATTATACAATGCGCTGGCTTTAACCTGGACTACCTGCCTGGGGTCGCTTGAATTGGTTAAGATCTCCTGAGACTCCTGCACCCAGTGCAAACAGGCCCTTTGCAAGAGGCCACCACAGATCGCTGTTCACAGACTCAAAGCTGAGACCTCAAACATCCTCTTCAGCTGTATTTCCAGCTTACGGTCTTGAGCATCCTTTACCGCAACCGACCCGCCACCGGAATGGTTGTCTTTTGGTGACCACCAACACCGCAGCATCCGCCTTAGGCAAGACTAGCCGTTGCAAAGAATTCTCCATTAAAGGGTATAACTTTGCCATTGCCCTGGCCACCTTGAGATCCATTTCTAGAAAATCCCATTCCCGATTCATCAGTTTCTTAACCTTTAGGCAGCGGAAAAGTCTTTGGTCCACCCCCTAATTACCAGACTCCTCCTAAACCTCAATACCCAGTTTCTTTAGCACCTTGAAAATAAGGGGCTTCAACTTCTCTTTGCGGAACAGATGACTCACACATGGGTCATTGCCCTCCGCAATCAGAACCTCGCCTGGGTCTACCAGATCCTTGTCCCTGTCGCGGTTCTTACCCACCATGTCGCCTGCTGGGGTGTCTCCAGGATCACCCCACCAGATCAACACCTACAAATCATCTGATTCCTCAGATTCACCCTCTCCATCAGGATGGGCCAGGCTCATACGGCAAAGCAGGTCCCCTGATCCTCTGTTCTAGGAACCCTTATATGGACGTTGTGGCTGATTCAGAGCGTTACCTCCTGCACTTTTCCTGGCTAGATAGGCCTTATGCAGAAGCAAGACAAAATCTGTGGGAAAATCTTCTACATCATCATCTCCCTTATATGGTATGGTTCCTTCAGTCTGAACATCATCTTCATGATCATCCAACCCGGTCTGGATTGCAGGTGAAAGCAGGAAAGGGGAATCCCATGGCTCCCGAAGAGTGCTTGTCTCTTGCTGCGTACCTTCATCCTGCCTGCCAGGCTGCAAACACCTCCCCGGGGTTTCCTTTTCCCTTGGGAACGAGTGGCCTTTTTAATGCCTGTGGCAACCTTGGAGGGTCCTTCCCCTCCAATAGCACACTCCTGGCACAGCACAGCTGAATTAAGCTGAACACGACTGGCACTACAGGCTCAACAGTTTCCCACGCTCGGAAGCCAACGCCAGTGCAGTTATGATCGCGCCCGGCTGAGTCTGCCTGCTGCTGTAAAATGCTGGTCCGATCAAGATATGAATTCGCAGCAGAGCGCAATGCTCAGACATCCCAGCAGAACTCAAAACACTGCCCCGACTCTCCAGCCATCGCGAGCACTCAACCTCTTCCCCCTGAAGGCCAGTTAGTTTTTTTTTTTTTTTTTAAAAAAGGTACTGCTGCCAAATAAACACCTGAGCGCAGCAGTCGGGTTCTAAACCCTCTCGGCAGCCAGATTTGGGGGGGGGGGGGGAGAAGACGAGACCCTGAGAGACTCGGTCCCCACACCTGGAAGCGGATACGGGCTCAGGCTATGCAGCACACAAGGGGCAAAGTGCCCTGAGCCCGGCAAGAGCTGGGAGACGGATCTGTCTCCCTCACAGAAGAAAGAAAAAAAGTCACTAAGGGCAAAAACTTTTTTTTGTTGTTTTTTTTTTTAAATAAGAAAAGAAGACTACAAATAAGTACTTGCTTGAGCCTAAGGAAGACTAGCCTAAAGCAGAGAATGAAGGGTGAGCTGCTAACACCTGCTGGAGACAGACGAATACTGAAGGGTTACAGGATAGGCTCTGTCCTCATATAGGATATCCTTTCAGTTTTAGTCTGTCTCCACCTGCTGGAAAGGAGGCTCAACTCACAGTCTGGACTGATCCGGGTATGTACAGGGAAAAATAAATTCTTCCCTGATGCTGGAGAAAACCTTGGGGAAGAAGCCTTCAGGAGGAAAGAGGGAATCAGAACTCCTTTCTTTCAGATCCCTGGATGTTACCAATAAAATAAGAAATATAGAATGTAGTAAAAAATGCTGGGGAGCTGTAGGCATCCCCTGCCATCTGCTGGAGTCAGAGAAAATACTGAAGGGACACAGAGGGCGCTCCAACCTATAAGGGGCCGTACTTTCAGCTTTTGCTCTGACTCCATCTGCTGGAAGGGGTACACAACCCACTGTCTGGACTGATCTGGGTACGTACAGGGAACCCTGGATGTTGTGGGCTAAAGCTTCTCAGGGATTGCCAAACCCCCGCTTGCCCAGCTCAACCTGAGGGATGGTCCACAATGCTACGCAACACCTCAGAGAGTCTCCTCAAACCTTCTTTTCTTCTCTCTAAATCTAATCTAAAACTTCCCCCCGCCCCCCCACTCAGACTGCAGGTTTGCACCTCTACCATCTGTGGAGATAGCGAAACACTGAGGGACTGCAGGTGGCACTCATTGTTTATTGTAGCAGTGCCTGAAAAGTTTTTATTCTCAGTCTCCATCTGCAGGTAGGGATGCAAAACATGTCTGGACTGATCTGGGGTACGAACAGGAACAAAAATTATCCCTGATATTCTGCACTAAAAGAGTAATGATACTAAACATAACACTTAAAAATGAGAAAGAAAAACCATAGTATCCAAACAGAAGCCAGGTTTGTTGTGAAAAAGATACCAGTAACAAAGTTTATATAAGCTTTGGGCATGTAATATTCCAAATACAGGGTGGCCCATGGAAAAGTAGCCCGCCTCCAATACCAGTGCCACGCAGGCTACTTTTCCATGGGCCACCTTGTATAAAAAAGCACATGGCAAGTTGTTTCCCTTTACTCAACATTTATGAATTGTACTTTACACATCTTGGTCATCTCGACATCTATGCTTCACTTACTTATTTTTTTTTTTAAGAGCCACTGGACATCCTGTCCTCAAGTGACAGATGTCACTGACCCTACGGTATTCCGAGAGGACATATAAAAATAAACATAAGACCACAAACTTTCTGGACCAACGAGTAGGAATATCAGCCACTAGTGAAATCAATACTACTTTCCAATTTGCTTATTCCCAACAAGAAGGAATCACAACTTTACAATATTTTGGATTCATCTTTTACTGATTTTCTATTCACGTGAGAGCTTTAAAAGAGATATTTAAGGCTGATTTTATATTAAAATGTTTAATATTTTTGACACTGTGCATGTTTTTGTATCAATGTTATAACTCCTGATGAAAGCATATGTGCCAATGGCCATGATGTTTTTTTTTTTTTTTAAAGAATGCTTATATTTACACATTTCGTATATTTTTGTATTTTTCTAATTTTTTTAACACTTCATTTTTATTAAAAAGTGATTAGTTTTTAATACAATTATAATATTTTAGTTTATATAATTGTCACCACCACCCTTCACTGGCAATTTTTCCTCTTGTGATCGATATATCGTCCAAGTACATCGCAAAGAGGAGGCAAACAGTGGGGCCCATGCTAAACAACCGCGTTGAAAGCTGTGCTGAGTGTTCAGCGCCTGCTTTCCTAACGCGCCCCCAGGCACCTCTCCTGGGGGTGCCATGCAATATTCAAATTAGGGGTCGCATTGTCAAGGAGGCGCTAGGGTCGCTTGCGTGCCCCTAGCACCTCCTTGACAGCGGGAGCCCGTGAGCGGTCGGCTGTCCGCCGGTTAGGAAAACAGGTGCCGAATTTATCGGCATCCATTTTCCTGATCAGCGCACAGCCAGGGGTTCGGAAAACAGATGCTTGTTAACTGAACGTCCGTTTCCTGAACTTGACCGCTGGCATTTTTTTAATTTTTTTTTTTAAAGATTTCTGTGTATATATATATATATATATATATATATATATATATATATATTAGGGATGTGAATCGTTTTCCATATCGTCTTAACGATAGAAATCGTGTGGCAGGGCAAGAAAATCGTCTTAGGCACGATTTTTTAGTTAAAAAATCGTTAAAAATCGTTTTTTCCGATTAGTGCGCACTAACTCGAGTTAGTGCGCACTAACGGGGAGTTAGTGCGCACTAACACGATTTAACGATTTTTAACGATAAATCGTTAGAATTTCTATTGTATCGTGTTCTATAACGATTTAAGACGATATAAACATTATCGGACGATAATTTTAATCGTTGAAAAACGATTCACATCCCTAATATATATATATATATATATATATATCTAAGTTTTTTGGAGGTGGTTGGAGGTAGCTCAAACCCTTAAGGAACTCCTGAAGAAGACTGTGTAATCTGCACACACTAACCGTTCTCTCCAAGCATCACCATGATTTCGGAGTCTGTAAACTCTCCCGCTACGATCCTTAGCTCAAACTCGCCCATTCTTTTTTTCATTGCTGGGTACTTGTACATGCACATTTTCTTAACTTCTTCTTCATTTGCAGTCTCTGCCACTTTAAAGACTAGGGATGCATCTCGAAAGCGCAAATTTTCTGTTGGGACGTATCCATCCAAGAAAATGTTTATACCTAAAGGAAATTAGAATAAAGTCTAGAATTGTGTTTCAACCAAAGAGTGCATTTTATGAAATTGCTATCACATAACCCCCCTCCAAATCCACAAGAATTTTCATAGCCAAAAAAAATCATTGAAAGCCAGCATAATATGAAACAAAGGCAGACTAAACAGCAACCTGTATAAGTAGGAGAATATTTGAAACTTTCCATTTTATGAAAAGAGAAAAGCATTATAAATGCCAACACACTGAGGTTACAAAAGTTTCTTTCAGAGAGTGCACCACTGGCATTAGCACTTCCCATTCTCTCTTCCAGCAGTGAGAGATCATAGCAGTGAATCTGAGCAGCTGCAGTAGCCACCTGGGGCAGATGAAGCCAGTGGTACAGGGCTCCCTGTTCACAGGAGTGATCCAAAACAGTGGGGCTCATCCTGTTAGGCGAGTACACGCCAATACCATTCCTTTTAACAGAACTTGCCATCGAAAGCAAAGCTCAGGATAATGCTTACGTGAGCTGCTGGCAGACGCCAGAAAGGTACTCCAAGGACTTCACCTCCTGGCAGATTTATCCCAGTTCAGTGCATTATACTACACTGCCAATGACTGTGTAAAACGATTTTTTATCCTGTGAAGTGCCATATAACTCAGAGTACCAGCACAACAGCAACCCATAGGTCTTAGGATTGGTGGTTAGAAAAGCAGGATGCAAACCAAAGAAGTCAGGGTCCAAATCCTGCTGACACTCCTTGTAACCTTGCATAAGTCACTTCACCTTCCACTGCCTCAGGTACAAATTTAGGGGCCTATTTATTAAAGGTTTTGTATCTATGAAAAACTGCTTTGTAAATAAGCTCCTTAGACTGTAAGCCCATTAGGGGCAGGAAATACATCCATTACCTGAATGTAACCAGCTTTGAAGTGACTGACCAGTTAAAAGAATGCGGAATGAAAAAAATATTTTCACATGTGACTTATCATTGGAGACCTCATTTTAAGTGGGTCCAAAGCACCACTGGGGAGAAGCACTGAAGTCCCATCCACTTCCAGTGCACTCGGCTTCTAATTCACGCTGAGATGTGGTGGAAAAGCATTCCTGTACCTTCTCTTACACTGAAAGGCATGGTTACAACACCATAAGCACTCGGTACGCCGTACAAACAGCAGATGAAATCAGAGAGATAGTCTAACACACTCAGATCGTGCTCCACCACAATGATATACCTGCAAAACAAGAACAATCCAAACACGAGCACTTAGCTAGAGAACAAATGAACATGGCTGAAGACATGAGACAACAAGAAGTAACAGTAGGTAAATTTGAAAAGAGACCATCAGCTCTCTCTCCAAATATTCCCTAGAAAAGCCAGGGGAAGGCAAAACTCACAGTTAAAATAACTTCTGCCCCCAATTAGGGGCAGGCAAATCTGGTCTGATTTTTCAATTTCTGTCAAGCTTTCCTACATGCAGAGACTAAAAGAAAATTATTACTTACCTGCTAATTTTCGTTCCTGTAGTACCATGGATCAGTCCAGACCGTGGGTTATGCTCCCATTCCAGCAGATGGAGTCAGCACAAACTTTGAGGGGGCGTCACCCTATATACCACTACCCCCTCTGCAGGAGTTCAGTATCGAGTATATCAAAGCCCGAGTAGAAAACAGAACCCCTTATTGGATCAAGTTTCCAAATAACCGGCAACAAAGCCGTGCAACTATAATAACGAACGCAAAACTGTAAGTACCCTACCAACGGATAGGGAACCTTGAACGCAGCTAAACAACCTGTAGGGAGCTGCGAAGAACAGTAGAATCTGAAAGAGTCGTGAAGCAAAGACTCAGAGGAGATCCGAGCAGGCTGAGAAACCCAGACGTGGTGGGCGTCTGGACTGATCCATGGTACTACAGGAACGAAAATTAGCAGGTAAGTAATAATTTTCTTTTCCCTGTACGTACCTGGATCAGTCCAGACCGTGGGATGTACCCAAGCTTCCCTAAATCGGGTGGGGTCCTACGAGGCCTGCTCGAAGAACCTGCTCGCCAAAGTGCCCAGAGACTGGAGAGGCGAGATGTAGGCGATAGTGCCTCGAGAACGTATGTAACGATTTCCAGGTGGCTGCTCTACAGATTTCTTGAGAAGAAACCGAGCGAGACTCCGCCCAGGACGCCGCCTGCGAACGTGTAGAGTGCGCGACAATACCGGGAGGGGGAGTCCGCCCCGTCCCAATATAGGAAGCTGCAATGCCAGCCTTCAGCCATCTGGCAATGGTCGTCTTCGAAGCCTGGGCCCCCTTCTTAGGCCCGGACCAAAGCACGAAGAGATGGTCAGACGTCCGGAAATCATTCGTAGCCTCCAGATAGAGACGCAGAGTGCGTTTGACGTCCAAGAGACGGAGGGACTTCGGCTCAGATGAAGAGAAGGACGGCAGTTCCACCGTCTGAGTCACATGAAACGTAGATACCACCTTCGGGAGAAAAGATGGGACGGTGCGGATGGAGACTCCCGAGTCGGAGAAACGTAGATAAGGCTCTCTACACGACAGAGCCTGCAGTTCCGATATGCGGCGAGCGGAACAGATTGCCACCAGAAACACTGTCTTAAGGGTGAGATCCTTAAGCGTTGCACTGCGCAGGGGCTCGAACGGAGGTCCCGACAGGGAGCGCAGAACGAGGTTGAGACTCCAGGAGGGACAAGGATCACGCAGCGGAGGCCGCAAATGTTTAATACCCTTGAGAAAACGCCCAATGTCCGGGTGCTGTAGCAGAGAGCCCCCATCGCGCAAGAGCGAGCCAAGGGCGGCCACCTGAACTCGCAGGGAATTATAGGCGAGTCCCTTGTCCACCCCTGCTTGTAGAAACTGTAGGATCTGAGGAACAGAAGCCGTAGTGGGACCCGTGTTTTGGCTGGAACACCAGGACTCGAAGACCTTCCAGACTCGAACGTAGGCCACCGACGTCGATGTCTTCCGTGAGCGCAACAGCGTTGACACTACCGCCTCCTGGTAGCCCCGGCGCCGGAGGCGGCGCCTTTCAAAAGCCAGGCCGCAAGACAGAAGAGTTCTGCCTGATCGAAAAATACCGGACCCTGGTGCAAGAGGTGGGGAAGATGTCCCAGCCGGATGGGTCCGTCGATAACCAGCTGTAGCAGGTCTGCGAACCAGGGACGCCTGGGCCATTCTAGTGCGACGAAGATCACAGTCCCCTGATGAGCCTCTATTCGGCGGAGTATTCTGCCCACCAGCGGCCATGCGTAGAGCAGCAGGTGGGATGGCCACGGGAGCACCAGGGCATAGACTCCCTCCGCGCCTCGCTCCCTGCGGCGACTGAAGAACCGGGGAGCCTTGGTGTTTTGCGCGGACGCCATCAGATCCAGGTGGGGGGTCCCCCACCGATGGACAAGCAGCTGCATCGCTTCGGACAGGGCCCATTCCCCGGGATCCAGTAGTTGGCGACTGAGGAAATCCGCCTGAACGTTGTCTACTCCCGCGATGTGCGAGGCCGCTAGGCGGACCAGATGTCGCTCTGCCCACTGCATTAACATCGCTGCTTCGCGCGCGACCTGAGGGCTGCGAGTGCCGCCTTGTCGGTTGATATAAGCCACGGTGGTCGCGTTGTCTGACAAGACCCTGACCTCCCGGTTCCGAAGAAGGGGCAGGAAGTGTCGTAGAGCTAGCCTGGCCGCCCTGGTCTCCAGGCGATTGATGGACCACTTCGACTCCTCCTCGGACCACGTCCCCTGCGTGGCGCTGCGGTCGCACACTGCTCCCCAGCCGACGAGACTGGCATCGGTGGTGACCACCACCCAATCCGGCAGATCGAGGGACACGCCGCGAGCCAGACTCGCTGGATCCAACCACCAGCTCAGGCTGTTCCTAGCGAACTGCGGCAGCGGGAGAATCACCTGGTAGTCCTGCGAGAGCGGTTTCCAACGCGAGAGGAGAGCCCTCTGTAGGGGCCGGAAGTGCGCAAACGCCCAAGGGACCATGTCGATGGTGGAGCCCATCACCCCCAGGAGCTGCAGGTAGTCCCAGGAGGTGGGTTCTGGTAACGCAGAAAACCGCCGTATGTGAGCCCGCAAGGAGTGCGCTTTGTCCGTACGTAGAAAAACCTTGCCCAGACGAGTGTCGAAGGTCGCCCCCAAAAAATCCAACCGCTGCGAGGGCACGAGGGAGCTCTTGGAGAAATTCACCACCCATCCCAGGGACTGCAGGAACTGTACCACCCCGGCTACCGCTGCCTGCCCGTGGTGGAAAGATTTCGCTCGAACGAGCCAATCGTCCAGATAAGGATGAACTAATATGCCCTCCTTCCGCAGGGCAGCCGCCACCACCACCATGATCTTGGTGAAAGTGCGCGGAGCCGTCGCCAACCCGAACGGGAGGGCTATGAATTGAAAATGCTGGTCCAGGATCTTGAACCGGAGTAGGCGATGATGCTCCTGGCGGATGGGGATGTGCAGGTAGGCCTCCGTCAGATCCAGGGAGGCGAGAAACTCCCCCCGATGTACCGCCGCGATCACAGACCGCAGCGTTTCCATGCGGAACCGGACCACCCGGAGGGACTTGTTGACCTCCTTTAGGTCCAGGATGGGTCGGTAGGAGCCGTCCTTCTTTGGCACCACGAAGTAAATGGAATAATGGCCCGAGCCCACCTCTCCTAAGGGCACGGGCGCAATAGCGCCGATCTCCTGAAGCCTGTCTAGCGTCAGCTGCACCGCCCTGCGCTTGGGTCCCGATCCGCAGGGGGAGAAGATGAACCTTCCCTGCGGAGCGCGGACAAACTCCAATGCGTAGCCGCGTTCTATGGTGTCCAAGACCCACTGGTCTGATGTAATTTGCGCCCACTCCTGGTAGAACCACGCCAGCCGGCCCCCAATCCTGGGGACGGCGGAGTGGGCGAGCCTGGCATCATTGCGAAGATTTGGGAGAAGGGTGTCCCACCCCGGGGGTGGGGCGCGCGGGCCGGCGCCCGCGAAAGGAGCGCGACCAGGGCTGAGACCTGGGAGCGGAGGACCTGGAAGCCGCCGGTCTGTAGTTCCTGTAGCGGCGTTGTGCCCTGGCTCTGGTCCGAGATGACGAAAACGCCCTAGAAGAGCGATATCTGTCCTCTGGCAGCCGATGCACCGCATTTTCCCCCAGGGACTTGATGATCTGATCCAAATCCTCCCCGAAGAGGAACTTACCCCTGAAAGGCAGGGAGCCTAGACTCGACTTGGAGGACGTGTCCGCCGCCCAATTGCGAAGCCACAGCAAGCGCCGAGCCGCCACAACCGAAGCCATGGATCGTGCCAGCACCCTGAACAGGTCGTACGAGGCATCCGCCCCGTACGCCACCGCCGCCTCCAGCCTATCCGCCTGGGCGGCCTCCTCGGGAGGCAGGGCCTGGGACGTGAGAAGTTGTTGTACCCAGAGAAGGCTCGCCCGCTGGGCGAGGGAACTGCACATCGCTGCTCGCATCCCCAGCGCGGAGACCTCAAAGACCCTTTTTAGGAACACTTCCAACTTGCGATCCTGCGTATCCCGCAGGGCCGCTCCTCCCGTCACCGGGATCGTCGTCCTCTTCGTGACTGCCGACACCGCGGAGTCCACCTTTGGCACCTTTATGAGATCCAGGAAATCTTCAGGCAGAGGATACAGCTTTTCCATGGTCTGTCCGACCTTCAGGGAAGCCTCCGGGGTGTCCCACTCCCTAGTGAGAAGCTGGAGGAAAGATTCGTGGATGGGAAAAGCCCGGGCCCTCGGACGAAGAGCCGCCAAGACCGGATCCCCCTTCTTCGACGAGGTGACAACCGCGGGCGCTACCGGCGCGGGCAGATCCGGTGGAGGGTCCAGGTCCAACTCCTGAATAATCAGCGGAATCAGGTCATCCAGTTCTTCCCTTTGGAAGAGACGCAACGTGCGCGGATCTTCTCCCTCCGGCGTGGAGTCCGCTAGGCCCAAGTCCGTGACATCAGGGTCAGGAGCCGTTGATCCGGTCGCCGCTCCCACCGGTCCTGGGGGAGGCCGGACCCGAGTGGGGGGGTTGGGGGCCCCCACTCCCGTCAAGACGGGGGGGGGGCCTGGGAAACAGTCGACATCCGGGGTACCTTAGCCGGGGGGGAGGGTCCGCCGGGGCGTCCAGCCCCTGCAAGTATGCCGTGTGCATCAGAAGAATAAATTCCGGGGAAAACCCCAGCCTGCTCAAGGGGGCTCCGGACGACGGAGGGCCCGTTGAACCCTGTCCCTGTGGCCCCGGTTCCGGAATCAGGGTCGGGGGAGAAGCAGCCCCGGCTTCTCTATCTTCCAGCGCTCCCTGAGACCCCTCAGGGCGCTGTGTACTCAAAATGGCCGCCGTTCCCGCCAGGAATGGGGGAGGGACCGGCCCATGCTGCCCGGGCAAACTGGGGAAGAAGGTAAAATCGGTGAGGGCCTGCGAGGTGCCCTCCCCCCCGGGGAGGCACCGAGCGCAGATGCCCTCCCGAGAGATGCGTGACCCCGGCTCCCCGCAGGCCGAACAGCGAGATGGCCGCGGCATCGAAAACGCGGGGTAGCAGAGACCGGCAGCGAAAACAGCGGTAAAAAATTACCTGAGCCTCGGGGGGGGGGGGGGCCCGCGAGAGAGCGAAAACGGCGCTGCGGGGGGGCCCTATCGGCCTGCACTGCCCGCCGGGAGAGAATCCAAATGCCTCGGGGGGGGGGCCCTCCTGGCCGCGCAACCCGCCGAAAAGACGTCCTTCCTGCCTGCCACAGCAGCCCCTGAGGAGCTGCAAAATGGCTGCCGACACGCGAAAATCAGCACGGAGAGGCCGGCACCACCGGCATCCGCGAGACACAGAAGGAGAGAGAGAGAGCTGCAAAAGAAAATACAACAAAACCAAACTTGCCCCGTTCAAGCAGCACAGGCAAGAGAGAGACACAGAGGGTAAGAAAAGAAGGCAGCTCCTTACAATTGAAAACTTTTTCAAACTTTTTTTTTTTTTTAAATACCAAAACTTGATCCAAAGACACACAAATAGGCAGAGGCCAAAGTGAAAAACAAGTAAGAAAATCACAGGGAAACCTAGCACAGTAGGAGAATACCCGGATACCCTACTCGCATCTGCTGGAGTCAGAAGATACAGAACTCCTGCAGAGGGGGTAGTGGTATATAGGGTGACGCCCCCTCAAAGTTTGTGCTGACTCCATCTGCTGGAATGGGAGCATAACCCACGGTCTGGACTGATCCAGGTACGTACAGGGAACATGTTTTGAAACAGGAGCTAATAAACCAGGGCCAGCTCCACTACTGCTTCTGACATGAATAAAGTCTCCCTGGTCAAGAATTGCCTCCTTGACACAAAATGGCACCTTGCTCTACCTAAAGCTGAAGCAGCTAACCATACACTGATTCTTTTGCCCTTTTAACATGCCCATTGGCGTGGCCACCTGTGTCTTTAATCTTATGTCATTTTGTGAGAATTACTGCACAAGATTCCTTCACAGTACAATATCCCAGTCCAAGTCCTCTTGAACAGAGGGCATCATTAATCCAAAGAAACAATGTGATGTCAGCTGCTAGCTTCGGTCTGCCCAGCAGTGACACTGGTGGCTTTATGATGCTTGAAATGACTAAACTGCTGGAAACGGCATGTGTCTTAAGTACACACTTTGGTTATTTTGAAAAGTACCATTGTTTTTTTCAGCACACTAAGCTGCTCATAACCAGTAGAGAGCAATGCATACAGCATACATTTTCCCCAGAGAGAAGATCAGGTATCCCAGTAGCATTAAATGTTCTAGAAACCTATCAGAACTGCCTTAAACTATTGCTCTCCAAGACACCTAAACAAAATTATCCTCACCTAGAAGTGATATGACACTTATTACATCTTATCTAACTGCCAAAAAGGAAAAATCCAGACTATCATCATATGCCCTAAGCCTGAGAAGGAAGCTTGTACTTACCTGTCTGGGTTAATCAAAGATCGAATTGTAATAGCAGCCTTCAGGCGCTGCTTGACATCCAGATAGCTAGAAGGCTCATCAAACATGAAGCTGAGAAAATAAAATAAAAATACTTCAGACAACTTTTAGAAAGTATCTCTTCAAATATCAGGTTTCTAGAACTGTGTTTACAAGCAACTAATTTTACTCTGCTTCTAAAATGTATAAGACATTTATGTGTTTAAATGTATTAAATCAAAACTGGAAAACATGATATATTTTATATGTACATATACAAATTACTGTATGTTTTATGATTTTTCTAGTGTTTTACCATGTTTTGAACATACTGTGCAAAATTAATGTTATTAATTATTCTTCCACCATGGAATATACAAAATTGCCAAAGGCATTCTTTACAGAGTGTGCAAATTTCCAAAATGTGTCCATATGAGAGATGCTGGGAACGCAGTCATCAGTGAAAGAGAAAGCATGATCATCATTGTACATGTCAATTTTATTTATTTATTTAAAGTTTTTCTATACCGGCATTCGCGATGGGTATCGCATCATGTCGGTTTACAATTAACAAGTGAAGAGGTAACAAGAGGTCATAAATAACAATAAATAACATAAATTATAAAGGTAGTAGTAATAGTAAACAATATACAAGTGAAAGTTAAGGGTTGCAGTTACAATAAAACAAGGTAGTAATATAACTTGGAACAGAGAAAAGAAGCTGGGGTTTTTAACTAGATACATATGATACATATATGCCTATCAATGCATTTGAGGTAATAACGAATTGCCCTAATGCTGTGGAGTTAAATTGTTATGTTAAGGTAAAGTCAGAGTGATTAGTCAAAGACTGATTCAGGTTCAGTTTAGGTCAGGAAATGCTTTCATTTTGTATGTGTACAAGAGGTGTGTGTACAAGAGGAGACAAGATGTGCGCAAAGAGGGAGAATGTGTGTAAGCAAAACTGCAGCTTCGTATTTGAAAGTGAGCTTGAATTTGTACATTGTGTGTAAAAAAAAGGTGCATAGGCGTGCCAATTTTTGTCTGTTTTCTCTCAGCTCAGGTGCGTTACATTCCAATGCTAAAGAATGCCTAAAAAGTAACAAATATTGTTGAAATATAAACAGATGGAAAGCAAATCAGATACTAGAATATTCTTTGGCCGATGAGATAAAACATTAGCTTGGTTTGGATAATAGTAACAACTCTTCCACTTAGCTATTTCAAATCAAAGGAGGGACGTGCCCAGCTGAGACAATACTGCAAGACAAGGCAGCAGTCACCTCCCAAATAGATTGTAGTTCATGCCCAACCTGAGTTCTCAGAGTATTCTGAATGTGTGTGTGAGAGTGTGTATCTATATAGATAGTAATGCTATGTATGTGTGGATAACCAACTAGAATTTGATAGTGTGTGTATATCTATATAAAACACACATGAATATTCTGAATACATACAAATTATGTGTTATACATTATGCCTAAACACCAGTTTGAAATCCTAGATGCCTCATGAATAGTGAGGTATTGAAAACACAACAGAAAGAGGTCAAAACAGAAATGTTAAATCCTACAAGCTTGCGCAGGTGATATACTAAACACAAAATATGAATTCTCTTTGCTTGTGTTCATGAAATACTCATCTTTTATTTAACAAGCCAAATTTCTTTGGCTCCCACAGCCTTAACTGTGATCCTTCACCTGTCACACCATCAGCTAGCAGCAATGATTGAAATGGCTACAAGAGCTTGTCATTTCAACTGACAGAGGCACTGTAACTGTTGGGTGAAGGATACAGAAGATCTCCCCCAACTCCAGCAAATCTTATTGTAATTACACACTGTAAGAGTATAGCACAAGCAGATTTGGAGAAAAAGAACCTAGGATTTATGACAGTCATGAAGGGGAGATCAACTGGGATGGACTATCCAGTACGGCTACTTTAAAGAAAACAGGCCATGTGCCATATAGTAAAAATACAGGGAATGCAAAGACACGACAATCATACGTACATATCAGCCTTCTGAATGCACACAACAGCGCAAGCAAACCGCTGCAATTCTCCTCCAGAAAGATCTTCCACGTTCCGCTCTTTTAGATGGGTTAGATCTGCAACAAAGAACATTCCTGTTTCATGTCCGACAGCATGCATGCCAGACAGCACAATAAAACATGCTTTTAATTATAGACAAAGTTGCTAGTTTAGTACTCTACTTTAAACAAACACGCAGGGGCTCATTTATCATGCCGCTGGTAAATAACACCTGGCATGAATAATTTAGCACTGGATGAAAGCATTATGCAGGTTAATGAAGCATGGTATTCTCAGAAATAAAAAAGCAGCCACCATTGTGCTGTATTTAAATGGACAGCAGTGGGGTATGAGCATGAGAATCGGCACTGGAGATGCTGATTGCTTTGGTTTAGAACCTGAGATAGGCCTAAAAGTTAGCAATGGGTGCCTGCAAGTGTTGGTGGAGAAAGCTGAATGACTGACAATATCAACCTTAAGATTCCTCTTTACACACGAATGAACAGGTCTGTAGGTCATAAACCACCAACCTCTGCAGCTTTACTCCGTCAAGGGATCAAATAATGGTGCTGACGAAAATAGCACAAAGTAGCAAGAAAAAGAAAATGAAAAAGCTCAAATCCAAAGAATGAGAATAGGAAAATTGGTTCTTACATGCTAGTTTTCGCTCTACCCACAGATCAGTCCAGACTCCTGGGTTTTGCCTCCCTGCCAGCAGAGACTAAAAGTTTCAGTGGCACTGTACATAACCCAGTGTGCCATTTGCAGTCCCTCAGTACTGTACCCAAGCAAAAGATGACAACTACCACCTTAAAGTTCTCAGCAAACTTTTAAGCAAACTCGCTCCTCTCCAACAAAAGAAGGTGAAGTTGCCCAAGAAGACAACGGAAAATTCATTTCCCAAATTTAACATAAGCAATCAGCACTGAAAAACCTCCAATTTGCACTATATACAAAGCAAGAGTACGAGCAGCGGACTCTCCCTCCCAGTAAATGGGTGGGTCTGTGGACTGATCTGTGGTACTACAGGAATGAAAATTAGCAGGTAAGAACCAATTTTCCTTTCCCTGTACGTACATCCCCAGTCCAGACTCCTGGGATGTACCTAAGCTCCCCTTATGGAGAGTTCCGCTTGTAGAACACACTCACCAAAGCACATGGAAGCTGGATCCCCCACATCCAAGCGATAATGCCTAGCAAAAGTGTGCAACCAACTTCCCAGCAGCAGCCCAGAAAATTTCATGTGGCAACACCTCTTGTGACTCACACCACTGAACCCCCTGGCAGCGGGTGCCCTTTTGAAATTTAAGTGCACCACTAAACACCCTGGCAGCGGGTGCCCTTTTGAAATTTAAGTGCACCACTAAACACCCTGGCAGCGGGTGCCCTTTTGAAATTTAAGTGCACCACTAAACACCCTGGCAGCGGGTGCCCTTTTGAAATTTAAGTGCACCACTAAACACCCTGGCAGCGGGTGCCCTTTTGAAATTTAAGTCAACTCAATCGCTTCCTTCAGCCACCACACAATTGTAGCCTTAGACGACTTACTTCCCTTCTTTGGACCACTCCAATCATAAGTGACCTTTAGATACCTCAATAATGCATGCCTCCAATCTAAAAGTCTAATCTCCCCTGCTTGAGTAGAGGAATCAAAATCCATAAAGCTGGAAGCTCTTCTAAAATGGAACATCAAGACTACCTCAGGCAGAAAAAAAGGCACCATGCATAAAGATAGCCCCAAATCAGACATCTGTAGGGAGGAATCTCAACACAACAGTGCTTGGAGCTCCAAAATTCTGCTTGCTGAACAAATAGCCATCAAGAAAACCACTTTAAGAGTGAAGTCCTTAACCAAAGTTTTCTTTAGTGGTTCAAACCAAGCCTCACACAATCCTCTAAAAAGACTAGATTCAGATTCCAAGATGGACAAATGATCCGCATCCGAGGACGCAAGTTCTTAGTTCCCTGAAGGAACTGTATAACATCCGGATGTGAGGAGAGAGGATACCCTTGCACCTTACCCCAGAGACTCCAGGGCCTCTCGAGCCACTGCCCGATTCTTGATTCCGCCCTTCATGGTTGTAGTCCACCATCACAGCATTGTCTGATAGGATCCAAACTGGATGGCCATGTAACCTTGGCACACAGGCAAGCAATGCGAAATGCACCGCTCTTGTCTCAAACCGATTGATAGGCCATGAGGCAACCTGTTTCAACCACTAGCCATGCGCCAACTGATCTTGCCATGCTGCCCTCCATCCAGAGAGGCTTGCATTGGCAGTGACTATTATCCAATTCAGAATCTCCAATGTCACACCACGCTCAAGATTGGTGCGAATAAGTCACCATGAAAGACTGTCCCTAGCTTCCCTCTCTAACAGAAAAGGAAGATGAAACTTTTCCAATAACAGATTCCAGCAGGAGAGAAGTGCCCCCTGCAAAAGCCGCAATTGTGCCAGTGCCCAATGCATTAATTCCTGATGTCGATGCAAAGGAACTCAGGACTTGTAACTAGTCCCAGACCCTGGGCACCGAAAGCTCTAGCAGAAGCCCAATCTGACTCTGCAGTTTCAGCAGTCTCTCTCAGTGAGATACACTCTCTCTGCCAGTGTGTCGAACTGAGCTCCCAGATACTCCAGAGTTTGCAAGAGAATTAAAATGGCTCGTTGCTAGGTTCACCAACCATCCTAGAGACTTCAAGCACATCGGTATCTTTTGTACTGACTGTCGACAGAGGCCACCTGATTTCGCACAATGAGCCAGTCATCCAGATATGGATACACCAACACACCTTTCTCTTTTGCAATGCGGCCGCCCTCACCACCATCACCTTGATGAAGGTACATGGGAGCCATCGCCAGCCAAAGGGAAGGGCTCGAAACCAAAAATGTGCCGCCTTAGGACTATGAACCTCAGGAATCCCTGGTGCTCCGGTCTAATGGTTATGTGCAGATACGCCTCTATCAAGGTGAGAGATGCCAAGAAGTCTCCCGTGTGTACTGCTGCTATGACGGGCCTCAGAGTTTACCTTCTTTAAATTCAATTCCTCTTGAATTGGACATGGAGGTAAAAGAAACCAGGCGTTTAACTTAAAATTGACCTCTGACCACACTAAACATGTTCAGGTTCTGATCCAACGGACTTGGGCCACAACGAGTGTGTTTAGAGTCTAAGCCAACAAACTCGGTAACATATCTCTGTGAAAAAAGGAAAAAAAATCTGAACAGAGTCCAAAGTGGTTCTCAAACATATGCAATTTCTCCCTCTTCTAGATGTGAGAAAGCCAATTCCCCATCGGAATCCTCTGATGTCTCATGAGCCACACCACTTTGAACATTACCAGGGACAGCCTCCCTGTGGCATTTGCCCCCTCTGACTGACAAATGGGAGGCTCGAGCATACAGCAAAGACAAATGGGAGGCTCGAGCGCCCAGCAAAGGCGAAGCAACCTACATAGTAGGTTGCTTCGCCTTTGCTGGGCGCCTCTGCAGATAGGTCTGCAGACTCTGGAATCATTCCACCCAGGAGAAGGAGGATGGATCTGTACTGGAGCCCATAGGCCCAAACTTGCTCTCTCCATGAAGCTTCTGCCCTTGGAAAAATGGAGAAGGAGAACTGACCATTGCCTTGCCTCCCATTCCACTCCCCACCATAGACTGAGGGAATGTCCCAACATGGGCAAAAGCTGTAGTAGTCGAATCGCTTTCAGCTTTTAAACAGTGCTGATACAAATGGAGACAGAGTGAGGACTGAAACTGCTATCAGATAGCAAACCTCACAGATAGCAAGGCGCTTGGACTTGTTTGTCCCCGGCGCCTAATTCTCCAGAACACTGGCTCTAGGCAGCCTCCTATGCGCATACCAATGCCACACAGGCGTAAACGCATACCCCTCCAGGACGTGCGCAAATACTTGCTCAAGACTAGGTCATGGTTGCACGCACACAAGTACCTGCGCAAATACATACTCATGTCTAGGTCGCAGACATTTGCACTTAAATCTAGGCTGCGACCTTATGCACACAGGTCCCTGCACATGCAACCGCCACGGAGAATGCACACACATGCCTCCGCACGTGGGAAAATAACCGCTGCCGCGGCCTACCACACAGCTAAGCAAAGCCTACCTGTACCTTCAGGGCGTTTAAGCCAGGATCTATTTAACATCCAGCATCGAAAATCACCAGCTTGAAGAGTTTCTCAACAGTTCAGACCTCTTGACTGGCCGAGAATTCATGGAGAATGGGGCCAAGAGCCAGCATACTGCTAAATACACTTTGCGTATAATCAAATTAAAACTGGCAGGAGACCTCTACCAGTACCAGAGACAACGCCTCAGAGCAAGTGCCTCTTTGCACCTTTGTGGGACAAGGAACTGCCGGTGACAGTCGAGGAGGGGATTCCCCTGCCTCTCCCGCAGACGCAGCCATTTCTGAGCTGACAGGGAAAGCCTCAGCACTAGACCCCGTCATCTGCAAGGCTTGTTCTACCAGTACGGTCATGCTCGGCGCAGACTACCCTGAACGCCATGCCGCTTTTGCCACGCACACGCTGTTCCTCCTCACACCTGCGGCACCACCAGCACCCTCAATGGCAAATAGGGAACAGACCCTCAGCGCCACGGAGCAAACACCAGATCTCCTCTGCAGGCAGAGAAGCTGCTGAAAAACCTCATGGTTGAACTCCCTGAGCTGCTAAGTTAGCTTCCTCCCCGGAACCCCACTGCTGCACAGATTCCTTGTTCTCTCTTTTTTTTTTTTTTTTACTCTCTGCCACATGGCAGATCAGAAAAGAGCCAGACCCCTGGCTATGTTTGTCTCCTTTTGCGACTCAGCCCAGGACAAAATGTATAAAAGGGATACTTCTCTGCTCCACTGGGCTTGCAGTGCCGAACTTCCAGCAGATTCTACCGCTGTCTCATGGGGGATGAGGGAATTGGACCACCAGATGTCCACCTCACGGACCTCCGGACTGAGCTATCAGAAGGGTCACCAGCCCCCCTGCTCATCCACCTCAAATCAGGGGGATGGCCCCACCAGGGCCTCACAACCCCCTGGGAGGATCCAGAAATTGTCTTAATTTTTTTTTTCCTCTCTCTCTCCAGACTGCAGGTTTTACATCATCTACTGGAGACAGAGAAATACTGAGGGACTGCAGGTGTCGTACTGGGTTATATAACAGTGTCAGTAAAACTGTCTCCATCTGCTGGCAGGGACACAAAACCCAGGAGTCTGGACTGATCTGGGTAGTACAGGAAAATTTTCAATTAAAGAAAAAAAAAAAAGACCAGCTACTACATTTGAAATGGAGAAATTACTTACCTGATAATTTTGTTTTCCTTAGTGTAGACAGATGGACTCAGGACCAATGGGTTATATGCTCCCCTGCTCACAGATGGAAACAGAGTCAGGTTTTAAAGCGGACGTCACCTTAGATATACCCCTGCAGTGACCTCAGTATTCTTTTCAAAAGCCATTGTGGACATACTCTTGAACAATCTTGATTAGAACTTGACTAAAATCTGACTCTGTCTCCCATCTGTTAGCAGAAGAGCACATAACCCACTGGTCCTGAGTCCATCTGGCTACACGCTAGGAAAAAAAATATTACACATCATGTATAGAAGCAAACAATCCCAAAACACTATTTAACTTAGTGAAATCCATTATCTACCCCTCAATCCAATACCCTAATGCCAGCTCCTAAATTGAACTCTGCTATTCATTTGGCAAATTCTTTGAACAAAAAATCCAAACCATTGTCGCCACATTTCCCACCATGCACCAAACACCTACACCTTGAAACTGTTGCAAGTACTGAAATCATAAATATTTCCAAAATGAAACCATCCACTCATCCTCTCTCACCTTGCCCTTTCAGTCTTTTCAAAACTACTAAGGAAAACATTGTGCTCCCAGAAGCCAACGGTCAACTCCTCTCTCAACGGCCACCTACTAGATAACCTAAAAACTGCAGCTGTAATTCCCATTCCGAAGAAACAAAATGCTAATTCAAATTTTGCTGATTTTTTACCTATTTCCTCACTTCCATTCCTTGCCAAAATTCTGGAATATGTAGTCCTGACCAATATCAATTTGGTTTCAGACCACACTACAGTATTGAAATGCTACTATTCTCTAGCACAGATACCATTCTCTGCAGATTCGACTGTGGAACATCCTACACTGCCATCTTTCTTGACCTCTCTGCATCATTAATCACCAAATTCTACTGACCCGCCTATCCCATATAGGCATCTCTGGAACTGTCCATAACTGGTTCAAATCGTATCTAACCAACCGATCAACAAATTTTCATCAATCGTAATCATTCAACATCATTTGAACTAGAAATGAAAATTGGTTCTTACCTGCTAATCTTTGTTCCTGTATTACTCAGGATCAGTCCAGAGAAGTGGGTTGTGTATCCCTACCAGCAGACAGAGTCAGAGAGCAAAACTTTGGGCACTGCCATATATACTATAGTGCCACCTACAGTCCCTCAGTATTGACTTGTACCCAAGCCCACCGGTACTAATTAACATAAAGAACGGACGAAAGGAACTTAGCCAAATGGACCAGCCCTTCATCCTCAGAATACAGGTAACCGAACCAACCACCAAAAAACTGCTCCATGAACTATGTCTGCAAAAAACGGAGCCCCGTGCAACGAACATCAGAAAGATAAAACACTCAGTAAGGCTGTCTTTTGGTAGCTGAAGGAAGACTCGGGCCTCTGGACTGATCCGGAGTACTACAGGAATGAAAATTAGCAGGTAAGAACCAATTTTCATTTCCCTGTACGTACCAGGATCAGTCCAGAGAAGTGGGATGTACCCAAGCCACCCTACACTGGGCGGAACCCGAAAGACCCGCAATCAGAACACTCTCACCGAAAGACCATCCCCTCCGCAGCATGCACGTCCAGACGATAATGCTTAGTGAAAGTGTGCAATGAAGACCACACTGCCGCCCTGCAGATTTCCTGAGGTGACAGTAACTGACATTCTGCCCAGGAAGTAGCCTGGGCCCTAGAGGAACGAGTGTGGAGACCCAACGGAACTTGGCGCCCGCGGGCTATGTATGACGAACAAATGGCCTCTTTAATCCACCGAGAAATGGTCGCCTTAGATGCCTTGTTGCCCTTCTTCTGGCCACTAAAAAGAATGAACAAATGATCGGAACTCCGCAAGTCATAACTTCCAGGTAACGCAACAAGATGTGTCGCACGTCCAGCAAATGCAGATCCCTGCCCTGAGAGGAATCACAAGACCACTGAGGAAAGCCTGGCAGCTCCACCATTTCATTGACGTGAAAAGCCGAAACCACTTTCAGAACGAAGGATGGAACCATGAGCAAGGACACCCTATCATCGTAAATGCGAAGAAAGGGATCCAGACATGACAAAGCTTGTAACTCCGAAATCCGACAAGCCGAGCAAATGGCTACCAAAAAAAACGTCTTTATGGTTAGATCCTTCAACGACACTCTGCGTCTTTATGGTTAGATCCTTCAACGACACTCTGAGGAGAGGCTCGAAAGGGGAAGCACAGAGCACCCGAAGCACTAGGTTCAAACTCCAATCTGGACACACAGAACGGATGGGAGGCCGCAAGTGCTTAACCCCTTTAAGAAACCTAGCAATGTCTGGATGTACTGCCAGCAAGCAGCCTGCAAACTTGCCAAGCAATGCACCAAGAGCTGCCACTTGAACACGAAGGGAGTTAAATGCTAACCCCTTAGCAAGAACCTACTGCAAAAAGTCCAGGACCTGTGGGACATTCACTGCTAACGGATTGCAGAAGCGCTGTTGGCACCATGCTTCAAACAGCTTCCACACTCGCACATAGGCCATAGAAGTGGCTGGGCGTCTCGCCTGTAGGAGTGTAGAAATGACCTGTTCGGAATAGCCCTTCAAGCGTAAATGTCGCCTCTCAAAAGCCAAGCCGTGAGAGAGAAGTGATCTTCCCGACCCAAAAATATTGGACCTTGCCAAAGTAGGCGCGGTAGATATGCGAGCTGTAAGGGTCCCTCGAGAGCCAAGCGAACCAGATTTGCAAACCACGGTGACGCGGACACTCTGGAGCTAATACTACCACCCTGGCTGGATGGAGCTCTATGCGATGGAGAAACCTCCCGATGAGAGGCCAGGGAGAAAAGGCATACAGTAGAATTCCCTTGGGTCATGGGCACACCAGAGCGTCTAGCCCCACCGAGCCCGGCTCCCACCAACGGCTGAAGAAGCGCTAAGTCTTCAAAATTCTCCCTGGTTGCCATCAGATCCAATTGAGGCACGCCCCACCTGGTGCAGATGAAATTCCACACCTCGAGATAGCTCCCACTCTCCTGGATCGAGCTGTTGGCGGCTTAGGAAGTCTGCCTGCACGTTCTCCACTCCCGTGACATGGGAAGCCGTGATGCCCTTGAGATGGCATTCCGCCCAGGCAAAAAGAAGTCGTGCCTTGAGCGCCACCGCCGGACTTCGTCTCATTGTCTGAAAACACTCGAACCATTCTGCCCTGGATCCAGGGTAGAAATGCTTGTAGGGCCAGGCGAACCGCCCTGGTCTCGAGGCGATTGATGGACCAGGACCCTTCCGAAGGGGACCAAAGCCCTTGCGCAGATCTGTCTGCACATACTGCCCCCCATCCAGTCAGGCTGGCATCGGTGGAGATGATCATCCAATCCAGATGGTCTAGGTCCACCCCCCAGACCAGATTGTCACGCGACAGCCACCACGACAGACTGGCTCTGGACTCGGGGAGCAGCAGCATAGGAATATGGAACTGTTCCAACACCGGTTTCTATCGTGACAACAGCGCAGGTTGTAAGGGACGTACATTTCCCCGGTCCTTCACAAACTCCATTGGCTTCCTGTTAAGTGGCATTTACAATTTAAAACTCTAATGATTCTTCACACAATTATCTATAGTAATACCACCTCCTGGCTCTCTGGCTTCTCTTCACATATACACACCATGCAGGAATCTCCGCTCAAAAAACAAAGTTCCATCGCCAAAAACTACCAGACTAGTTTCTACCAGAGAGCATGCATTCTCAATTCCACCAGAAATCCATTTAATCTCAGATAAGAATCTGCTCAAGAAAGTCAGCAAACATTATCTCTTTATTCAGGCCTTTCCAGATCTATGCAAAACCTTACCAGTGAATTAGTCCTTTTAGTTCATCTCTTATTTATTGATTGTCTCCAAGCTATACCTGTATTTTATTTTGTTTAAGATGTTTTGTGTCTTATTTTACTTATGTGTATTTTAAATGATGCTATATATGTTACATTGTAACCCGCCCCGAACTTTGGAGGAGGCAGGATATAAATACTTTTAAGTAAATAAATAAATGTGGATATTGCTTGAGCAAGTAATTAGGTTCAAGTCTCCTTACCAAGCTGCTGACAGACAACAGTCTGTGTCTTGGTTTCATCCTTTCTATCCAGAATGGTCCCTACAGTGCCCTGGAAGGACAAAAATTTCGAGTCAAAAGCAGCATTGACGACTGCAAAGGCCCCAGGGCACCTTATTAAAGCCCACTAACAGGTCTGCGTTTAATGATATTCACAACAAATATTCATGTAATTTACTTGCATAGCAGTGTTACTCATGCACATTTGTTGCAGACATGCTTTAAAAAAAAAGAGAGACCTCCCTGCAACACTCAGAAATTAAAGTTTAACACCCCTGGCAAGCAATAGTAAAAATTAAACCCAACAGAATTTCAAGCACGCAGGGAATCACGTTATACTAAAATGTAACGCTCAGAGTGGCAGATCTGGTTGTCTGGATGAATGCCGGTGAGTGGCATCACATCAGCTGTACAAATATCTCAGTCAGGTCATAAAACAAATCGGCTACTTGCTCCACCCCCAAGTCTCTTGCAAAGCTGTGCAATTACCCCACTAACCTTAGCAGCCTTGGGAATCTGGTCCACATACTGGGGCTTGATTATGGCCTTTAAGTCATCTTCCAGGATTTTGGTGAAGTAGTTCTGTAACTCGGAGCCTCTGAAGTAGGTCAGGATTTCTTGCCAATCAGGTGGTTCCTACAAAGACATGTCAAGTGGGAAGTCCAAAGAAAAATCTATTATGGTTTTCATTCACTGTTAAAATGACTACCTCAACCTCATTAGTAAGACTCGGGAAAATCCCTGCACCTGGAGTCCTGTGTGGGTGTACTTTTAGAGGGTAATGGGAAAACTAGGCAAGAGCCCCCTCATTTAACAATTGTTTGATTTTCACAACGCCCACATAATGTTCAATTCATAATAATCCTCTTTCACATTTGATTAAAAGTTTTATTAAGTCTTTTAGGTGAGGAAACCTGGTGTTACAATTAAGATGGAACATGCTTGGAATCAGCTTATAAGGCAGCCCTTGGGATTTCGCCTTCATTTCATAATCTTTGCTAAGTTCTATGCAACTGGTGAGCATTGCTACATAAAGGGTCTGTTCTGAATGAGCTGAAAACTCAAAAGAGAGGCGGCGGAGGAAACCGCAAAACACAAACAAACATTTTAAAAAAGGCTGTTTCCAAAACTATAGCACTGTTTCCAAAACTATAGCTGTTTCCAAAACTATAGCACTGATACAGGGTTAAATGTAAAGCAATATTAAAAAAAATATATATAATGATCTTACAAGCAGGGTTAGTAAAGCTGTGAAGATCAACACTGTGCAGGGCAGTATTTTCTGCCAGGGCACAAACCCAGGACCTTTTTGGACTTGCTTTCTTTTCCCCATTCGGAAAAAATGGAAGGTGGAGGCCTCTGCTGGACCCAAGGCAGTATGTTTTTTTTTTTTTTTTAATTTATTTAGAAAATTACCATGGTTCCCTGCACCACCAAATGTTCCTGTTTACCTGGATCTAGCTAGTGCCAGTAGAGGAAAATTGGTTCTTACCTGCTAATTTTCGTTCCTATAGTACTGCAGATCAGTCCAGACTCCTGGGTTTTTTACCCCTGCCAGCAGATGGAGATAGATAAAAGTTTTTCTGACACTACTATATAACCAAGTGTGCCACATGCAGTAGTCCCTCAGTATTGACCTGTAACCAAGCCAAGATGTAAAACCTACAAATTTAACAGCCTTCCCCCTCCGCAACGAACAGGAGGATGGCGGTGCTATAACCTACTAGAAAAACTCTGTCCCAGAATATAATTAAAACAATGAGAACAGCATAGGGAACTTAACTTTGCATTACAGACAACCCACCAGAACGAGCGGCTGCCTCTCCCTTCTTTCCCACGGATGGGTCTCTGGACTGATTTGTGGTACTACAGGAACAAAAATTAGCAGGTAAGAACCAAATTTTCCTTTCTGGTATGCATCCAGATTAGTTCAGACTCCTGGGAGGTATCTAAGCCCACTAAACCAGGTGGGACCTGGAACGTTCCTCTTGCAGAACGCTCTCACCAAAGCATGCAGAAGCTGGAGCCCCGTCATCCAAGTGATACCTGCTGCGCCTTGGCCCAAGAGCCTGTATGCTAACACGTCCAACGAGCCCTCAAACTGTCCAGCACCGGCCGACCCTTACAGATGTAAGCTGATGCTCAATTGTAGCTTTGGCCCATTCCAGAGAAAAGGTGATCCGACAAGTGAAATTCATTCATGACCCTCAAATGTAGCAACCCCCGAACATCCAAAAGCCTCAGCTCCCAGAGTTTGATTCACATGAAACCCTGATACCACCTTTGGGAGAAAAGATGGTACCGTGTGCAAAGTCTCCCCGTCTCTGAAATCTGCAGAAAAGGATCCTGGCATGACAGAGCCTGGAGTTCCGAAGTTCTCCTCGCCGAACAAATGGTCAAAGAAACACCACCTTAAGAATCAAATTCCTCAAGGTTGCTCTCCTCAAAGGTTCAAACGGAGCCTCACACAACTCTGAATGCACCAGGTTAAGACTCCACAATGGACATGCATTCCTCACCGGCAGAAGAAAATTCTTTGCTCCCCGAAGGAAAATGTATGTCATCCAGATGCACAGACAAGGTATAACGCTGTACCTTACCCCAGAGACAACCTAGTGCTGCTACCTGGACCCTCAGAGTTAAAGGCCAGACCCTTGACCAACCCCTCCTGAAGGAAGGTCAAAATATGCTACACTGAAGCTTGCAATGCCAGCACATCCATCGCCATATACCAATACTCGAAGACCTTCCACACATGCACATAAAATAAAGACGTGGAAGTCTGCCTAGCCTGCAACAAGGTGGTGATAACTGCTCCAGGATAACCCCTTCGCCTTAGACGCTTCCTTTAAAAAGCCAGGCCACGAGACAAAAGTGAGCTGCCTGGTCGGAAAATATGGGCCCTGGTGGAGAAGATTCTCTAGCTGGCTGAACTGTCTATGGCCAAGTTGATGAGATCTGCAAACCAAGGGCAGCATGGCCACTCTGGAGCCACCAGAAATATGGTCCCGGATATTTTTCTATCATAAGTACCTTGCCCCCCCAGAGGCCAAGGAGGAAAGACATACAGCAACACATTCTGAGGCCATGGCAGCACCAGGGTGTCAACAACCTCTGCCCTGTGCAATTTTCTTCTGCTGAAGAACTGGGAGGCCTTTGCATTCTTTCTGGTCACCATCAGGTCCATATGAGGCGGATCCCATCTCCTGCAAACGAGACTCATCGCCACTTCTGAGAGCTCCCACTCTCCGGGATCCAACGTCCTCCAACGCAGGAGGTCCTCCTGCACATTGTCCATCCCGGCTATGTGCGAGGCCACTATTCACTCCAAGTGCTGCTCCGCCCAGAGGACCAACTCCTGCGCCATCGCACGACTCCTGATTCCACCTTGCTGGTTGATATAAGCCATTGCATTGTCTGACAGAACCCTCACCGGCTGACTGCACAACCGTGGCAGAAAAGCAAGTAAAATGAATTGCACCACTCATCTCTAATTGGTTGAGAGACCAAGAAACCTTTTTCCTCAACCAATGGCCTGCGCTGCCCGATCCTTATACACTACTCTCCAGCCCAAAAGACTGGCATCTGTAGTGACCATCACCCAATCCAGATCTTCCAGTTCTACCCTACGCTCCAGACTCGTCTGAAGCAGTCACCAGGAAAGTCTGTCCTTGCTTTCCCCCTTGAGCGGCAGAGGAAGCTGAAACTCCCGACAATGGGTTCCATCACGAGAGAAGAGCCCTCTGAAGAGGCTGCATGTGTGTGAATGCCCAACAGACTAACTCCAGGGTTGATGCCATGGAACCCAGGTCCTACAAATAGTCCCCCACCCTGGGCAATGAAAGCTCCAACAGGTGATGAACCTGACCCTGAAGCTTCAGAATTCTCTCTTCCGTGAGGAACACTCTCCCCTCCTGCATGTTGAACTGCGCCCCCAGATACTCCAGGGACCAAGAGGAAATGAGATGACTCTTTGTGAAATTTATCACCCAGCCTAAAAGACCGAAGGGATCACAGCACCTTCTGCACCAATTGTCGACAGGTCCTTTGACTTTGCTTGTATGAGCCAGTCGTCCAAGTACGGATGCACCAGGACTCCTTCCTTTCTTAAAGTCACTGCCACCACCACCATGGTGAACATGTGTGGTGCTGTCGCTAGACTGAAGGGGAGAGCTCAAAACTGCAGATGTTCCCCAAGAAACACGAATCACAAAAAGCTTTGGTGCTCCTGCCTGATCACTTTGTGCAAACAGCACTCTGTCAGATCTAGAGACGCCAAATACTTAACTTGCACACCGCAACAATGACAGTTTCCATGCGAAACCGCCGATCTCAACCTCTTTAAATCCAGAGTGGGTCGACATGACCCCTCTTTTGGCACCACGAAATAGATGGAATAGCCCCCTGTTCACTGCTCCTCTGGCGGCACCGGTACTATGGCACCTAGTTGCTTCAAGTGCTCCACTGTCCCTCAAATTGCTATATGCTTTGTGAGAGAACTACAAGGGGACATGACAAAAGCATCCCTGACGGGAAATGCAAAATCTAATGCGTAGCCAGCCATCTCTTACTACCTCAAGGACCCGCTTGTCCGGGCTAATCCTGGCCCACTCCTCGAAAAAGAGCGATAAACGCCCTCTGACAGCTGGAATTGAAGAGTGGACCAACCCCGCTTCATTACAAGGACTTAGCATCCCCCTGCACCAGTACCAGAGGTGTCCTGGGAGGGTTTTCTGCCCCCCCCCCCCCTGAAAGGACTGACCCCAGGACAAAGCCCTGGTCTGGGGATGCCTCTGCGGTCCACAGTAACTCTTGGACTGACGAAACCTCAGATTGTCCTGAGACTTAACCCGCACCAGCACAAACTTTCTGCTCTTAGGCTTGTCCTCCGGCAAATTGTGCACCTTGGACTCCCCTAGATGTTTCATTATCTGCTCCAAGCCTTCTCCTAACAAAAGCTTCCCCTTAAAAGGGGGAGCCCCAAGCTGCGACTTGGATCACATGTCTGCTGAATAATTCTGTAGCCACAGCAAACGCCTGGCTGATACTGCCGACATCATAATAGGGAGAGAGGTCCTACTGAGGTCATAGAAGGCATCAGCTCCATAAGCCACCATCACTGCTAAACAATCAGCCTGCTGTACCTCAGCTCCTCCTGAAGTTTGCAAATCTTGCAACTGTTGGACCCAGCTCAGACATGCCCGCTGGACCAAACTGTTGGACCCAGCTCAGACACGCACAATGCAGCTCTGATGGCCAGAGCTGAAACTTCAAAGATCTTCTTGAGGTGAAGCTCCAACTTCCAAACCTGGACTTCCCTTAATGCGACCGATCCCGCTACCGGAATAGTTTTCTTCGTGACCGCCGACTCCGAAGCATCCACCTTGGGAAGAGCTAACTCCTCCAAGGTCTCCTCCAGCAAAGGGCAGATCATAGCCATAGCTCTGCTCACTCTCAGCCCAGCTTCCAGAGTATCCCACTCCCACACAACCAGCTTCGCCACAGACTTGTGAAAAAAACGCCTTTGCCAAACCCCGCAGGCCATCCAGCACAGGATCAGCGCCCTCCAAGTCAGATTCCTCCTGCATCACTTTGACTCCCAGCTCCTGAAGAACATGTGGAATCAAGAACCAGATCTCCTCCCTGCGAAAGAGCCGGACCACTTTGGGAGTCATTCCCTTCATCCACAGGAACCTCCTCCGGTTTCCCAGTCAGGTTTGGTACGTCTCCTGGGGATTCTTGCAAATCCTCGGAATTGTCTTTATTGCCCTGTGGGTCACTGGCAGAGGATAGGCTCAACACGCCAAACCCTGGACCATTTAAGCTTAGCAGGACTGGACCTGGCGCTCGAAGAGGGACTCCCCATGAATCGAGGCTGTGACCTGTTCTGCCCCCATGCCGCCTTCTTAGCCAAGAAGGCCTAGTGCATCAAGAGAACAAACTCCAACGAAAAAACCTTGAAAATCCGAGTCCCAGTCATTTGGAGAATCCACACTTGCAGAGCCGACATCAAGAGGAAGACCTCCTCTGCAAATTCTCCTCGAGCCATCCTGGTGCTTGTCCCAGCTGAGGTCAGCTGCGGTGGAGAAATATCAGGCACACCCGAGGCCGCTGTATACCACGTGGCCAAATCCAACGTGGCCACCGCTGCTGCGCTGCAAGGGGGAGCCTCAGAAGAAATCCTGGCTTGGAGCACAGATTCAGACCTAACAAGGCCCTACCGATGCGCCCTCCCCGCCAGAAGCCATAGCCAGAACATAAAATCTACTATCCACAATCAATTCACCTGGTATTCTTTCTTTTAATGAATTTAAACAAGTGATTTCCTATGTCCCCATAAAGCAACCCTAATCCTATAACCAATCGTTATTATATATTATAAAATAATTAATGATGATGAATGATTGTTTCATATATTTAAAGTCACCATCCTGGTGCCATGTTAATGCTGTAATCATTAACAACCAACCACCATCCAAATTTTAATCAATCAACGATTTTTTAATTTTATTTTTATTTTATACTAAAATTGCAATAATGGGACACAGGAATCACCCGAGTCCTTTTAATACTAATATTCAACTGTGTTGTCTAAATTCCTCTCCGTGACTAGCACTTTTTAAACATTTATTTTCAAACCGTCAAGTTACCGCCGCCGCTATTACTTAGCTTTTAAGAATGTCCATCATACTCCCGACTTGCGCAAGTTTCGACGAAATGTCTTCTTCAGGGTGTATTCATTCTCTTTGTAACGGTACTCTCTCCGATATTTTATTTCCAAATTTTGCGGTGCTCATGAGCCTCCGTTGCCATTCAATCTCCTGACGGCATTTTGTTCGCTATGTCTTATTTCCTGTCTATCTTTAAACCCACTTCCTGGATGCTAGGATGCCCAATCGACAGCCTTCAAACCAGAGAAAACCAATCTAATTGGTCATTTAGCCCTCCTGGTTGTTCAGTATGAAGTCTGAATATCCATGCTTGTTCACGGCGATTGAGAATTAAATGTCCCCCCTGACCCTCCGTAATGCTGTCAATAATCGTCCACCTTAGTTGTTCAAAAGTATGCTGTTTCTCTATACAATGCTGAACAATTGGAGCTGTAATGTTTGCGTTGTTTATGCGGGAACGGTGTTCAGCTATTCTAAGCTTAACTGACCTCCTGGTACGTCCCACATACACCTTCGGGCAATCACATACTATCACATATATCACAAATTTGGTGGTACAATCAGTATTGGCCTTCCTAAAAATTTTGTATCCTGACACCAGATCAATCCACATATCTCCCTCAATGGTAAATTCACATACAGTGCATTTACCACATTTGCTGTGTCGATTTGTTTCTCTCTTTTCACAAGGTTGCGATTTAGAATGGATAACATAATCCCTAATATTCCTTCCTCTACTGGTAGTTATGAGGGGTTCCTCTCCCAGTACGCTGTGAAGAGCTACAATATGCCAATGTCTTTTTATGGAATTCATTATGGCATTCGTAGACGTACTGTGTGGTAATACACATACCATTCTGTTCTGTGTGTCAACAGATCTATATTGTAACAGCGAATCTCTATCACTGTATCTTGCCCGCTTGTAAGCTTTACGGATAACCTTCCGGGGATATCCTCTCTCAGCAAACTTTTCACTAAGAATTCCTGCTTGTTGCTTAAATTCATCCAATGTAGCACAAATCCTTCGTATCCGAAAGAATTGGGAAACTGGCAAACCCCGTTTAAATGACACAGGGTGAAAGCTCTCATAGCGCAATAAGTTGTTTCTATCAGTTGACTTCCTGTTAACCGTGGTATGAATGGTGTTTCCCCTAAGTTGTATTAGAACATCCAGATATGCAATGCTGCTAGTGCTGCTCGTATGGGTGAATTTTAAATTGTCATCCTGCATATTAATCCATTCAATAAAATCGTCCAATTGCTGCTTGGTGCCGTGCCATATCAAAAAAATGTCATCTATGAATCTATGCCAATTTGTGATTAATCTCCACCATTGTGATGTATATATTATGTTAGCCTCAAAATTAGCTACATACAAGTTAGCTACTGCAGGAGCTAATGAAGATCCCATCGGGATTCCATGGTCCTGATGGTAAATTTTATCTTTGAAGATGAAATAATTATTAAACACCACCAATTCTGTCAGCTGTAACAAAAAATGGGCCGGTATCCTGGTAGATATCTCATTATCCATCATTTCACATTTAACAACCTCCAAAGCTGCTGTTTGAGGTATCTGTGTATACAAGGACTGTATGTCCATGGTCACTAGTAACACAGTTTCCTGAGTGACCTCGACTTCCTTTAGAATGTTCAAAAAATGAATGGTGTCCTTCAAATAAGATGGTTTTTTCTGTACCATAGCTTGGAGATGTTTATCGACAAACACTGCCGGAGGTTCTAGAATGGAACCATTTAAAGATACAATAGGTCTGTAGGGAGGGTTGTTTATATCTTTATGAATTTTTGGAATGGCATAAATTACTGGAATTCTTGGCGAATCTTGTACCAAGTACGATTTTTCTTTTGTTGTCAAAAACGTGGCTCTCTCAACCAATTCTGCAATAAATGTTGTCAAAATTGGTGTTGGATCTTCTTCCAAAATACTGTAATACTTCGGTTCAGACAAATGTGTTAATACCGCCTCCTCATATTTGATGCGGTCTATTACGACGATGGCGCCCCCTTTGTCAGCAGGTTTTATTGTAATTTCATCCATTTCCTTTAAAGATTTCAATGCTTGCCTTTGTTCTTTGGTGATGTTCTGAGGCATCCATTTTTTCTGTAATTCAAAATCACTTATATCTTTTAATACCAACTGCAAAAATGTTTTGATATTAGAGTCCATGGGTCCCGGGGGGTTCCACCGGGATTTGGGCTTAACTATGGACATGTCAACAAATTCTGTGTTCTGATTTTGAAAATATAATCTAAGATTTAATTTTCTTATAAGTCTATACAATGCAATCCGGCTTTCAAAGGGGTCGTGCATAACAGTCGGAACAAACGATAACCCACTGTTTAGTATTTGTAATTGAACCTTTGTTAATGATATTGTAGACAAATTAACTATTGCTGTTGACTCCTCGTTCGAGTCGTACGTTCTGATGTTCGGTCGGTATTTGTTAATGCCGGTTTTAATTTTTTTGTATACTTTTTTGCTGTATCTTGCTTGTCCGGTAAAAAATTTTTTTTGTTATTTGTTTCCTTCCTTGCCTCTTTCACCGTCGAAACCTCATTATCTTGTTCATCCGACTCATCAGAACCTCCTATACTCTCACTCGAGGTGTCAAAATGCACTCTCCTACCTTGTACTTTGTTTCTGTTTTGCATCCATAAATATACCTTATTTGAAGAATAATCATTTTGATCCCTTTTGAATTTTTTTATTTTAGATTCTTTGATAGTGTCCCGAAGCTGATCCAATGTGGTTTTAAACTCCACAAGTTTCTCTTCATATGTTGCAAATGCCGAAATAGGCTTCTGTATTTCCTCTATTTCCGACTTGATCTCCTCCAAATCTCTCTTCACACGGTTTATTATCAACAACATTAAGTCCATTGAACACTTGTTCAATATTGACAACCACAGATGGACAAATTCTTGATCTTCCGAGTACAACATTGGTGCCTTCTGAATTCTCAGGCCTCTGGGTATTAATTGTTGTTTTATGTACTCAATTAAAGTAATTCCATGTAAATCCATTCTAATTAATTTTTTGTTTAATCTCAACCAATCTTCCCATTGCTGACTTTCACTAATCGCCGCATCCTCAGAAAACAACGATGTTTCTTTCCTGATATCTGCTATCATTGAGGGAGATATGTGGATTGATCCGGTGTCAGGATACAATATTTTTAGGAAGGCCAATACTGATTGTACCACCAAATTTGTGATATATGTGATAGTATGTGATTGCCCGAAGGTGTATGTGGGACGTACCAGGAGGTCAGTTAAGCTTAGAATAGCTGAACACCGTTCCCGCATAAACAACGCAAACATTACAGCTCCAATTGTTCAGCATTGTATAGAGAAACAGCATACTTTTGAACAACTAAGGTGGACGATTATTGACAGCATTACGGAGGGTCAGGGGGGACATTTAATTCTCAATCGCCGTGAACAAGCATGGATATTCAGACTTCATACTGAACAACCAGGAGGGCTAAATGACCAATTAGATTGGTTTTCTCTGGTTTGAAGGCTGTCGATTGGGCATCCTAGCATCCAGGAAGTGGGTTTAAAGATAGACAGGAAATAAGACATAGCGAACAAAATGCCGTCAGGAGATTGAATGGCAACGGAGGCTCATGAGCACCGCAAAATTTGGAAATAAAATATCGGAGAGAGTACCGTTACAAAGAGAATGAATACACCCTGAAGAAGACATTTCGTCGAAACTTGCGCAAGTCGGGAGTATGATGGACATTCTTAAAAGCTAAGTAATAGCGGCGGCGGTAACTTGACGGTTTGAAAATAAATGTTTAAAAAGTGCTAGTCACGGAGAGGAATTTAGACAACACAGTTGAATATTAGTATTAAAAGGACTCGGGTGATTCCTGTGTCCCATTATTGCAATTTTAGTATAAAATAAAAATAAAATTAAAAAATCGTTGATTGATTAAAATTTGGATGGTGGTTGGTTGTTAATGATTACAGCATTAACATGGCACCAGGATGGTGACTTTAAATATATGAAACAATCATTCATCATCATTAATTATTTTATAATATATAATAACGATTGGTTATAGGATTAGGGTTGCTTTATGGGGACATAGGAAATCACTTGTTTAAATTCATTAAAAGAAAGAATACCAGGTGAATTGATTGTGGATAGTGTATTGTACTCACTTGGGGAGGATCTGTTGGATATTACAGAACATAAAATCTGGCAATTTAGACATGAACGCAACCTCCTGCAGGCCATGCAAATAGTGCTACGGCATGGCTCAGATTGTCTGACCGCAAGCCTTACCGTGTAGTGCTGCATGAGTTCAGCCTGCTGCCCTGCTTGTACCCAAACACCCGGCAAACAACCCAGGCACCTGGAGTACTCACAGACATTGCCCAGCTGGGGGGGGGGGGGGGGCAGGCAGAAGCACCGCCCCCCTCCAAGACTTCACTGCTCCCAGGGAGGAAATCCTTCTCCTTTCTCTTCCCCGCCCCCCCCCCCCCAGACTGCAGGTTTTGCACCATCTATCATCTGCTGGAGACAGAAAAATACCGAGGGACTGCAAGTGGCATGCTTAGTTTTACTGACACTGCTGCATAATCTTCTGTCTTTATCTGCAGGCAAGGGTGAAAAAACCCAGGTGTCTGGACTGATCTGGGTACGCACTGGAACACTTACTCTTTAAAATTAACTTAGCTCAACAAAATCAAATGCAACTGTGGTGACTTACAAACCCATCAAAAACTTACATCATACTTTCCAAGATTTGGCTTTTGCTTTCCAGCTAAAATCTTAAGAGCGGTAGATTTTCCAATCCCATTGGTACCAACCAATCCCAGTACTTCACCTGGCCGGGGGATAGGTAGCCTGCAGACAAAATCAAAACATTATATGCTGAGCCACTGAAGTTCAGGTCGCTACAATCTGTGATTTTTCATTTTGGAAATGTTGATTCACATGGATCTATTCAAGTCAATACACACACGAACAGTAGTACACTTTACCAGAAAAACATTTAAAACGATCACAGTCAGCACACATCTCAGAGAGGAAAAATGTGCAAATTGACTCATTAATTTACTTATGCCTGTCATGAGGAGATCAGAGCTGGTTACTGACGTTACCAAATAAACTCCTCAGGAGGTGAATGCAAGGATTTAGAGCTGCTGTGATGCTGTCACAGGGTAAGTCAGCACAACTCTGAAAGAAAATTAAAGTGCACAGGGAACTCTGCACGGTTGAGAGGTTCACTGTAACGTACTGCCATGGAATTAGTTTTATTTTATAAAATGAAGATTTTAGGTGAAGGTGATCAGGCTGAATGCATTGACCATACTATCAAGGCAGTGCATAAGCATTAAATACTGCAGGACCTCTATGCAGATGGTGGGCACTATCCACAACCCACTTACATGGAAGTTGAGCTTTTTATAAAGCATTGCAAATGAAATGAACACTTAAGGTCAACTTCATAGTGCACAACTAAAGAGCAATCATTTTACTTTACACCCCCTCCCTTTTAAAGCTGTATTCAGTATAAAACAAGCAGCCTTGATATTACTGTGAACATACCTGTGAAGTTTAAAAGCATTAGCACAATATCTGTGTGTCGTTTCTTTTTCCAAGTTGCTAGGCAAGTTAACGATGGACAAGGCTCCAAAGGGACATTTCTACAAATTAAATAAATCTCTTCTTATACAAGTGCAAGATGTAACATAGTAGAAGCCAGCCTACTTTTCTTGTCTAAATGAATGCAAGGCAGTGTTTAAATGGGAATGAGTAACAAAAGAAGGTAAGAAAATGCTTAGTAAACAGGGTCCCAAGCATGCACTATGGATCGTGCTACAAAAATGTGCTGATGTGTGCTGCTCAACCCCCCAACACGTCCACCCCCCTCAAATTCCCAGCAACATTTATTTATTTAAAACTTTTATATACCGGCATTAGTGTGCAATCATCATGCCGGTTTACATTATAACAGACAGCTTGGAAACAAAGTACAATGAACAGGGAGGGGAGCAAAAAACATGCAGATTACACAAGAGAAAAGTAGAGCAGGAGGAAGTATAGCGTAACTCGTAATGAGGTATTAGGAGGTGTAACAAGAGGGCAATAAGGTAATTATATACAGGGTACAAAATTGAATTATTTACAAGAGCTATGATAAAACATTATTCACATGTCAAACATGATTTATGTAAATAGGAGGATTTGAGGTCCGAAAGGCCATCAAGTTAAGTAGAGGTAGGGTGAGGCTCTAGTCAGGATAGGCTTGTCGAAAGAGCCAAGTCTTTATAGTTTCTTTCTGAATTTAGCGTAGCATGGTTCAAGTCTAAGCAGGGTAGGTAGCGAATTCCATTGCCTGGGGCCTGCAATTGAGATTGCGCGGTCCCTGGTGGAGGAGAGGTGGGCTTTTTTTTAATGGAAGGTACTGTAAGGGTTCCTCTATTGGCGGCTCTAGTGGGTCGGTCAGAGTGAGTAAATTGGAAGGGTTCATCTAGCCAGTTGGAGTTATGACAGTAGATAGATTTGTGAATGATTGAGAGAGTTTTGAAGACAATGTGTGATGGGATGGGGAGCCAATGTAGGTCTTTGAGTACAGGGGTGATGTGGTCTGATTTCCGAGTGTTTGTGATGACCCTGGCTACTGCATTTTGGAACATTTGTAATGGTTTGATAGTGGAGTAAGGGAGGCCAAGCAAGAGAGAATTACAGTAGTCAAGAGATTTGGAGGAAGAGAGAGATTTGGAGGAAGAGAGAAAATAAAAATAAATGAAAAGCAGAAGATAAAAAATCAAAGGGAAATTTCTGAAATGGAAAAATTGAATCAGAATGAAAGGAGTAAAACAAAGATTGTCCAAACTATTTTTCAAAGAAAAGGCCTAAAAATTCAAAATACAATTGAGAAAACAGACTGTCCGTACCTATTTATTTGTAATTCTGTAGAATGCTCCACACTATGGGGCCGATGCAATACAGTTTGCTCAGCCGAGTGCACTGCATAACCCACAGTTGGACGCGGGTTGTAAGTGTTAACTAATCCCTTTATGCAATAAGGGGATTAGCGCCTCTACAACGCGTGTCCAACGTGGAGAGAAACTAAATAGCGTTCATCACATGCAAATGCATGTGAATGAGGCTATTAGCTATTCACTCCCAATACAAAAAAAAAAAAAATGCTCTTAGGACACACATTTTAGCGATCAGAAATTAACACCTGCCTGGAGTAGGCATTAATTGCTGAGTGCTCCTAAAATTAGTACAGAAAAGCAGAAAAAACTGCTCTTCTATACTGCCTCCTACTTAATATCGTTGGGATATTAAGTAGGAGGAACTCTTAAAAAAAAATAAAAAAAAAAGTTTTAAAAAAGCACAGCAGTCGAGTGCAGGAAGCAGATGCTCAGTTCACAAGCGTAGAGTTCCTGAACCCCTGACTCCATTGGTTAGGCAAACAGACGCTGATAAATTCAGCGTCCATTTTCCAAACCTGACTGCCGGCACTGTAAGGAGTGAATAAATCAATATTAAAGTGTCAGGCACTTAATATTCATTTATTCACTCCTTCACTTTTCACCGACTTATCTACATAAGGACTTCAGTGGCACAGATGCCCAGTTCGGCCCATGGTCTCCCTTCTCTTCTTTATGCCATTGGATAACAAGACAAGGAGATTTTTTTTTTACTGCTAGTTGAAAAAATTAATTCAAACCCATTGAATTTGCAGACATATTAACTCACTGGTAGTCATTACCTTAATGCAGATACCGCAACCGATACAAAGGGTTTCAGAAATCCAAACAATTTTGCTCTGCGATGTGACTTCAATGCACAGCTTTCCTGCAGTGACAAGACAAGGTTGTACGTTCCAACAAACAGACTTGTCATTTCAAGGGCAACCGGTAAACAAACTACAAAACTTGGAGGGGACACCTCCCCCCCCCTTAAAATGGTACAACTCCTGGAGTTTGCATCTCTTTCACTTCTGAGCCAAAACTTTGGGCACTTTAATTGTACGTTTCCATCCTTCCTTTTGATGTCAAACTTGGAAAGGAAACCTACGGGCCGCGGCAGTAGATCCCACACTTGGTGCTCTGCCGCAGATAAACCTGGTTCCCAGTCTAACAGAGCAGAACTGTTGTATGTTACTTTAACAAAGCGCAATAATTTAGAAAACAGGTCGCCAATTTGTTCCAAAGTGTTTTGTATGAAACAAACAAGGATCAGTGTATTTCACTATGGTCTTATTTGGGTGTATAATCTATACAAGGTTTTAAGAAATCATGGATGTATTTCATCTCATCTGTCTCGTTTTATACGGAGAACCATCATTGCTCTCTGGCACCATTTAATTTATCAGACAGAATGAGTAAATTGCTCAAACACCAGTTCTTAGAACAGGGTTTCCCAGATCTCTCCTAGTGACCCCACAGGTAGTTGGGTTTTCGGGATTTGAACCAGGAATACAGGGCCTTGCAAAACCCTTGTACTTTTTCACATTCTGCCATCTAAAAATACAAACCAAAATGCCTTACAGTAAGAGCTTTATTGAGCTACACAACATACTCTGTTTCATGATGAAAGTGTAATTATCATAAGTAATTAAGAATTAAAAACAAAACAAAAAAAAAAGTTGATTGCATAATTCTTCACACCACTCGATGTAATATTTAGTGGAAGCCCCTTCTACAGCATCAACTGCCACGACTTGTTTAGGATATGCATTTTACAGAGCGGCATGCTGGAGTTTGGCCCAGTCTTCTTGGCAGAATAGCTCAAGCTCTTTTAAGTGGCCCAAGGACTGTCTGGGGACTGCAGTCTTCACATCTGGGCTTTGACTGGGCCACTCGAGGACATTCGTTTTCTTCTTGCTGAACCACTCCATTGCTGCTTTTGCTTAGAATCAACGTCCTCCCGAAAAGGTAACCCTTCTCCTTGGTCCCCAGTCTATGGCAGACTAGAAAACAGGTTTTCCTCCAGATCTGCCCGTACTTTGCACCAGGCAAAGAATAAATTGGAAGAGGTGGGGGTGAGAATGTAAGATCTTCTCCCGCATGCATGCAGGGTCTCTAAAGTATTTGTTGGCAAATACTATATAGCACATGACTATGGCTTTTCTTCAAGCAGGAGCCTCCTTCTTGCCGCCTTCCCATAAAGGCCACATTTGTGGAGTAATCTTGAAACTGTTCAACAATCAATATTTTGCCTTGTCTTAGGCAAGGATCTCTGTAGTTCTTTTCAAGTAATCTTGGACTTCACAGTGACCCTCTGCAGCTGTTGCCTTAACCCACGGCTAATGATATTTGGAGGGCTGGCCTGATTGTGACTGTCTTGGTGGTGTCAAATTGTTTCTTTCCACTTTACATTGATGGACCTGACAGTACCCCCCAAGGAATATGCAAACACACAAATTCTTATAACCTTCCCCAAATCTGTACCATTGAAGAATGTTATCCCGGAGTTCTTTCAGCGGCTCTTTGATTGGCATATTTAAACCTTTGCTTCAAATTAACTTCACGCAACAGAAACAGCTCGATTCTTCCTCTAGGAGTATTCAAACTAGTTCAGCTACTGTGACTGGACACAGATGGGCTAAAATTATGGGCGTTAAGGAAATTATTTGGACTGGACCTAACTGATTTTTTTTTTTTTATGACAAAGGATGTCATGATTTATGCCATCGAGATTTTTTGGTTCTCTCTTATTTTTGGAACATTTCTAAAATTTTTCTTTTTATGATGAAAATGTAGAGCATGTTGTGTAGGTCTTAGAAACATGGCAGCAGAAAAAGACCATTATGGACTATCCAGTTTGCCCATCCACACTAACTAATCAGCTTTATGATCCCTACCACTCACTCAGAGATCCTACATTATCCCATGCCTTCTTCGATTCAGATATTGTCCTTGTCTCCCTCATCTCTACAAGGATGCTGTTCCATGCATCCACTACCTTCTCCGTAAAAAATATTTCCTTAGGTTACTCTTCAGTCTATCCCATGTCCCCTCATTCTATAGCCTTTTTCCTTTTCTTTGAAAGAGACTTGCCTCCTTTGCTTGACTACCTTGGAGGTATTTATATACCTGTAAATCTCATCTCCCTATCCTGCCTTTTCTTCAAGGTATACGTGTTTAGATCTATACGCCTACCCCCATATGCTTTAGAATGAATACCACTGATCATTTTAAGTAGTCACCCTCTGAACTGACACCAACTGGTTTACATAGGGGCAGTTATCAATTCCTTTTTTCTGATCATTCCTCTCCCTATGCACACCAGCATCTTTCTGGCTTTTGCCATTGCCTTATCTACTTGTCTGATCCCCAGATCCTGCTCTTCTTTCATACTTAAAAAATTTCACCCGCTATACCAGGGATGGGCAAACGTTTTTGTGCTGGGGCCACATTACAAGTTAGAGCACATCGAGGGCCAGAGGGTGGGGTGGGTCCCCCCTAGATCTCATTGACACAGCAATCAAATCCCCACCACATGCTGCAGGCACCCAAGGAGCCCCTTCAATCATGGATCTCCAGCCTCTACTCAAATCAGAAAAACCTTCAACCCAACAGGTACAAGGCATTTTCCTAGCTAGCAGACTACCTCACCTCATTCACAAATGCAGTCTGCTCTTTTCCCCTTCCTAACTACAATATTGCTGACCTTAACTGATATCTGGCTATAGTTTTACTCCCACAACATAATGGGCGAGAGAGATTAGTTAGGCTTTATTCTCAACTTATGACCTTGCTAAGTGTCTATAGCTCCACCCCACCTCTGAAATATTTTTAAGAAAATTAAGACTCAGCTTATATGAGAAAAACCTAAGTGAACAACAGAACGATTCTGCAGCACATTGCCCAGGCTGTATGTTGCATAAAATATGGATGGCCACCTCTGGTCTTGAGTATGGAAAGCGAGGCTCAGGTCCACAACACAAAACCTGTTGCAACTGTATGACCAACGGCTCACCTGTCCAAGTTTAGAACTAGAAAAAAAGATTTTATTTTGCACACTGCTTCAGCGCAGCATCACCTACCCATGCGAACCACAGGACAGCTCTTCTTGCATTCCTGACGGCACTTCTTTGGCTTACACTTGTCATGATTAACGATGGCAATTCTGGTTAACTTATCAGCCATGCTGCCCAACTTAGGGTGTCTATCTGCACGAAGAACAGATTCCTAGATCAAAAGTAGATACACCCAGCCCTACAAAATGGAAAAACAAAACAAGGAGTCACTATGGGATTTCAGTCTTTACAATCTGCCTGCATTGCCAGTTTTCATCAAGCACCATCTTCTATACATAAGTTGGCAAGTAAAGTGTCCCAGTTCAGTGTTCAACTTTCTTCTAGTTTGTCTATATTTCCAAACCTTAAGCACTTTTTAAAATGTTATTGCCACAGATTTCTCGCTGATCCCTCTCCCTGTTTTACCCTCCATCATGCCCTACGGTGTTAGATTACCTAATTTGCCACCACAGCCTAAGAGTACATGACCAAAAAATTTCGTTTTCCTTTTGGCCAAATCTTCTACCAGGGTTCCTTCACCTCCCTGCATCTCAACACGTTTTACTTCACTGGAAACAGCTGAAAGCAAGAACTCTCTCTCCTCCCGTTTAGCAATCTGATTACCAAGACACAAAATCATTCACAATAGTTCTGCTATGACATGTGCAAAGGCCATGGAAGTGTAGGAGGAGGAAAATCTTTGATCCAGGCAGCAATCCTTATAAAGAATTTAAATACAGCAAAGAGGAAGTTGCTCCTTCTGCAGCTTATGTGTAGACTCCTTGAATATTCATGAACTAGTAGAGCAATAATTAAGGGTGGGGGAGGGAAGAGAGAGCAAGGAACATAAGAAAACAAAAACATTTCAAACGCCAGAGGGGCACCAGGGAAAAGAGGGCATGGCAATCACACACTTGCTCAGCTGTTATCTGAATCCATTTTTCTGGAAGAACATAATATTCATCATACTGGGTCAGAGCAAAGATCCATCAATCCAGTATCCTATTTCCAACAGTGGCCAATCCAGATCACAAATACCTGCAGGATCCCAAAGGGTGGATAGATTTCATGCTGCTTATTCCAGAGATAAGGAGTGGATTTCTTCAACTCCACCTTAATAACTGTTTATGGACTTTTCCTCCAGGAACTTGTCTAAAACCTTTTTTAAACACAGCTACATTAAGAGCTTTCACCACATCCTCTGGCAATGAATTCCAGAGTTTAATTATAATTAAAAAAAATTTTCTCTTACTACTTTTGAATGTATCACCTATTAACTTCATTGTGTGTCCCCTAGTCTTTGTACTTTCTGAAAGAGCAAACAACTGATTCACATTTATTCGTTCCACTCCACTCATGATTTTATAGATCTCTATCATATCTCCCCGCAATAGTTTCAGTATGAAGGAATCCTAACCTCTTTAGTCTTTCCTCATAGGGAAGTCTTTCCATCCCTATTAATTTGGTCATCATTATCTATACCTTTTCTATTTCTTTTACAAGATGCTGTGACCAGAACTGTACACAACACTCAAGATGAGGTTGCACCATGGAGCGATAAAGGCATTATGTCTGTTTTATTCCCCATTCCTTTCCTAATAATCCCTAGCATTCTATTTGCTTTCTTAGCAAATAGATTTCAAGATATCAACAACCATGATGCCTAAATCCTTTCCTAAATGGTGTCTCCTAGCGTGAAACCTTGTGTTATGTAGCTATAATTTGGGTTATTTTCCCCTCGGTGCATCACTTTGCATTTTTTCACATTAAATTTAATTTGCCATTTGGATGCCCAATTCAAGTTTTGCAGGGTTTTCTTACAATCCTTTTGTGTTTTAACTTTGAATAATTTTGTGTCATCAGCAAATCTGATCACCTTGTCATTCTTATTTTCAGGTCCTTTATAAATATGTTAAAAAGCAGTGGTCCCAGGGCAGATCCCTGGGGCATTCCACTATTCACCTTTCTCCACTGAGAAAACTGACCATTTAGCCCTACTCTCCATTTTCTACCTTTTAAGCAGTTCTTCCTATCCCATGACTTTCTGATTTTCTAAGTACTTTGTCAAATGTTTTCTGGAAATCCAGTGTATCAACTGGTTCATCTATAACCACACTATACCCTCAAAATAGTGTAGCAGATTGGTGAGGCAAGACTTCCCTTGGTTAAATCCATGTTGGCTTTGTCCCAGTAGGCTATACCCATCTGTTTAGTAAATGTGTTCTTTATGATAGAAATTATCATTTTGACTGGCACAGACTCTCTCACTGGTCTATCTTCCTGGATCACCCCTTGATACCTTTATAAAATTGGCATTACATTGGCAACCCTCCAGTCTTCCACAGAATATTTTAATGACGGCTTACAAATTACCATTGAGCTGTATAAATACCATGTCATTAATGACTAGCCTCCTTTGAGAACTGCAATGGTTATTTTTCTTATTAAAATGATTTTGCAAGTGGGTAAGACAGAGCCTTGCTGTGCCAAAATTAATGAGACCAAGCATGGTCACTCTGGACTATTTGGAATGCCCTAGGTGCACTTCTCTAGTTACTGTGGTGAATAATACACAGAACCTTTAATAAAAGAGCAAGAGAAAAAGATGAAAGATATGATTGACCAAATTACTATTAAGGAAGTACAAACAAAACTGATCCAAGGTGAAGATATTGCTGCAAAAAGAATTGAAAAATTGGAGAACAAATCAAGGTACTTGAACTTAAGGATTCTAAATTTTCCCTCTATTAAGTTGGTCCCGATAAAGGATCAACTTAAAAAATACCTAATTGAAATTCTTTCAGTGCCTACAGAGGCGATACCGCCAGTATTCAAAATATTTTTTGCTACTTCACCAAAAAAACTCGAGTGAATTACCACCATCAGAGCAACCTCAGGATGCAGGAATCAACCTTACAGCTTTCCTGGAAACTTCTTTGGAAGAACAAATAGAGTTTCATGGAACATTATTGGTCTCTTTTATGTTTCCCACAGATAGAGATATGATATTAAGATTATTTCTACGGAATAGGAACAAGTTATATTTTGGACAGACTTGACCGGAGTGACTCAGATTAGGAGAAAAATCTTCTTGGGCACGAGTCAAAACGTTAGACAAATAGGTGGTCAACTTAATATCAGATACCCATGTAAATGCATATTAAAATTGGAAAATAAGAAATATATTTTCTTTGAACCAGCTCAATTAAGGAATATGTTAGATAATCACATAGAAGAGGCTGGTTCTACCTAATCTCACAGGTGCCATAGGGAGGAAAAGCAATCTATCCTTATTTCCTCTTAAAATTCTCTCTTTTCTTAAGAATTTGTCCTAATAAAATCTTGGATCTCAATATTACCTTATGACATTATAAAATAGAAAAAGTATGTAGACTGTGTACTGAGGTAAAAGGTTTTGTAAAAAAACTTTTACTTGGTAATATTTACCTTAATCTAAAAGCAATGTGAGTTAACATGCTTTATGATACTTTTTTGTTTTGTAAAGATTTGAAAAATCGAATAAAGAATTTAAAAAAAAAATAGATTTTACAACTGTTAGGAAGGAGTACAATGTATCCAACCTGTTCAAAAACATTTAGAGGGTTTCCAGATGTTTCCCAAGAACGTTTCCAGATGACTCTGTCATCTGGAAACGTTCTTGGCAGATAAGGAAGCTGGTTGAGATTTCAGTAGTTGTATAAAATATATAGATCCAGCAATAGTAATAATTTAATTACAATTTTCCTGTTTATTTAATTATTCCTTGGTGGATTCCTCCCAAATTGTGGACTATAATTTTGACATATAGAAGTTTGAATGTTCTTGTAAAAGTAGTTCTTGACTTAATTGTGATATATGCAATTGTATTTCTTGATTTTTGCATCTTTATAATTTGTAAAACTCTAATAAACTTTAAATAATAAAAAAAAAAAAACATTTAGAGGAAAAAAACTTTACCACAGTTTTCTTTTAAAATAAATTCCTACGTTTAGGAAATGCAGCAGGCGTGCAGTAGCATATAAATTAGTACCACAAAATGTGATGTATCATTTCAGTCGTTCATTTGTCTTGCTCCATCCAATTCCATCTATCAATATGTCAACATTTCAATTGAGTGCAGGACTGAACAAAACTGGCGAGAGTCAACTACTTGGTAAGCGTTCCTCGCTGCCCTGCAGGCCCCACGGGGATTTGCAGCAGATTATGCTCAGTGAGACTCTGGCACTGCTTTCTATGCAGTGGGGCAGGTGACTGTTAGGCCTTACAATCTTTTCCCATCAGTGGACGCTTGCATCACTTTTCAATCCCTTGGAGGCCTTCCAGGCTGATGCCTATTTTCCCTACAGCTCCTTTTCAGTTGCTTCTGCTGTTCAACCAATTACACAGTTCATGATTTTATGTCCTCTTCCTTTGTACATAAACTGGATGTTCAGGATACATCATTTACACACTGTTTACCTGTTGGTTTATAAACCAAGACTAGATACCTATATAATACCTGGGGTTTGCAATTTATTTAATACAATATATTAAACAAAAGTAGTCAGATTACAAATCAGATGCAGAACATGACGTAGTGTGGCAGTCTGAAATGAAGAAACTGGGGACAAACACTTGAAAATTGTTACAGAGGAATATCTCACTACCAAAAAGATGAATTAAACAAGTCTGACTTTATTGTTACTAATTTGTCTTTTATGCAAGTCACAGAGGGTCTAAATCAAAAGTTGCAGTTGGCTGTTTAGCTCCTCATACGATAGAAAAACCGAAATCAGAAAACTGCTACACCGCTTGCCAGGGCACCTCCTAGCCCACGAATTGTATACCCGGCAGCAGGAGCTCTTAAAATGAAGGGGGACTTTTACAGAATGTCCTACAAATCTTGCCCCCCCCCCCTCCCCCTCCAAAAATATGAGAAAGGCCCTTGAAGCAAGACCCCTATGCATTAACCTGATCAGTAATGGTATCTACAATATAAATGGGTTCTGACCGACGGCCCGCAAATGCGCAGTAGATAGCAGCTCTACTGCGCATGCGCAGAACAGAGAGCTCCGACTGACGTGCATCTCTCTCCATGGAGACGAGAACCGGCGCCAGTTCAGAGCGCGGACAAAAAGTATTTGGGGGGAGGGAGTCAAGAGCTCTGTCAGACGTGCCGCAGGGGAAGGAGTGAGTCACATAATGTAGAGACTGAGAGGGGACGGGAGGGGATGAGAGTGAGGGATGGGATTGGGAGAGGGTGGGTGATGACTGAGGAGGGAAGGGGAGGGAGTAGGAGTGAGAATGAGGGGGGGAGGTTATAGTGAGAGAAGGTGGTTTCAGTGAGAGGGGAGACAGTGGGAGAAAGAGGGTGGGTAAAGCTAAGGGAAGGGAGTTTAGTGGGGGCAGGGTAGGGAAGAGAGGTGAGTGGAGAAAGGGGGAGTGAGGGAGAAGCGTAGAAGAGTGCCATTTCTGAAAACCAAACCAAAAACAAAATTTATAATGTAGCCCTTGTCCTTATATAAGCTGGTAATAGCTTTGTTACACTTCAGCCCAGGCAGCTTTGGAAGAATCCTTGTATCCAAAGGATGAGCTTGAAACATTTTCAATGATTTTCCTTTTTTTCACATAAGTGTGAATTCAAAGAATGCTTTTTATTCAAAATCCTATGATAGCAGGACATAAACCTTCTGCTCACCAGTCCACCACTGGCAACCGAACATTCAGAACTGGGGAGTGGTATTTGATCCATTTTTTTCTATTTTTTTTTAATGTATGCATTTCAGAATTTTGTTTTTGCAAATTCGTTTTACTGTTTTTCATTTATTTCTCTTTGTATTAAATTGTCTTAGTGCATTTTAAATAATTATTGTAATATATAATTACTGTCGGTTCTGACCAACTACTTAAATGTATAATTCATTTTATTGTACGTCACCTTAATTTTATAACAAAGGCGATTCATCAGTACAATACAGTTAAGTATGCGAGCGGCTATATGATGGGCTGGCGGGAAGGGAGGGGACAAGAAAGAGGTGGAAATTGGGAAGCATTTCCATCTCCTATGTGCCTCACCTCATCTCCTCCTGCTTATTGGTTTTCCACACCAGCGCTAGTAACCAACAGGCAAGCAACAGGAGCAGCAATGGATTCTCTGGTTGGAAAAGCATGACAAGAAATAAAGGACCATGATGATGAGAAAGAGTAGGGCAGAGAGAAAGGGGGCAGCACAAATCTTGTACATCAACAGACGCTCTCAGCTTCCAAGATTAATTTTCTCAGCCGGCATTTCCAAGAACATAAACTTTCTGTATGAAATCAATGCAACAAAACTCCCTTCTTCCTGTTCTTTCCTTATGTCTATCATTCATAGAAACCTCCTTCAGTGCAGTGAGCTTTCATTTGTAACATAAAAACGCATTTGGGAGTATAAGAACATAAGAAGTTGCCATACTGGGTCAGACCAAGGGTCCATCAAGCCCAGCATCCTGTTTCCAACAGTGGCCAATCCAGGCTAAGTACCTGGCAACAACCCAAACATTAAATAGATCCCAATTTACTATTCCTTATTGATTAATAGCAGTTTATGGACTTCTCCTCCAGGAACTTATCCAAACCTTTTTTTAAATGCAGTTACACCAACTGCCATAACCACATCTTTGGCAATGAATTCCAGAGCTTAATTGTGCGTTGTGAGAAAAATACCGTATTTTTCGCTCCATAAGACGCACCTGACCATAAGACGCACCTAGGATTCAGAGGGGGGAAATTTAAAAAAAAAAAATTGTGCTAAACCGGCTCTGCGTCTGGGCGTCTTATGGAGCAAATTAGGGGAGTGCATAGTTTTTTTTTTCTCCCCATTTTGTTTTCGGGTCTGGGGAGGGCCATTTCGGTCCACTCCCCAGATCAGAAAATTTTTCTTTCTGTGGGAACCCCCAAACCCCCCCCCCCCCCATCCCAACCCTTTAAATTAACAACCTCCACCCCCCTGACCCCCCCAAGACCTGCCGAATTAATTTCCTGCAACCCCCCACCCTCCTGACCCCCCCAAGACCTGCTGAATTAATTTCCTGCAACCCCCCACCCTCCTGACCCCCCCAAGACCTGCCAAACGTCCCTGGTGGTCCAGCGGGGGTCCAGGAGCGGTCCGGGAACGATCTCCTGGGCGTGAGCCGTCGGCTGCCAGTAAACAAAATGGCGCCGACGGCCCTATGCCCTCACTATGTCACTGAGACCGACCGCTGCTATTGGTCGGTCTCAGTGACATAGTGAGGGCATAGGGCCGTCGGCGCCATTTTGTTTACTGGCAGCCGACGGCCCTATGCCCTCACTATGTCACTGAGACCGATCGCTGCTATTGGTCGGTCTCAGTGACATAGTGAGGGCATAGGGCCGTCGGCTGCCAGTAAACAAAATGGCGCCGACGGCCCTATGCCCTCACTATGTCACTGAGACCGACCGCTGCTATTGGTCGGTCTCAGTGACATAGTGAGGGCATAGGGCCGTCGGCGCCATTTTGTTTACTGGCAGCCGACGGCTCACGCCCAGGAGATCGTTCCCGGACCGCTCCTGGACCCCCGCTGGACCACCAGGGACGTTTGGCAGGTCTTGGGGGGGTCAGGAGGGTGGGGGGTTGCAGGAAATTAATTCGGCAGGTCTTGGGGGAGTCGGGGGGGGGGGGGGGTGTTTGTTAGATTTTTGTTTGGTTTTTTTTTTTATATTCGCTCCATAAGACGCACATACATTTTCCCCCCACCTTTGGGGGAAAAAAAGTGCGTCTTATGGAGCGAAAAATACGGTAATTCTCAGATTTGTTTCATTTGCTAACTTCATGGAGTGCCCCCTAGTCCTATTATCTGAGACAGTAAGCAACAGGTTCACACTTAACCATTCAAGTCCTTTTACGATTTCATAGATCTCTATCATATCCCCTTTAGCTGTCTCTTCTCCAAGCTAAACAGCCTTTCCTCGCCCTTCTCTGTACTTTCTCCAGTACAACTATATCTTTTTTTTGATATGTGGCAACCAGAACTGCACACAGTATTCAAGATGCGGTCTCGCCATGGAGCGATATAGCGGCATTATAACATCCCCCTTTTATTAGCGATTTCCTTCCTAATAATTACTAACATTGTTTGCATTTTTGACCACCACAGCACACTGAGCCGACGATTTCAATGTATTATCCATTATGATGCTTAGATCTCTTTCCTAATATGGAATCTAACTTCGTGTAACTACAGAAAGGCTTATTTTTTCCTATATGCATCACCTTGCACTTGTCCACAATAAATTTCACCTGCCATTTGGACGCCCAATCTTCCAGCCTCACAAGGTCCTCATGCAATTTATCACAATCTGCTGATGAGTGTATCTGAACAGAAAACCAACATGGAGAAAGGCAAATGCCCCAGAATTCTCTGCTTAAAGGAAAATTAGTTCTTACCTGTAGTACCACGGATCAGTCCAGACAGTGGGTTGAGCCTCCTTTCCAGCAGGTGGAGACAGACTAAAACTTGCAGGATGCCCTATAACAGGACAGAGCCTATCCTCTAACCCTTCAGTATAACGTATGTCAAAGCATACAACAATAAACCCAAGAATAGGATCAAGCAAGTAACCAAAAAGCTCAACGGAGCAACCATAGATTAATGTAGAAGCATAGTATACCTATACGCTCTTGCATAAACTTGGTATAAAATAACCACCAAGGCTTCCGGTGTAAATGCTCAGTAATCTTGCACCAAGGAAAATATGAAAATCTGCAGACCTGCAAGAAAACAAGCTTCGAGAGGACAGAAGACAGACAGGGAAGGGCAACTGGACTGATCCGTGGTACTACAGGAACGAAAATTAACAGGTAAGAACTAATTTTCCTTTCCTGTACGTACCCGGATCAGTCCAGACAGTGGGATGTACCAAAGCTTCCCTAACCTGGGTGGGACTGAGACAGTCCCGCTCGAAGCACTTGCCGCCCAAAGGAACCGAACACCGGAGCGTGTACATCCAGATGGTAGTGCCGAGCAAAAGTGTGCAGAGACGTCCAAGTGGCGGCCCTGCAAATCTCCTGCGGGGAGACAGATTGACTCTCCGCCCACGAAGTAGCCTGAGAACGCAGAGGATGGGCCTTCAGACCCTCAGGAAGCGGACGACCTTGACAAAGATACACCGAGGAAATGGCTTCCTTCAACCACCGCGCAATCGTGGTCTTAGAAGCCTGCTTACCACGGCTGGGACCACTCCAAAGGACAAAGAGATGGTCCGATACCCGGAAGTCATTGGTGACCTGGAGATAGCGAAGCAAGACTCGTTTCACATCTAGCCGATGAAGGTCGCCACCCGCCGTACCCGCAATCTCCTCCGGAGAGAACGCTGGGCGTTCGACCGACTGGTTGACATGAAAGCAGAGACAACCTTAGGCAAGAAGGAAGGAACCATCCTGAGAGAAACCCCGGAATCGGAGAAACGCAAGAAGGGCTCCCGACAGGACAGCGCCTGAAGCTCAGAAATACGGCGAGCAGAGGAAATAAGAGACCAGAAAGACAGTCTTTAGAGTAAGATCCTTGAGCGTAGCGTGGCGAAGAGGCTCGAAGGGAGCCGCACATAGAGCACAAAGGACCAGGTTGAGACTCCACGACGGACATGTGGCCCGAGAGGGGGGGTGGAGGTGTCTAACGCCCCTCAGGAAACGAATGACGTCAGGGTGAGCTGCTAAGGCATGACCGTCCACCCGACCCAGGAGAGAGCCGAGCGCCGAGACTTGAACGCGTAGAGAACTGAAGGAGAGGCCCTTAGAGAGACCCTTCTGAAGGATTGGTGCAGTAGCTGGACTACTCCAAAGCCTGGGAAGGCCTGGTTTCTTCTATACTTCAAATTACATCTTTAGTCTACTAGAAAAACATTATCCTGGAGTTTACCACATGTTCATTTGTAGGTCCTTGGTATTTATGCACTGGAATGAATGCAGAGTCTGCTGAAGGTTGGAGAAATTGTAGAAGTTCAAAGACATCTGTTCTCAGGTCTTGTTCCTTCCCAACACCGATGGACAGCGCCTTCGCTACCTTATCCAAAATACATTAGTAACAGATGTTCCAGAAGAGAGGCAAATCTGGTAGAGAGTCTCCTCCCCTGACCATAGGAATATGCTGAGCTAGGAACCAGACAATAAGGAGAGCTAAGGAGGAGACCTTTGCTGATCCGTAGAAGAAACATCTGGGAGGAACTCAGAATGAGCTGATCCCACTTCTTCCTGTTCTGATCCTTGAAGGGACTCCCCAGAGGGGGTGAATCTATCACCTCCGGACAAGTATTTACTCCCACCTTTGGAAGCCCCTGGGATGAGACATGAACTTCTGGGGGACTTTGAGTTGGCCTGCCATGCAAGAAAAGTTCCTCCTTCTTGGACAGGAGAGGTCTTCAGGAGGCAAAGAAACTTCACCAGTTCAGACTGCTGGGCTCCCACTGGCAAAGGGACTCTCTGCACTAGAGTTGGAGAAGAGTTATCCTCTTCAGAAATCCAGACTGGTTCATCCTCACTAAGGATTGCTGATGCTAGTGGCGCTAAGCAGGAGCTCGGAGCTGCAGTGGCTGGCTCTGAGGTGCTCTGCGCCAGATGCGTCTCGCTTGCTGACACCATGTCTGATCACTGACAGGCAAAATCTCATTCTGAATTCAACCCCTACTTTATATGGCAACAGGACTCTGTGTTTATGTGCCGAGGCATTCCAGTGCAATGAAAATGAAGGAGCCTTAGCCTATCACACCAAGGAGGTCCTGGAGTATATGCTCTGTTCCGATGAGACAGATGGCATCCTCGTCGGGTCTGGGTAGATGAATAATAGATGGGTCAGAGCCATGGAAGTCTTCCACGCTATAAAGGATGATCGAACCTGTGTCAAGGATGCTAGATCCCACGTCTGTGTTGGTAGCTTACGGATGTCCATTACAGAATAATCATCTGTAATGGATATCTGGCAACCACAAATACAGGCCATAAAACCGCTGACCACAATCTTCTTAGCCTTGGGCTTTTGCATTTCTTTTTTTTTTTTTTAAAGAATGAAAAAGTTCTGTTGAGGGGCTTCAGAGGCAGTGGGAAAAGCAAAAAAAAGTTGCAACAAGGCAGAATTAGGCCAACTAACAAGGACAGACAAAACTGCAGACAGAGATGGGGAACACATCTCTGCAATAGCTTGGATGGAAAAACAAAAAAGGGATCTTGAGGCAGCATGCATGCTTGGGATCTCCCACACATGCTTAGTAAGACTTTTACTGAGCTCTGCCAGAGGATGAAGTCACCCATGTGTTATGGCTAATTCTTACCTGCTTACTAATGGAAAAAATATTGATTATAGAGAAATGATATACTAGAAACTGGGAAGGAAACATTAAGAAAACTTGGACAGCAACCAAACTTTAGCAGGCAGAAGAAAACATTTTTCCCTCTACTTTTTCTGCTGTTATTTTAGATGTCTTTTTGCTCTCATTTGTATCTATGTTTTGGATTTTGATGCTCCTTTTTGCTCGTTGTAGTCTTTAGATTTTAAAATATTTTGGTCTCACCCACTTTCCTCCAGCCCGTCTTCCCTTTGCTGCTCTTCCAGTTTCTTCTTCTCCATTTTTGTGTGGGCAACAAAGTCACACTGGCTCCTTTAGGACCTGAGTCAGCCACAGTGGCTCCACTCCTTTTGGGCCCAGGCTTGCAATGGCCTGCAGCAAGTTCTCCTGGGCCAACTACAGTAGCTCCACCCCAGACCTTGGCAGGAACCAATTTTTAGGCAACCTGGCCACCTGCAAATGTTTCACCCCTGTTAGTAAATTTGGCCACTGCTACTCAGTGACTAAAGGAACCAGTGTATTCTTTGTTGTTGCTCAATTCCCCTCCTAATATACAGTACATTTTTAAATAACTGATGAATGACTGTGTGATGATGATGGTTAAAGTAGGAAGATCTTTGCTTCCCAAGACCTGTGATTTAATAAGAAAACTGGTCTTAAAAGACTGTCTATTTTCTGTTTGATAGCAAACTATCTCCAGATATAAAACAACAACATCAGACACTTAAATCTGTATATTATAATATGCTTGTCACTGGCAGTGTCCATGTCAGGACCCATGCTATATCACCAATGTACATGGTAGGGGGTGCACTTTGTAATCAAAGGCATACTCTGCAAAGACACATGGCCGGAAGGCAGACAGCAGACTTTAAACCATGTGGCTGGAGGCAGCAGGCCTTCTAAGCTGCAAGACAGAGGACACCCACAGACAGACAAGTACACATGGGGACAGGGGAAGAGTGTGGGAGTCAGGCTGGAGAAAGTATGAGGAAAGGGAGACTATTCCAATCAGACTGGAGAAACAGAAAATAATTTTCAATAGGCGTTAGCTAGCTAAAAATAATAGCATGCCTATATTTTATTCCAAAGGTAATAAGCTCATTAGAAAAAAAAAAGTTCATCTACAAATAGGCTTATAAAAAACCAGAGTGTGCATTTACTTCACACCCAGAAGCAGGCAAAATCTGTGATCTTAGCTCATTCTCTATTCAACTGAATGGAAGGGTGGATGGAAAATGAGTCATCAGTGAAAAGCTCCCAGCACCCAGGAACATGATTTCCTGGGTGCTGGGAGTCAATTACTATATATTTCAAACTGTCATCCAACTACGAATTTATTCAGGCTGCTTGCTGTAAGAACATGCAAGATATCACAAATGCCAATTTATCTTCCGAAACCTTAAACAGCAACAGTATGACTGCATCAGGCATCCAGAAAGCACTGGCCTAACCACTACAAAGCAGCTGTTAAAACCCTACTAGAAAAGGTACAGTTGCATCAAGCATCCAAAAAGGCCGAGGTCACCTGCATGGAGTGACCATGGCTATAACCCAAACATCAACGAACAGGGAATGCCTGCTCATCTTAGGTTAGTTATTGCTGCTGCCGAGATCCAACATAAACCTCTGCTGCCAATGCTGACAGGAAGCAACATAGTGAGGCTGAAGGAACACCCCCCCCCCCCCCACACACACACACACACTTCCCGCCACTACAACAAAATGACAAAGCAGGACCATGGGGAACACCCCCCCCCCTGCCACTGCTGAAAGAAGCAAAAGGCCAATCTCCACCAAGAGGAAGCTGCAGCACCGGTCCCCAGGTGACACCTCTATCTCTAAAGAGACGTGCCAGGGAACCAAGCCGCAATACCTGCCAACCCCTCCCTACGGCTGAAGGGCCCCCTCCCCACAAAGGAGAGGAGCAGAAAGAATTGTCCTGGGATGACACACGATAAGGAGAGAGTGGAAGGGGTGGTGGAAACTGGGGAGAGAAAGAGGATTGAACTGGAGGGGAGCGGGGGGAGGAAGAGACTAACTCCTTGGTGAATAGGGTGTGCAGGAGAGGACTGCACACTCTGCAGAGAAGAAACACACTCACCATGCTTCCCTCCTTTCCCCAAAAGCAAATTATTGGGAAGGTGAGTGTACATGGTGAATGCATTTCATCCCTGGTTAGTAAGTGGGGAGGCAAGATGTTTTGGAGAACAGTCTCACTAACTTTGGTGGTAATTTTTGGTAACATGACAAGGAAGAGTGCTTCCGAATTGGATTCTATATTAGTCTTGTAAGAATCAAAGAGGAAGATAAGGTCTGAAATGGCAAGGCAGCAGAAGGGATGGACGCCAATGTTTTATCTAAAAATTTTAAATCTCACACTGTGAGCAGATTTTGTACATACTTGGGACAGATATGGAGAACGGTGGTAATAGCCAGTTTTCCCAATGTAAATAGTGGATCTGTACTAGGATCAGTGCTTTTTAACATATTTATAAATGATCTGGAAAACAGAGCAATGAGTGAGGTGATGCAACATTATTCAAACCTTTTAAAACAAAAAAAACTATAAAAAATTGGAGAACCACCTTAAGACTGGGCATCTAAATGACATACATGTATTCGTACTGTGAATACTCCTTTTTCTCTGGGTTGACGATAAAGATATTGAATTAATATGAGCACCACGTCAACAACTGAATTTTTAGATTTTCTAATTTTTTAGTTTTCAAAACAAAAACCTATTATCCATATACCAGGTATGAGTATGATAGACCAACCGTGGGATGGTATGAAGTCTAGCATACTCATGCCTGGTATATGGATAATGGGTTTTTGTTTTGAAAACTAAAAAATTAGAAAATCTAAAACTTCAATTGTTGATGTGGTGCTCATATTAATACACGTATTCATGCCATAGGCTATAGTGAAAATATACTTTTCTGTCATTACCTAATGGTTCAGGGTTTTCAAAATATATATTTTCTTTGAAATGTGGAACCTCTTGAAGATTAACAGTGATAACAGTAACATAACCTATAACATCATAAGATATGCCATGCTGAGTCTGACCCATAGTCCATTGTGTTCAGCATCCTATTTCTGACAGTGACCTAATACCTAGCAGAAAGCAAAATGTAGATCCATTCCTTATTGCTGACTCTCAAAGATAAGCAAATGTTGGTTCATGGCCTTTTCCTCCAAGAACTTATCCAAACATGTTTTAAACCTAGTTATGCTAGATGACTTGACAACTTCTTCTGGCAACAAATTCCACAGTTTGAATATGTGCTGAATGTAAAAATACTTTGATGTTTTAAATCTGTTTTATGAACTGTCATCTAGTCTTAGTACAATCCAAAAGGGTAAAAAACTGTCCCCTATTTACCTGTTGCAACCCACTCATCATATGCTCTCCAACATCTCTTCAATAAGCTGAAAAGTTCTTACATATTTAGCTTCTCTTTATGATAGAACCATTCCATATCCTTTATCATTTTAGTCGCCTTTCTTTGTACAGTTTCTTGTTCTGCTTTATCTTTGGAGATGGAGCAACTAGAACTGCAAACAACACTCAAGCAGGCTGATTCAGTAAACATCGTGGGAAAACGAGTGGTCCGTGTTGAGCGCCCACTCTCCCAACACGCGCCCAGCCACCTCTCCTGGACGCGCAATCCTATATTTAAATGAGGGGTCCACTAGGAGGCGGCGCTAGGGACGATTACATGCCCTTAGTGCTTCCTTGGCCCAGAAGAGGTGGCTCTGTCAGCGGGTTCAGGAAACCGATGCTCAATTTTATGAGCGCCTGTTTTCCGAACATGCTGACAGCGATTGGTTAGGAAAACGGACGCTGGTAAAATTGAGCATCCGTTCTCCTAACCAGACTGGCACATTTAAAAAAATTTTTTTTTACATATTTTTGGTTCCTCCGACTTAATATCGCTAGGATATTAAGTCGAAGGATGTATAGAAAAGCAGTATTTTCCAGGCCGCACATTTTACTTACAGAATGCTAGGTGAATGATCAATAGGCTCATCAATGTGCATTTGCATGTAATGAGCGCTATTAGTTTTCAGGGGGTTTGGCCGCATGTTTTCGAGGCACTAAACCCCTTACAGTATAAGGGGTAATAGACGCCCCTCGAAATGCGTGTTGAACAGTGCACACGGCCGAGCGCACGTTACAGAATCAGCCCGAAAATGTAATTTATCCATGGAGTGACCCAGAAGCTTTATGATATTCATTTATTTTTCTTTCCTTTCCTGCTGCTGCTGCATACTGAGCTGAGGATTTTATCATACTGTCCACAGTGATTCCAAGATCCTTTTCACTGGGTGGTGATTCCTAACATGCAACCCAGCACTGTATTTCTATAGTTTGAATTTTTTTCCCCAATATACATTACTCTGCATTTGCTCATGTTAAATTTTTCTACATTCTAACTGCTTTAAAGATTTACTGGTTTTTGAGGGTGTACAAGCAGATAAAGGTGAGCTGCCTGATAATAGTATATTTAGATTTTCAGATGGCATCTAACAAAGATGCCTCATAAGAGACTCCTCAGGAAATTAGGAGATCATGGGATCAGAGGCCGCGTCCTATTGTGGATCGCTTACTAGATAAGCGACCAAATGGTCAGTTTTTCAAATGAAGAAAGGTTGTTAGTGAAGTGCCCCAGAGGTCTGCATTGGGATCTGTGCTATTTAGCAGATTCATAAATGATTAGGAGAACAATGAGTTGAGGTGACCAGATTTGCAATAACAAACTTTTTTGAGTTATTAACACAGCAGCGGATCATGAAGAAATGCAGGACCTTGAAAATTAGGAAACCGGGCTTCTACATGGCAGATGCAATTTAATGTGAACAAGTGCAAAGTAATGCGTGTAGGGAAAAATAATCCCAACTATAGGTTCATGATGCTAGGGGTCTGTGTTAGGAATCCCCATGGAAAAGAACTTCAGAATTCTTGAGAACAATACCTTGAAATCTTTGGCTTATTGTGCAGTGGCAATCAAAAAAGCAAATAGAATGTTAGGAATTATTTGGAAGGGAACAGAGAACAAAACTGTGAATTTCATAATGCCTTTATAGATCCATAGTGCAAGTGCATCTTGAGTACCCTGTACAAAGACCAACATAGAAAAGATACAAAGAAGGGTGACAAAAATGATAAAGGGGATGAGAAAGCTTTCTTATGGAGAAAGGCTAAACAGATTAGGGCTCTTTAGCTTGGAAAAGCGACGACTGAGGAGGGATATAATTGAAATTAATGGACTCAAGGGTGGGGTAGGACAGGTTATTTATCCTTTCAAACAACTAGAGATCTGCAGCTTTAAAACAAATCGAAGGATGTATTTTTTCACTCAGTAAGCAATAAACTATAGAATCTGTTGCCAGAGGTTGTGATCAAGGCAACAAGGGGGGGGGGGGGGGTGTTTCAAAAGAGGACTGGACAAGTTCCTAAAAGAAAAGTCCAAAAACGTTTTATATGTAAAATGGCCAAGACCAAGGAACTGCTTAGTGAGTCATGGATTCTGGACAAGGAAAGAGCAGGAACAAACAAATCTCAAAAGGTTAAAAAAAAAAAACAACCGAGCAGCACAGAATCATTGGCTTAATCTTCAGGAAAAAAAAAACACATTACAGTAATATTTCATCTGACATGTATCAAACCCTGTCAATTCAAAACATAAGACGTGCCAAGCTGAGTCAAACCAAGCTCCATCGACCCCAGCATTGTCTCCGACACAGGCCATCTGGGTCACAAGTACTCGTTAGATCTCCAACAGTTTATCTATTTCTTGCATCTCATCCCTAAGCATAAGCGCCAGCTTTCTCACGTATACTTGGCTAATAACTCTTTATTTCTCAAATGTGGCCACCACCTGATTTATTTGCTGATCACACAGATGACGTCGTCAGCTGACATTTAAGTATTTCATGAAAAAACTAAATGCGGCTACACTGAGACCACTATGAAATAAAGTAGTGAGATGCCAGCGCTGGAGGTTTGGGTTTTTTTTTATAACTACAATGAAGAGAAAACCACTGCCCGGTTTCCAGAGCTTACGTGGCACTGACAAGCTCCAGTTCTTTTGTCAACGAGGATTTTAAGAAGCCTTTAGCTTATCAATGCAAAAAGTGCAAGGCGCAGACGGCAGGTGTGCGAATCTTAAGGGGGGGGGGGCAGAGAAGGTGGGTGCGTATGTGGGGGGAGGCAGTGAAAAGAAGTTAGAAGGATGGGGGAAGGGAGGGCCTGGCCAGAAGGGATCTGACAAGGGGTGACAAAGTGGTAGAAGGGAGGAGGAGGAGGAGGAAGATCGGGCCTGAGAACGTGACGGGGAGCGGGTGGGGCGAGCAGGCCGTGTACACCCTTCGCTCTGGGCGAGGCTGGAGCTCACAGGCCCAGGGCCGCGTGGAGAAGATAGCGGCAGCGAGGGCAACTCGCGGAGCGCGACAAGCCCCGTAACCATCCGGGGCCCCGGTGAGGAGAGGGGGGGGGGTGCGCGCGCTGCTTTTTCCGGGCGACTGCGCCCCGCTCGCTCAGCGGCACGCGGAACGCCAGTGACACACTCACCCAGCCAGGCGGGCCCGGGAAGAGCACTCTCTCCCTCGGCGGGCTCTCCGAATCCTCCCGAGGGCAACGTGTTGCTCAGCCCGAACCGGCCAAGATGGCCACCCCTTCCCCCGCGCACGCCATAGAGAACGGGCATGCGCGCCGCGGCCGGGAAGGAGGTGACGGCGCTGACGTCTAACAAACGGGACGCGGGCGTGACGTCACCCCGCTGCGGTGCTTTTGAAGGGAGGTGAAATGAAGCGGGGCGGCAGCTTCAAGGGTTTGTTCAGTGGATGGGAAGAGCGAAGTTGTCCGTGGTTTCCATGCGAGGTATTTGCTCTGCAGGGTGAAGGGTTTGTGGAAGGTACAGGTCTGACAGCGCGCTAAGTGCAAATCGGCTCGATCCACAAACCAGGTAAGGCGCAGCTGGGATAGCATCAGTTCCCCCCTTCTCCCCCATCCGTGTACTCTGCCTAGGCAGCGAGTCTCAACCCTGCTCTGGAGGGAATATATCCTGAGGTGTGAGCGGGTAACTCTGTTCCCTTGTCTTCCTAATATTTCTCCTTTCTATTGGAGACGGACACTGCCAGATAGTGAAGGTGGATTTTTATGATGATATGGAAATATGTCGACTGGGAAGTGGTCCCCGATCATCAACAGCTCGATACTTCTGGCAGATCCCTGAACCGTCAAGTCCCTTGTTTGGTTTTTAAAATACAGCTTTGAAAACACAAAATGTACTTCTTAATGCTCAGTTATGGTATTGGTTAAATGTCCCACTACCACTCCTTGTGTTTTGGGGGCAGATCATTTCGTCCTCCACTGCTTCAAATACAAATTTAGATTGTGAGCCCTTTAGGGAAAACGAAATACTTAGTTTCTGAATATAATCTGATTTATGTTCCACTTTTCAAACGCTTCAACTATTTAGCAATCTATAAACACCTAAATATAATGTATTTCCTGGAAACACAGAATATGATCACCCAGTGAACAGTGTCCAATACTTGAATGCACTCAATATCAATAACTCCAGACCAGCATTCAAAGTCTTTAATATTGCTGCTTAAACATTAACCAAAATTCACAAAAATGCAGAAATGTGGAGGACCCTCATAACACCTGTGTGTAGGGGAAGTTAAGTTTTACTTCCATACAACTATTAACCATAATCATTGGTCTAAGATTGAGTTTAATTTATTAAACTTTTTTATGCATTTAAAGGAATTTTGCTTAGAGAAGGGAAATTACTTCCCTTAAACCTAACTCAATTTCAGCTTTAAAGATGGCACCTCCAGAGGAAAAGACTCATTTTGAGTAGGCTCTGTGTCAGGTGCTTACACTGTGCTTCATGCTTCTGGCTGAAATGAAAGCCAGAAAGAAACACCAAGTGCATAAAAGAGTTAAAAAAAAATGAACTCCAATCACAATCTTGGACCAGTGATTATATATGATCTGTTGGTGATTGTAAGGAAGTAAAAAAATTCCAGCTTCCTACACACATGTTATGAGGGTCTTTCACATTACTGCATTTTTTGTGAATTTTGGTGAATGTTTAAGGTACAATATTAAGGACTTTGAATGCTGATTTGGTGTTAACATAGAATATGATACAGAAAATGCACATTTGGCCCATCTGGTCTACCCAAATGAATTCCTTTTGCAGTGTAGACCACAATTGATCTCTTCTTTCCCCTTTTTCACAACTATGGATCCTTTGTGTTTATTTTTGAATTCTGTTACTGTTTTTCTTTCCACTACCACTGTTGGGAGGCTCAGCCATGCATCTATTACCCTTTTTCTATGAAGAAACATTTTCCAATGTCACTTCTGTGTCTACCTCCTTTGACCCCTTGTTCCAGAAATTCCTTTCCACTGAAACGTATTTACAGTTTATGCATTATTTATACCTTTTTGAGGTATTTGAATGTCTCTGTCATGTAATTTTTTCCCGCCTTCTACTTTAGGTCTTTAAGTTTCATCTGATCTAGCTTTTCAATGCAGACTTTGTGAGAATAAATGTATTAACCAAATCTTAGAGGAGAGGAAGAGGGGATATGAGAGAGATATTTAAATATCTCAAAGATATAAATAATGCAAGGTGTTAGGAAAATTTTGTCTATTTGCAGCTGATACTAAGATCTGCAACAGAGTGGCTGCCCCTAAGGGAGCAGATACTATAAGGTGTGATCTAAGAAAATTCATGGAGCATTTGACTGCTTGGCAGCTAAATTTCAAAGCAAAAAAGTGCAGGATCATGCATTTGAAGTGCAGAAATCCAAGGGAGGAGTACGACAGAGAGGACGTTGGGTCACTCAAATGGAGAGATACTTCATGGTGATTATATCTGATCACAAGGCAGCAAAACAGTATGATAAGGTAGAGGCCAGAGGAATGCTAGAGTGTGTAGCAAGAGGTGGAGCCAGCAGGAAAAAAATAACATCTCCATACAAGTCATTCCCTGTACATACCCAGATCAGTCCAGACTCCTGGGTTTTGCCTCCCTTCCAGCAGATGGAGACAGAGAAAGTTTTGCTGACACTGCCACCTAACTTGGTGTGCCACCTGCAGATCCTCAGTATTTCTCGGTCTCCAGCAGATGGTAGATGTGCAAAACCTGCAGGCTGGAAATTAGTTTAATTCTAAATCTGGTTTGTTTTTTTTTCTCTTAAAGAAGTCTGTTGGAAGATTTCCTCCTGGGAGGTTGGCAGGTCCTGGTAGGGCCATCCCTCCCAGTACTGAGGTGGACGAGCAGGGGGTTGGGGACCCTTATATAGCTCGGTCCTTTCACTGCTGGGGATAGAAAGCTGATGGAGCCAGTTTCCTTTTCCTTAGGAGGACTTGCGGAGTCTGCTGCCCTTCTTCATCTGTAAGGGAGGTAACCTTTAAAGTTTTTGGGGAAAAAAAATTTCCTTTTTCTTTTTGGTGTTTTTGTCAGTCTTCCCAGGGTGGAGATTGTGGCAACCATGCAGGGGTTTGGCTGCAGTGGCTTTTGTGGCGATCTTTTCCTGCTGAAGTCCTCTGGGCGGCTGCCTGCACATGCGGTCGGGTAGGCTGCAAACATGCCACGCAGTAGTAAATGCTCTGTGGGCGGAGATGCGTGCACATGACTGTCCCATGCTGTTTTCTGTTCCTGCTGCCTCTCTCGGGGGGGGGGGGGGGGGTGGAAGGACAGTTCGGGAACATCGGCAACAGTGTTGGGGAAGCAACGAGAGCCTGGAAGCCTCGTGAGTGAATCGGGTGCAGCAGCTGGCCCCTTTTCGATTAGTGTGGGAATGATGCCCATTTTGTCTTCTCTCACTGCAGCTTCGGAAGCCACGGGGGGGAGGGGAACTCCCTCCACAGCTGTTCCTGGCTGATCAGAGCCCTGTGGATGGCTGGGGGGCCTCAGGGACTCGGTCGAGGGAAGATGAGGACCTCCTGGGGGAATCTGATGATCCTGCAGCTTTTTCATCAGATTTTGTTTTATTGCTGCACAAAACATACCTGGCCAGGCCGAGTGTCTAGAGGCGGTGATGGCCTATGGAGCGGATGCATTATATGACCTCATCAAAACTTCCTCCAGAACTATGTCAGCGTTCTCAGCCAGAAAACTCCTTTTGGTTATGGAACTGGTCAGTGGATGTTTGGTCCGAGTCTCAGTTAGGAGCATTGCCTTTTAAAGGGAAACTGTATTTTGGGGAGGACTTGGAAGAGCTCATGAAACATCTAGGTGAAAATAAAGGGCATAGATTGCCAGAGGATAAGCAAAAAGGGGGCAAGATCTTTTCCTAAGCGTTCTTGTTTTAGGGTGAATAGGCGTTTTTGGCAGAATAGGGCTTCGGAAGGATGCCCAGAGGCAAGGCACTGGAAAACAGCAGTCCTGGAACCAGTCCTTTTGAGGTCGAAAGCCGAACAGAGATTGTTCCGGCCAGTGTGCTGGTGGTGCCAAGTCCGCCCAATGAAGCGACGCAGGTCCTTTCCTCTGTGCCTGCTCTAGGGGGGTCAGTCGGTTTTTTTTTTTTTTGTTTTGTTTTTTTTACGAGGCATGGGCCAAGATCATGAGAGACTGGTGGGTCTTAAGTGTGATAAGGTTACACTTTAGAATTTGTTCGTCCACTAAAGGATTTGTTCATGGCCTCCCCTTGCGCTTCTGTGGCAAAAAGGCAGGTGGTACGGGAAACCACCAACAGCTTACAAATGCTGGGAGCTGTTGTTCCTGTTCCCACAGAGGAGCGGGAGATGGGAAGGTATTCCATTTATTTCGTGGTCCCAAAAAAGGGAGGGGACCTTTCTCCCAATTTTGGACCTAAAAAAGGTGAACGTGGCTCTCAAAGTTCCTCATTTTCAGATAAAGACTCTGCATTCAGTCATTCCAGCGGTGCACAAAGGGGAGTTCTTGGCTTCTCTGGATTTGACCGAGGCGTACTTGCACATAGCGATCCGTCTGGATCATCAGAGGTTCCTGAGGTTCATGATCCTCAGGACTCCTTTTCAATTTTGCACCCTTCTGTTCGGGTTGGCGACTGCTCCAAGGATCTTCACCAAGGTAATGGTCATGGTGGCAGCGGCCCTCAGGAAGGAGGGCATCCTAGTTCACTCATATATGGACGATTGGCTTATTCGAGCAAATTCAGAGATCCTTTGCAGACAGGCAGTGGCATTTGGAGCCACTGCTGTTGAGATCCCTGTGTTGGGTAGTGAATCTGTCAAAGAATGGAAATTACATCCTCGGAATACCCTATACATCTTGGTGAAGCAGCTTTGGTAGATGGCCGAGCTGCAATGGCCCGTCCACCACTAGATTGACCAGATACCCCATCTGCAATGGATAAGACGCATTGCTTCCTCCAACAACTCTCACTCCCCAGGATCTAGCTGTTGCAGACTGAGAAAAACCGCTTGCACATTGACTATCCCAGCTATGTGAGATGCCACCAATAAACACCAGATGCTGCTCTGTCCAGCAAATTAACTCCTAGGCTTCCTGAGCCACTGCCTGACTCTTGGTACCACCCTGTCAGCTGATGTAAGCCATCGTTGTCACATTATCCGACAAGATCCTTACTGTTGCAGATGGAGCATGCCCCTTATGGACTTGTTAGCAAAATGCCAAGGCACCGCGTATTTTCAGTCGCAGAAGGGGTTGATGCCTTGGTGCTGCCATGGCCGCAGGGTACTCTCCTGTACGGGTTTCCGCCATGGCCTTTCTGGACAAAATATTGTGGCGAGTAGAGAATCATCCGAGAGAGATGATTCTTGTGGTGCTGGAGTGGCCTCAGTGGCCATGGTTTTCAGATCTCGTCAATCTAGTGGTGGACGGGCCATTGCAGCTCGGCCATCTACCAAAGCTGCTTCACCAAGGTCCCATATTTTTAGATCAGGTGGCTCTCTTCTGTCTCGTGGTTTGGCTTTTGAGAGGAAGCGTTTAAGATGTATAGGGTATTCTGAGGATGTCATTTCCATTCTGCCGCAAGGTAGAAAGATTTCTACATCTTTAACGTATGTGAGGGTATGGAGAGTTTTTTTGAGTCTTGGTCGCAGAGCAGGGAGTGCTTACGTTTTGACTTCCTTACAACAAGAGTTGTTGAAGGATTTGGCCTCTAACTCCCTCAGAGTTCATGTGGCAGCGTTGGGCTGTCTTCGAGGCAAGGTGCAGGGAGCGGCCTTAGTGGCACATCCTGATATGGTGCGTTTTCTCTGGGGGGGGGCAAAACATTTGTGTCTTCAAGTGTGGAAGTTGATCCTCCTGGAGCCTTAACTTGATCCTTTTTTTTTTTTTTAATTTAATTTTTATTAATTTCAAAATAATGACAAAACTTAACATCTTTGTATAGAAACAAAAGAAACAAAAATATTCGTAGTATTAAAGCATATAGGAAATAAATATATAACACAAAGACCACAAGTCATTTCTAATGGGGGAGGAGTACAAAGGAGCCCAACAAAGGAAACTTTATCTTTAAAAGAAAAAAAGACAATAGCATGTCTAACCTGCCTTTCAATTACTTAAGTTACAGTACTCTCTAAAGGAGAGGAGATAGGTAACAACATTTTCCAAGAATCAAGAAACAATTTAAGTTGTTCTGGAACAAAGAATGTAAATGTATCATAATTTAACTTAATGATGCATCACAGATATCTTAGTTGAAAGGATGCTCCCAAAAATTGGGCTTCTTGTCATAATGACAAAAAAGCCTTCTTCCTTTCCTGAGTGGCTTTTGCTAAATTCTGGAAAAATTTGGACAAACTGACGCATAAAATTCCCATATTTTGAAAATAGTTACGCATTACTAAACCAATGTCCTTCTCGTAAATAAATGAAACCAGGAGCGTTGATTTTTCCAAAATCTCCATAGGAGGATTCCAGGAACTGCATTAAAAATTTCAAAATCAACCTGTTATGTTTGGACTTCTCTTAATCTTGACCTACCTTGGTAGAAAGTATACCTTATTAAATGAAAGAATATCCTCAGTAGGAATTTTTAATATCTCAGTTATATATTTACGTAATGTAACACGAGGCTGTTCTCCCATTATCTTTGGAAAGATTAATGTTCTTAAGTTTAAACGTCTAAGATGGTTCTCCACAAATTCAACTTTCCTATTCATAGCCATGTGATCCTGGATTATTGATAACTGGACCTTCTGGACTTCTTCAACTTTTTCTTCCAAACTTTGAATCCTAGTTGAATGATCAGTGTGTTTAGAATTATATTGCAAGGACAGGGCGTCCAACTTTAAGGATAACTGATTAATTTGAGAAGAGCAGCCCTTAAATGCAGGGCTCAACAGAGCCAAAATTTCCCGCAGAGAGTCTAAGGTCACCACCGGTGGCTTTGGAGGTATAAGTAACAAAGGTGGACGATCTAAAGTTACTGGGCTTGTAGAGGACTGCTCATTTAAGAATATGCCATACTGGGTCAGACCAAGAGTCCATCAAGCCCAGCATCCTGTCTTAAACAGTGGCCAATCTAGGTCATAAGAACCTGGCAAGTATCCAAAAACTAAGTCTATTCCATGTTACCATTGCTAGTAATAGCAGTAACTATTTTCTAAGTCAACTTAATTAATAGCAGGTAATGTACTTGTCCTCCAAGAACTTATCCAATCCTTTTTTTAAACACAGCTATACTAACTGCACTAACCACATCCCCTGGCAACAAATTCCAGAGTTTAATTGGGCGTTGAGCTCACCTCCTGTAAAGAGCAGAATCAGAAACCTCCACTTAGTGCCATCGAGGATGAATGCCCAGCCGTACTCTCTGAAAAAACTCCCTCGATTGCAAGTCCTGTGTTAGGCAAAAATGAGCCTGCTAACGCTGATTCCGAGGGCAGCGCAGGGGAAAACACCGGTGGCGTTCTTAGAGCGGGAGGGCTTAGGGAGATCTCCTCAGGCGAAGCGGGGACTCTTATCCCACATTCGTCGGTGGGGTTTGCCACTTCCAACAGCAGGGGTGCAGTCATCTCAGGGATAGTTCTCTGCCCGGGTGGAAGAGAAGGTGCCGAGGGAAACACTCGCATCTTCCCCTTGAGCTTAGGGGACATGTCTGAAGAGAAGAATGAGCCAAACGCCGGGCAAGGTGAACTGAACTATCGACTTGCCGCCATCTTGACTTCTCCCCCTTAACTTGATCCTTAAGGGGATGTGTGCGGCTCTGTTTGAGCTTCTTAGAAGAGCAAATATGAAAGATCTTACCTTTTTCTGGTGGCAGTTTGTTCTACTAGAAGGATTCGGAACTTCAGGCTTTGTCATGTAGGGATCCTTTTTTGAGAATTATGGATTTCAGAGTCTCATTGCGTGTGGTCCCTTTCTTCCTGCTGAAGGTGGTGTCGTCATTCCACTTGAGTCAATCAGTGGAACTTCCAGCTTTCCCAAACCTGGATGCGGCAGCGTCTCTTGCAAGAGAGTTGAGACTCTTGGATGTAAAGTGGGCTTTGTTGTGATATCTTAAGGTCACTAATAGCTTCCGGCCATTGGATCATCTTTTTGTGCTATGGAGTAGTGCAAAAAACAAACACAACGCTTCAAAATCCACCATAGCGTGCGTTGAAGGAAGTGATAGGTTTGATGTACATCTGTCAAGGTCATCCTATCCCTGAGGGTTTAAAGGCTCACTCTACTCAATCACAGGTGGCGCCTTGGGCTGAATGTCAACAGGTATTGCCACAAGAGATTTATAGGGTGGTTACTTGGAAGTCATTGCACACGTTCACCAGACATTATCGTTTGGATGTCTAGGCTCTAGAGCCCATGGGCTTTGGTGAAAGTGTACTTCGAGCAGGACTCTCATAGTCCCACCCTGTTTAGGGAAGCTTGGGTACATCCCAGGAGTCTGGACTGATCTGGGTATGGAGAGAGAAAGGAAAATTGGTTTGTACCTGCTAATTTTCATTCCTGTAGTTCCACAGATCAGTCCAGAGTCCCACTCAGTTGATATGGGGAGAATTGGAGAGTCCACTTGATCTATTATTGTAAATAGGCTGAAGAATGGCACAGGTTTAGTTTGGTTTCTCGCATTAAGGTTGGAAAGTCTTTTTCATTATAAGGTTCCTCTTCCTACTGCTCATTCAGGGGGACGTGATTATGTTGCTTATAGTTATGTTCGTTGGTATCTTGACTTGGGTACTGAGGGACTGCAGGTGGCACACCAGGTTATGTGGTAGTGTCAGCAAAACTTTCTCTGCTGGAAGGGAGGCAAAACATGGGAGTCTGGACTGATCTGTGGTATTACAGGAACACAAATTAGCAGGTAAGAACCTATTTTCCTTTGGTGAACCCTTACCTGGAATATTTGTCCAGTTCTGGAGGCCTTAGCTTCAAAGCATACTGACAGAGTAAAGGTGGTCTAGAGAAGGATTGCCAAAAGTCCTATGAGATGTGAGTTCAGGACATAAATATGTATTCCTTAGAGGGAGGGGAGAGATGACAGTCATTGAAATACCCAAAAGATATACATAATGCACAAGAAGCCAACCTTTTACAGTGGAAAGAAAGTTCTTGAAGAAGAAGCCCCAGTATGAGGCTGCAAGGAGGTTGCCTCAGTATTAACATCCAAAAAATATTTCTTCAAAGAAGGGTAGTAGACGTGTGACACGGCCTTCTGGTGGAGGTGGCAAAACAGTAATGGAATTCAAGAAAGCATGGGATAAGTACAGATGATCCCTACAGAAGGGAAAGCCAGAGACCAGGAAGTAAATTGGGCAAACTAGATGGCATTTATATTTCTTATCTGCCATTATGTTTCAGTAAAAGGACCAGTCCCTTTTCAGAATTCTGTAAGACAGTCTTCTGAAAGGGGATTGGTCCTTTCACTGAAGACACAGGCACTTAATGTATTCACTTCACTGTCTGCCAATTAGCTAATAGCCTAATTAGGCTATTACCCTGACATTTGCATGCACCTGTGCTAAGCTTGCTGCAGATATTTTAGTGTCGTGTTTTTTTGGCGCTAAAGCCCTTATTACATACCTAGGCAAAGTTAGTGCCAAAAAAACATGCTAAAATACAAGTATAAACACACAGTAGGTTTAGTGTGGCTTATTACATTGGCACCCATGTTACTATTTGAGGTGAATGCATCCATGTAACTGTTTTTGACAAAGTCTGGTCAAAAAATACAAAATATAAGGAAAAATGAGTGTAAAAACTTCCAATCTTGCAGGGATGTCTAAGCAGCCAGTTCAAGTTTCTGCCACTTGCTAGAACTACTTCTTTCATTGCAAAATATTTATTTCCATTTTTGGTCATAGTTATTGCTTGCTCTACTGTTGGCATTTCTCATCCTCTAACTCAGTGGTCCCCAACCCTGTCCTGGGGACCCCCCCCAGCCAGTCGGGTTTTCAGGATATCCGCAATGAATATGCATGAGAGAAAATGTGCATGTTGTGGAGGCAGTGCATGCAAATTTTCTCTCATGCATATTCATTGTGGACATCCTGAAAACCCGACTGGCTGGTGGGCCCCCAGGACAGGGTTGGGGACCACTGCTCTAACTAGGTTAAATGATTTAAACCTCTTCAGCCATGATGTTGTTGCCATAGTCTTGTAAATCGCAACAACCTTTTTGTATCTTGGCTTTTGTTGTAGTGAGAAATGACCACACCCAACAAGACACCGCCTGGTGCCGACCCCAAACAGCTGGAAAGGACTGGGACTGTTCGAGAAATAGGCTCACAGGCTGTGTGGTCCCTCTCATCCTGCAAACCAGGTAAATAACCAGAACAGGTGGCTGCCCCAGGTGCCAAGTTGGGGGGATGGTGGCACTGGCACACCTTGCTGCCATTCAGTCCAGCAGCAGAGATAAGCTGCTTCATTGCCTGGGTACCAGGATGCGTCTTCAAAAGAAGGCATCTGCTGCCCCCCCACACCAGGGTGCAGTTTTGCTTGTCCTATAAATAACTGTCTTGTAAATAACTATTGGATAACTCTCCAGGGAATTGTACAGCTTTCTGACATTTCCGCTCTCTGCTCCCCAAGCAAGAAAGTCAGATAAAATAAACTGATCTTTTACTAACTGGTTGTTTAGAAAGTTAAATCAAATACAATTGTTTTTAGGGGTTTAAAAGTGTTTATCAAAAGGCAATTACAACATTGCAGTCAACACAATGACAATTACTTTGTTAGCAACACAGATTAACGTCACCTTAATAATCCCAAGCAAATTCAAGGAAGGGATTCTTATCGAAGAATAAGAGTGAAAGGGGTTAGTTATTCAGGGTTCTCTCTTGCTTTCCGTTTTCTAGATCTGAGGAGTCATGCTTTAGTTGTCTAGCCTCCTATTCACTTCCTCCCCCCATTTCAGAAGTGGTTTCTATATTTCTATCGTGAGTACATTTCTTTTTCTTGAGTTAATTGCTCCAGTCCATACCATGGTTGATGTCATTTACTACTACTACTACTACTACTACTACTACTACTACTACTACATTTTTTTTTTATAGCTAAAGCACTACTAGACAGTGAAGCAATGCGTCAAAGTGATACCTAATGCCAGAAGAATGCTGGGCTGCATAGAAAGAGAAATAAGTAAGAAAAAGGAGGTGATAATCCCCTTGTACAAGTACTTGGTGAGGCCTCACCTGGAGTACTGTGTTCAGTATCTCAAAAGGGCCAGAGACAGGATGGAGACTGTCCAGGGAAGGGCGACCAAAATGGTAATGGGTCTCCATCAAATGACTTATGTGGAGAGGTTGAAGGACCTAAATATGTATATCCTGGAGAAGAGGAGGTGCGGAGGAGAGACGATACAGACCTTCAGATACTTGAAAGGTTTTAATGATGCACAATCAACAAACCTTTTCCATTGGGAAGAAATCAGTAGAACTATGGGTCACGAATTAAACTCCAGGGAGGACGACTCAGAACCAACCTCAGGAAATATTTCTTCATGGAGAGGGAGGTGGATGCTTGGAATGCCCTTCCAGAGGAGGTGGTGAAGGCAAAAACAGTGAAAGAATTCAAAGGGGCATGGGCTAAACACTGTGGATCCCTAAGGGCTAGAGGATGGGAATGAAAAAAAGAGTGCATGGGGGTCACTTGCTCATGTGGCAATTACTACCCTTAACCAATAAGCCTTCATACTGTTGCTGCAACTCCATCATTGCTCTCTGTTTCAACAGCAGGGGGCAATGAGGAAAAGGGGAATTGGATTCAGACAGAAACCAACAAGGACCCCGACTTTTACAGTCTGGGGAAACAAGCATGGGGGGGTAACTTGCTGATGCGGCTGTTACTACCCTTGACCAATAAGCCTGATGCTTTGATGCAACTCCAAAACATTGCTCTCTGCTTCAACGGCAAGAAGTAATGGGGAATTGGATTCAGACAGCAACCAACAAAGGCCTTGACTTTTATGGTCTGGGAAACTGCTAAGTATGGGGCTAACCTGCACGGTGCAGCAGATACCACCATAAGCTTGCTGGGCAGACTGGATGGTCCATTTGGTGCTTTTCTGCCATCATTTCTGTGTTTCTGTGGTCAGATGTATGCAGTGTTGTACAGATTCACATGGAGCTTACAGTCTATTCAAGACTAATGAGAGCATTAATGAGTTTCATTTATTATGGAAAATTGGTTAAAACTAACAAGAGCATGAACAGGAGACCTAGGGGGGTTAAGATTTAAAAGCAGCCTTAAAAAGGTGGGTCTTTTGGCTGCATTTGAAGAAGGCCAGAGAAGGAGCCTGCTGCACAGACTCAAGAAGTCTAATCTAGGCTGCAGTTGCACCAGGCTTCTCGAGGTGGGGACGGGGGTGTTTGTGAGCTTATTCAGTGACTTGCAGCTGCCAGTCCTCTGGGGATAGGGGAAATACTTACAGTTACCTGAATGTAATCCGCTTTGAAGTACCGAAAAGCAGAATATATGTTCAATTCAAAAACCAAATATGATTTATTAATGGGATACCATTTTTAGTTATCTAAGGAGTCTACTCTTCAGCACCTGGCAGTGTTACCATAGGATCAGTTGGGAACCAATGTCCAGTCTCTTCCTGAATCCAGCATAAGACATTTGAGCAGAAAATTTGCACTGTATGTCAGTGCCACTACGTGATATAATGTGCCCTTTTCACCACAGCTCCCCAACAGAAATCTGAAGTCTTAATCCCTATTTTACTAAGCTTTATTGGTGCATATCGCTTCATGGTGAGACCGCACCTTGAATACTGTGTACAATTCTGGTTGCCACATCTCAAAAAAAGATATAGTTGTGATGGAGAAGGTACAGAGAAGGGCAACCAAAATGATAAAGGGGATGGAACAGCTCCCCTATGAGGAAAGACTGAAGAGGTTAGGGCTGTTCAGAGATGGCTGAGGGGGGATATGATAGAGATCTTTAAGATCATGAGAGGCCTTGAATGAGTAGATGTGAATCGGTTATTTACACTTTCGAATAATAGAAGGACTAGGGGGCATTCAATGAAGTTAGCAAGTAGCACATTTAAGACTAATCGGAGAAAATTCTTTTTCACTCAATGCACAATAAAGCTCTGGAATTTGTTGCCAGAGGATGTGGTTAGTGCAGTTAGTGTAGCTGGGTTCAAAAAAGGTTTGGATACGTTCTTGCAGGAGAAGTCCATTAATGGCTATTAATCAAGTTTACTTAGGGAATATCCACTGCTATTAATTGCATCAGAGCATGGGATCTTCTTGGTGTTTGGGTAATTGCCAGGTTCTTGTGGCCTGGTTTGGCCTCTGTTGGAAACAGGATGCTGGGCTTGATGGACCCTTGGTCTGACCCAGCATGACAATTTCTTATGTTCTAATACCATTTATAAATTAATTTGTACCTGTTTTCCTACACATTGGCACTGACTGAGTTATCCTTCTTATCCACTTTATTATGCATTATCACATGATCTCAATCTCTCTCTCCCAGGTATTTTTAAAGGACTTTGTCTTGTTTGGGAAGTTAGCTTGAAGTAGTGCATACAGTTTTGAAATTAAGCTTTTATGTAGGAAATTAGCTGGCATAAAACTTTCAAATCCTGCAAGTGCTCTGCTGCACCTCCCTCTGGATATTATGTCAGAAACAATATCCAGGCAACTGAATTGCAAGGGACGTGAGGAAGAGAAGAAGCATTGTGGACCATCCTAAAAAAGAAAAGAGGGTGCTTCCATTTTCACTGATGTGATCTACAGGCTACTGACTCAAACAGAAGAACTGGACAGTAAACGTATTGAAGACATCCAAATGTCCAGTGTGGAGGCGGGCTGGTTCATCCACCATCTGGAGGCTCTGGCAATTTGTCTAGCATTACTCGTTTGCTCCTCGGTTGCACAGCAAGACAGTAAGAGTGATGTCTGACAATGCCATGGCGGTAGCGTATCTCAACAATCAAAAGGGGAACACGAAGTATGCAGGTTTCCCTGGAAATGGATCTGCTTCTTCCCTGGGTGGAGAAATATGAATGTTGTTTGATTATTTTTCTGTTTTGATTAGGTATATTGTTATTGTAAACCGCTGTGAAGTTTATGATGTTGCAGTAAACACATTTTAATAAAACATAGACCACCTCCAGGTTCTGATAATGTTCCACATTGCGGATGCAGACAATGTTTAGGATGACTATATCAGGCTTCATGTACTGGATCTTGGTGAGTGGTGTCTTTTTTTTTTTTTTTTCAATGGAGCCTTTGACCTCATAGTGAAGTGATGGGATCTGCTGTTCACGGACTTGATAGCGATGGGCAAGAATTTGAAGGTGAGCAAGTTTTTTTTTCAGTCGCAGAAGAGATCTGAAATCATCTGTTCTAGAACTGCTAGTTCAGGAGTGGTCAGAAGCCAAGACCCTATAAGCGTTTCCTCCTTAGCTAATGATAGGAACAGTGATTCAGAAAATTTCAGGTCATCTGCGCTTGGTGTTGCTGGTAGCTCCGGGTTGGCCTTGACAACCATGGTATGTGGATCTGTCATGCCTCTTGTGGGCCAGCCCTCTGCGTTTTCTGCCTCTCGGGAACTTGCTTGTCCAGAGTACCATGTTGCACGAGGATCCGAGTCCCTTCTGTCTTATAGAAAACTTCCTGGCTTTCAATTTCCTTAACTTATGTGTGTATTTGGCGCCTTTTCAAGAGCTGGTATGAAGAGCGTGAATGTGTGCCTGGACGGGCTTCTCTGTCACAAATATTTGATTTCTTGCAAGATGGACTAACCAAAGGTTTGGCCCTCAATATATTGAGGGTGCAGGTGGCGGAGCTTTCTTGTTAGCAGCAGGATTCAAGATTGTTGCCCTCTCATCCTGATGTATCTCGCTTCTTGTGTTAGGCATGTTCTGCCTCCTTTGCAAATTCCAGATCTGTTGTGGGATCTGAATTTGGTTCTGTCTTTTTTAGCAGGATCTCAGTTTGTTCCAATAAAAAGGATGTCTCTGCCCTTGCTCACCTTGAAGACTGTGTTCCTTGGCGCTATTTGTTCAGTGCATAGCGTTTTCCTGTAGAGAACTCTTTCTGACAATCTCACATATGAACCAGGCGATATCCTTTCCATCCTTGGATAAGCAGTGGAACGTGGAAGAGTATGCACTTTATGTCCTTTGGATGTGTGGCGCCAGTCTTGCAAAGTCATCTTGCAATTTCTCACAATCCTTTTGTGATTTAACAACTTACAATAATTTTGTTGTCTGCAAATTTGATCACTTAACTCGTTCCCATTTCCAGGTCATTTATAAATATGTTAAAAAGCATTGGTCCCAGAACAGATCCCTGGGGAATTCCACTATTCACCTTTCTCCATTGAGAAAATTGACCATTAGCCCTATTCATTGTTTTCTATCTTTTAACCAGTTCCCAGTCCACAATGGAACCTTTTCTCCTATTCCATGACTTTTTAAAATTTCCTCAGAAGTCTCTTATAAGAGACTTTGACAAACACTTTCTGGAAATCCAGGTACACTATAGCAACTGGCTCACCTTTATCCACATGTTTGTTTACACCTTCAAAAAAATGTAGCATATTGAGGCAAGACTTTCCTTGACTAAATCCATTTGTCTTTTCCCATTAAACTGATTGATTATTATTTTTTTTTTTTTGGTATGTAGTTTCCTGGATCACCCCTGGAGCCCTTTCTAAAAATCGGTGTAATGTTAGCAACCTTCCAGTCTTAAGGTACAATAGATGATTCTAAAGATAGTGTGTCTGCAATTTTATTTCTCAGTTCTTTCAATGTTCTGAGATGTATATCATTTGGGCCAGGTGATTTGCTACTCTTTAATTTTGTTTTATTACATCTTCCAGGTTCAGAGATTTATTACAATTCTTCTGAATCATCACCTTTAAATATCCATTTCTGGCATGGCTATCTTCCTCAGTAAAGACTAAAGCAAATGTAGTCTCTCAGCTGTGATCTTATTTTCCGTAGTGCCCCTTTTACCCCTTGATTATCTAATGGTAGAGCTGACCCCCTCACAGACCTTTGCTTCAAATGTACCTGGAAAAGTTATGAATCTTTGCTTGCATGGCAAGCTTCTTTTCAGATTCTTTTTGCCTTTCTAATCCGTGCTATGCATCTAACTTGCCAGTGCTTCTGCTAATTCCTGTTTTCTTAATTTGGATCCCTTTTTCTGTTTTGTTTTTAGCTATTCTAGCCTCTCTCGCTTCAAATGACTACCATTCTGGTAGTCATTTGGCCGTATTTCCACTGTTTGCAATGCGTGGAATACATCTGGTCTGGGTTTCCAAGATAGTATTTTTAAACAAGTTCCATGCCTTGGCAGCTGCTCCTTTGTTTGTTTGGTTTGGGGGGGAAAAAAAAAGTTTTCCTCATTTTATCATATTCTTTCTTTTGAAAGTTAAGTGCCATTGCAGTAGATTTCTTTGTCCTCTCCAGTTAAGTTAAATTTGATCATGTTATGATCACTATTGCCAAGTGGCACCAAATCCCGTGTTCCACTAAAGATTAGATCTAAAATGGCGCTCCCTCTTGTTGGTTCTTGTACCAGCTGCTCCATGAAGTAGTCATTTATTTCGTTTAGGAAGTTTAAGTTTATTTTCCTCCTTAGCATGTCTTGTTGTGACATTTACCCAGTCAGTACTGGGGTAATTGAAGTCACCCATTATTACTATGCTGCTAGTTTTATTAGCTTCCCTAGTTTCTGTTAGCATTTCATTCTGGCCCAGCAGGTTATCCCCTTTTCACATGGAATTTAGTGCATGTTGTATCCTACAGAAATATTTCCAATTTGACGCAATATCCTCTCTAATATATAGTGCTACCCCTTCACCAATTTAATCCAACCATCAAGTGATATACTTTGTATCTTGTGTCGGTGTCCCAATGGCTATCCTCCTTCCACCAGGTCTTAGATATTATTGACATCTCAATCTCTTCATTCAGAGCTATACACTCGAAATCTCCCATCTTAGTTTTTAGACTTCTAGCATTTGTATATAGACATTTCAAAGTGTGCTTTTTGTTTGTATGAACAGCCTGCTTTTCAGATGAGAGATGATTCGGAATCTTTCAGTTCTATCTACTCATTACTTAACAGCACCTGGGCCACTTTGGATTTATTGCAGCTTCTCTGCTGGGAAGTCCAAATTTCCCTTTTGGGTTAGTATTCTTGCAAGATGATCATTCTGAACCATGCACTCTAGAGTGACTGTCTGCTTTCCTCATTATCTAATTTAAATGCTACTCCCTTTTTTTTTTTTTTAAAGAGGTTAATGCCTGCAGCCTGGTTCAACCCTGGTTAAGGTAGAGTCCATCCTTTCAGAAAAGGCCCCCTCCCCTTCTCAAAAATGATGCCCTGTTTCTAACAAACCTAAAGCCTTCTTCCTTGCACCATCGTCTCATCCATGCATTGAGATTCTGGAGCTGTCTGCTTCTGGGATCCTGCTTGTGGAAGGAGAAGCATGTCTAAGAATGCTACCCTAGAGGTTCGGGATTTCAGCTTTCTACCTAAAACCCTAAATTTTTGGCTTCTTGCACCTTCCTATGTCATTGGTGCCTACATGTACGAAGACAGCCTGCTCTTCCCCAGCACTAAAATGCTATAAGAACATGCCATACTGGGTCAGACCAAGGGTCCATCAAGCCCAGCATCCTGTTTCCAACAGTGGCCAATCCAGGCCATAAGAACCTGGCAAGTACCCAAAAACAAAGTCTATTCCATGTTACCATTGCTAATGGCAGTGGCTATTCTCTAAGTGAACTTAATAGCAGGTAATGGACTTCTCCAAGACCTTATCCAATCCTTTTTTAAACACAGCTATACTAACTGCACTAACCACATCTTCTGGCAACGAATTCCAGAGTTTAATTGTGCGTTGAGTAAAAAAGAACTTTCTCCGATATTAGTTTTAAATGTGCCCCATGCTAACTTCATGGAGTGTCCCCTAGTCTTTCTATTATCTGAAAGAGTAAATAACTGATTCACATCTACCCGTCTAGACCTCTCATGATTTTAAACACCTCTATCATATCCCCCCTTAGCCGTCTCTTCTCCAAGCTGAAAAGTCCTAACCTCTTTAGTCTTTCCTCATAGGGGAGTTGTTCCATTCCCCTTATCATTTTGGTAGCTCTTCTCTGTACCTTCTCCATTGCAATTATATCTTTTTTTTGAGATGCGGTGACCAGAATTGTACACAGTATTCAAGGTGCGGTCTCACCATGGAGTGATACAGAGGCATTATGATATTTTCTGTTTTATTCACCATTCCCTTTCTAATAATTCCCAACATTCTGTTTGCTTTTTTGACTGCCGCAGCACACTGAACCGACTATTTCAATGTGTTATCCACTATGACTCCTAGATCTCTTTCTTGGGTTGTAGCACTTAATATGGAACCCAACATTGTGTAATTATAGCATGGGTTATTTTTCCCTATATGCATCACCTTGCACTTATCCACATTAAATTTCATCTGCCATTTGGATGCCCAATTTTCCAGTCTTACAAGGTCTTCCTGCAATCTATCACAATCTGCTTGTGATTTAATTACTCTGAACAATTTTGTATCATCTGCAAATTTGATTATCTCACTCGTTGTATTTCTTTCCAGATCATTTATAAATATATTGAAAATTAAGGTTCCCAATACAGATCCCTGAGGCACTCCACTGCCCACTCCCTTCCGCTGAGAAAATTGCCCATTTAATCCTACTCTCTGTTTCCTGTCTTTTAGCCAGTTTGTAATCCATGAAAGGACATCACCACCTATCCCATGACTTTTTACTTTTCCTAGAAGCCTCTCATGAGGAACTTTGTCAAACGCCTTCTGAAAATCCAAGTACACTACATCTACCGGTTCACCTTTATCCACATGTTTATTAACTCCTTCAAAAAAAGTGAAGCAGATTTGTGAGGCAAGACTTGGCTTGGGTAAAGCCATGCTGACTGTTCATTAAACCATGTCTTTCTATCTATATAATATGTGAGGTCTGCCACCTTCGCAGCAGGCAGGCAAGTTACCAAGTGATTCTCGCATCCGCCAGCTGCCCAGCTATCTCGATTTCAAATGATCGAATCGCCAACTACAGTAGATGTCCTAACCCTTCCCTTCTGGGCATTGTACCTGGAGACACATCATCTGTGCGAGGGGGTACTACATCATCTTGAGGGCAGGTCCTGGCATACCAAGGTGATGCTCTTCTTTCAGATGACCTTTAGCCTCCAAGGCAGCACAGGAGCTACTTGAATGGAGGTCTCCTCTATACCTTTCTCTTTCCCTTAGCTGCCCTAGGTCTGCCACTCTAACCTCCAGAGGTCGGACACATTCTCTAAGGGCTAGGAGTTTTTGCACCAAGTGCATACATGCAACTTCTCACCAACAGGTAGATAATCATACATGTGACACTCAGTGCAAAAGACTGGACAGCCCCATCTCGCTGCTGGATTACTGTCTGCATCTTAATTTTGTTGAATTAGCAATTAAACATTTCTAAGGGAGTAGGAATATTAAAACTAATCTAAAGTGCCTTTAATCTATTAGTTTGTTTAAATTTGTCAGCGACCCTCAAAACACTACATTTAATCTACTTACAAATACCTGGTTCCTCACCTTATTGACTTGTTCTGAAATAATTCCCTGTTAGTGTCTCAAACCTGTTAAGAATTTCTAGTAAATGATGAGCATGCCTTCCTGTCCTTTCCTGCTGGAAGAGTACAGGGCCTGATGATGCTGAACCTTGAATGGCTCACTGTGTTCTCTGGAGTCCTCTGCTGGGGCTGCTGGAAAAAGTATGCAGATGAGCCTTCCGGTCATCTGTATGGGCTTGAAAGCAAGTTTGCTTGCCATAAATGGGGTTCTACTTAGCAGGATGAAGTAGCCAGGCTTAATACCTGCCTGCCTCCCTGGAGAGTAGACTCCTTGCAAAAGCTTCAGCTCTGGAGGGGACTAAGGGGCTCACAAGGCTGTGTGCAGGTATGGAAACTCGTACGCATATCCAGCATTACTTTTTCTGAGTTCTTGTCTGTCCTGTCGGATAACATCACCCACATATTATGGATGATGGATATGTCTGTGGAGAATCCGGTTTACAGATAAGCAAACCTGCTTATTTCAGACCTCTTAATTAGCACTAGATTGAATTTAAACAATCCATCACCTGTTTAATTTAAAGAGAAACTGTGTATGGAGCTTTGTGTTTGCTTTAATTCCTATGTACTCCACACTATCACCGAATATATCGGGGCTTCTCAAACCTTTAGCCAATGTTGACCCTATTTTATCACTTGAAAATTCACATGACCTTAAAGGACGAATAAAACAAATTAGCAGGGGTACGGTCCCCCCTCAATCACTTCACTCTGGCCCTCTCCAGTTGATCCTTTCTCTCAGCCTCTATCCCTTCTAGAGGACCTCCTTTTTCAATCTCTGCCCTTCTAGCTGAGCACCTCTTACATCCCCCAGCTCCTCTCACCTTCCAAGTTCTCACTCTAGCCAACCCTTTTCATATCGACCCAGCTGATGCTTTCTCAACTCCCAGCCATTTTTATAACCCCCAATTGATCCTCAGTCATCCTTCCCTCTCACCTCTATAACCCCCAATCGAACCTCTGTCATCCCATCCCTCTCATCCCATTGCCCATCCCCTCTCTTACCTTTCAGCCTCACCTCCTTCCCTCCAACCCTTCTTTCATATCCCTCCCAATTGATCCCCTCTCGCTCCCAGCTCTTTTCTTGCGTAATGATCTTCTGTCATTCCTACCTCTCCTTCCACAGCCAGTCCCTCTCCAGCTGATCTAACCCTCATACCCTTCCTGCATCTGATCCCTCCTTTCAGCCCTACTTCTAAACAACCTTCTGGTTGATGTCAGCAGCAACATTTTCCTTTTGATCCTGGGCCACAAGTGGATTACAATTGGCAGGAAGAGAGGACAGGATGCTGACAAGGGTAGGTTCAATAGTGGGTAAGGAGCAGTGGCCATTTTTCCTGTGCTCACTCAGCCAACCCTTCCACTCATGACTGGTCCCAAACCAAACTGTGATCTGCAAGAAATGAAATTCAGCAAAAGGCCTGCGAGTCAGTGCAAGCTCATAGACCCTGCAGTGGTCCCGATCTCCTCTCCTGCAAGGGTAGGGCCACCACAGAGCCTGTAAGTGTGTGCTGGCTCAAAGGCCCCATGCTGATGTCCACTATTAATGCTGGTGCCTGAAGAGTTTTGCCCTTTGAGGCACTTGTGACCCCAGCTAAAGGTTTTGTGACTCCCTAGTTTGGGAAGCTCTGGATTATATAATCTCTGATTTTTTTATTTTTTTTTAACCATTGGTTTTTTTTTTCCATTAGGGTTTGGTGTGGATCAATTGCGAGATGATAATCTAGAAACCTATTGGCAATCTGATGGCTCTCAGCCTCACTTAGTGAACATTCAATTCAGGTACCTGATACTTCTGGAATTATTTTCCGAATTTTAGAGATTTTATGGTTTTATTGAGGGCTTGATTCTCTAAGGCTTTGCTCTCATTCTGCATCTATGGGGGAATGAAGCTTGTAAATCAGGCCCCAAGTGAAGTAATGGAGACTGCAATCTCTTCATTTTGAGACAGTAATCTTTTATTTGAATTATTTATAGATTTATTTATATAGTACACTTTGTGAGAAAAGGATTTAAGAATTGTGTCAGTTGCTAGCAGAGACCCATGTACAATTAAGGAGAGCCAGAAGTGTAAGGCTCTCTCAGTCAAACTCTAATATTAAGATGCCAGAAGAGGTGCGAGTTTAGAACGATCTTGAAATTTACGCACACATATTAATAAAAACCAAATTTGAAACGTTTTTTTTTTTAAGTGTAATTTTTATTTTTTTCAAAATTAAGATTATTCAAGCCTCTGCTGCATGTGGTGGTAAGAGGTTTTTTTTTTTTATTTTAAATCAGAATATCAGAAGAGAAGTGATAGTCTGTCACCGTGCAGCTACGCAGCAGCCAGTAAGAGTTTAAGTAAAATTTTGTGAATTTTTAAGAATTGTTTAAATTAAAATTAAACACAACTGGTACGCACAACTGTCCAATCTTGTATTTGTACAGAAATGTTTTAAAATCTTTTCATTAAAGCAAGTAAATTAATCTTATAGTATTACACAAAAAAATGGTCTAGGATACTAAATAGAACAAAGCCATCATTTTTATTTATTTTACCAAATTTCTAGCCTGTACAATCCCACTTTTTTGGCGGGTTACAGTTTACAAACAAAATCATAAATAAGATCCTACAGAGAATGAAACCACAACAAAAGCAAATTCAGTTATCCTTTGGGAGCTGTTTGTGGACAGCAAACCCAAATTGTTTTTAATACTGATTAATGGAAAGGAAGTGCATGTCTTACAATATGTTTTGTATGAGGTCCTGTTTCTATCTTCCTCATGGTTTTATTGCTTAGGTGAAAGCCTGACCCGGGCTGTGCCTCCATCTATATCTTACTGGTGCCTGTTGCTGGTTTTGCTGGGTAGTTAAATTTCTCCTTATTTGCACCGGGCAGTTTGCTGTCAGCTCTTATGATGCTGGGTTACACCAGAGCACTTTTGCATGTCATCCTGATGTTTTGGAATGTGCATTGCCACCTATGGCCCTTCTGTGACCCCTGTGGGTCGCATTCTACGTTAAATCTTCACACCTAACTTGGTTTATCAGTTTCTGATCTGCTGCAGATTTCGATGTCACAAACTACTCGGCAGTGCACACCATTTTATGCCCCTCTGATTTAGGTAAGATTCTTGCATACAGGTTGATAGTAATTAGTAATTATGATTATTGTGGTCAATAGTGATCATGCTGTTTAGGCAGATATTAAGATTTGAGTTAATTCTTGGAAAATGTTTTATTGTCATTTTATGTATGGAATTTATGGCATATAAGCACTTTTTAAATATGTTTAATAAAAATGAAGGTAAAAATTTGCAGCATATATAGCTTTGGAGCTAACTGTCTGAAGCTGCTTGATTGGTTGTAACACAGTTAATTGCACACAAAATCAAAGATGTTATAATCTTAAAAAAAAAAAAGCAATCATAAGATCAGAACAGTCTGCACTTACATTTGTAGTGCTGTCCATTTCTCAGGACTTTATATTGTCTCAAGTTATCGGTGCTGGTAAAACGCTGCCAGCTTTCTAGCATCAGAAACATTACATCACCAGGACTCCACCACCATCATTCTTGTACACAGGGGTTATATTTCCCCTATATGAGAACATAAAGATATGTCATACTGGGCCAGACCAAGGTCCATCAAGCCTAGCATCCTTTCTCTGATAGTGGCCAGTCTGGGTCAAAAGGGCCCAGCAGATCCCAAAAAGTAGTTCTGTTTCCTGTTATTCGCTGTCAGAGATAGCCATGATTTTTTTTTTCCTAGTCTACCTAGCTAATAATGTTCTATGGATTTTTCTTCCAGGACTTGTCCAAACATTTTTTTTAAACCCCACTATCCTAGTCACCTAGATCACATCATCTGGCAACCGATTCCACAGCTTTATTGTGTGTTGTATGGAGAAAATACTTTCTACAATCTGTTTTAAATTTGCTGGTTAGTTTTATTGAGTGTCCCCCCTTCTTTTAATATTATTTGAAAGGGGTAAATAACCACCCTTTATTTACCCATTCCCATCCTACTTATTTTATAAACGTCCATCATTTTATAAACTTCCATCAGTACCACCCCCCCCCCCTGCCCCTATTCAACTCCATATGTACAGCAATATATAATGAACGCCTTATACCTTGTACAGCACGCCCCACTATACCCTGTATTCTCCCTCTCTAATGCTGCTCCCTAACATACCACCGCCATCCTTCGCATCATTCTCATCCCCTCTTTCTCCCCCCTCCCCACCCCCCCACCCAATCCCTTGCATTGCTTCCTTTCGTACATATTTAATATTGTTTATTATATGTAATTGCTTTTATCAGTTCTTTTTGTCTATTTAACCAAACTATCTGTGACGCTCGTTGGCTCTACAGTAAAGTTACCTTATCTTTTATCTAGCTATCCTTCTACCACCGATCATTGTAATTTCCTTTCTCAGTTACCTGTAAACCGACATGATGTATATACACGAATGCCAGTATATAAAAGCTATAAATAAAAATAAATAAATGTCTCCTCTCCGCATGTCTCTTTTCTAAACTGAAGAGCTGTAACCTCTTTAGGCTCTCATTATAGCCTTTCATCCCCTTTATCATTTTTGTTGCCCTTCTCTACCTTTGAAGTTCTGCTAGATCTTTTTGAGATAGAGTGACCAGCAATGCATATAGACAATACTCAAGGTTTGGTAGCACCATGGTATGATAGAGAGGCAATATATTTTCTGCTGTTTTTAACAGTTCTTGAATGACTTCACTTCTTCCCATATAAACTGCCATACTTCCACAGGAGGCCTTACTGGTCTTTTCAGCAGTACCATCTGCCTCTCCTTCAGGCCCAGTGTCAACAACCACTTCCGGCCAGGCCTCAGCAAAGAACACGGTCTGCAGAAAACTACACAACAGGCCCAGTCCAAACCAGGGCCTAGTTCTGGATCTCTCTGAACAATCTGTTTCTGACTCTCTCAGTAGGGGGAATAATCCAATATTTTGTGGAGGAGTGGCATCAGATAACCATGGACTCCTGGATCCTCCAAATTGTGCAGTCTGAGTATCAGTTGCATTTCTCCTGGCATCCCTCCCTCCCACATTGTTCGGCATGCCATCCAGATCCATCTCATTTACCGCAGCTTTGACTGGAAGTCCAATCGCTTCTCCAACAACAAGCGATAGAACCAATCCTAGTTTCTCAGCATATTCCCGATACTTTATCCCCAAGAAAATGGGGGGAATGTGGCTCATTCTCAACTTGAGACATCTGAACATGCAAGCCAGAGAAATAGATTTATGGTCAAGTTTCGAGGAGAGCTCAACAGAAGAGAGAGACTAATAATGACATTGAACCCCACGATCCATCCTCTTGACACAGTCCCAATACTGTCGTTAAAAGCGATTGTGAACACTATTGCTCCAGTCGTGACTGCCATAACAAACCTCTCATTAAAAGAAGGAATAGTCCCTGAGGTAATAAAAAGTGCTCTCATCAAGCCAATATTAAACTATCAAAATCTAGACCTGACCATTCTAACAATTACCCCCTAGGTGACCGCCCTTTTCCTTATATTAAGGAATTATAATCACATTGTACATTGTTGTCTTCTTGTTATGACCTCTTGTTGATTTCTTGTTTAATCTATTTTCCTTACTGCCTTAGGTTAGCCCCCTACCCAGTTTGCCTTCCCTGTTGAAATGTATTTCCAAACCTTCTGTTAACATGTGAACCGGTATGATGTCCCCACTAATACCGGTATATAAAAGTTTCTAAATAAATAAATAAATCTAATCTTCCTTTCTTAGCCAAATTTCTAGAGAAAGTAGTTCAAAAACAACTGACGGAACATCTGGAAAAGAATAATATTCTTTTCCCAGCCCAATTTGGTTTCAGGAAAAACCTTAGTACAGAAACTTTATTAGCACTAACATATACGATACTAAGGGGTTTTGACAGTGGACAAAGCTACTTCTAATTTTACTAGACCTCTCAGCAGCCTTTCATACAGTTAATCATACCATACTGCTCAACAGATTACAAGAAACTGGAATATCTGGAACAACTCTGCAAAGGTTTAAATCAATCTAATAATTAAACCAACAGATCAGGCCAGAGACCTCTGTATTATAATAATAGATGCAGAACTCAACCTTGTGTGGCTTGCTAGAATGGATGCTACTACCTGGTAATTACTACCTTTACTCAATAAGCCTTCACACGGTTAATGCAACTCCAACATTGCTCTCTGCTTCAATGGCAAGGGGAAATGTGGAAAAGAGGGTTTGCATTCAGACAACAACCAACAAGGACTGAACTACACAGTCTGGGTAAACAAATAAGCATGGGGGGTAGCTTGCTTATTGCAGCGGTTACTACCCTAATCCAATTAAGCCTGATACTTTACTTTGAATGCATATACAACGTTGCTCTCTGCTTCAACAGCAGAGAGATGTCGAAAAGAGGATTTATATTCAGACAATATCCAACAAGGCATTGATCTGTGCAGTCTGGGTAAACAAGCATTGGGGTAACTTTCTTGATGCAGCGATTACTACCCTTAACCCAACTCCAACATTACTCTCTGCATCAATGGAAGGGGGTGGCAGGAAATTTGAATCAAACAGTTACCAACAAGGGCCTTGAACTTGGTGGTCGGTGAAACAGCTGAGTATGGGAAAATGTGTGGGAGCTTGCTGGGCAGACTGGATGGGCCGATTTGGTCTTTTTCTGCCGTCATTTCTATATTTCTATGTTAAAGCATATCACAGTGAAAATTAAAGAAGGTTATGGAAAACTAATGACACTGTGGTGGCTAAAGCCACTATTAATGGATGAGGATTTTAGAACAGTACTGCAGCTTTTAATTTTTTCAAGCACTGTTTATTGTAATTCCCTGTTACTGGGGCTACCAGACTCAACAATACGCCCTCTACAAATTTTACAAAACGCTGTGGCTAGATTTTAACTGGGTCAAAAAAAGACACCTATATTGCAAAAACTTCACTGGTTACCCATAAGATACCATATACAGTATAAAGTACTCTGCATCTTACACAAAATTATCTATGGAGAACAAATAGATTGGTTAAATACAGCAATTAGATTACATAAATCCCAGAGAAACCGGAGATCAGCTAATAAAGGACTTCTAACAACACCATCAGTAAATTCAGCCCATCTTAGTCAGTTAAGAGAGAAGCATCTCCCTGACTGGCCCCAAACTGTGGAATGAGATGCTTACTGAATTAAGGATCCAAGCAGAGAGAAAATAGTTTAAAAAGAATCTGAAAACCTGGCTTTTTGGAACTGCATTTGGAGAGAATGACTAAGAGCTATTTTAAGTATTTATTTTTATAGCATGAGGCACTTAATTTCTAACAACTGAGAGCGAGAAATACATAGCATTTACATCAAGTATTATAGTGTATTTTTAAATTGCTTTATTATGATTGTATTTTTTGTCTATTGTATCTTATTTTGTTTTATTTACCATATTTTAGGAACAACTGTTCTTTATCTAATTTATTGTTATTTATATTTTTTATACGTGGAAACCATTGTGATGGCTAGTCTGAACGACTGTATATAAGAGCTAAATAAAAAAAACCAAAAAAACTTCTGAGAGAAATTCAAAATAAACTCCCTCGGCATGTTCTTGCCTTATTGTCATCGTTCAATCCGCTAAGGATGGAGGACAGGTGTGATGGCTGAACCAGAGCATATCTTACGAAGCTGGGTGATCTGGAGCAACTATCTTCACCTAGGGCAGCTGCCGTTCCCTGCAGGTTGAGCTCTTGGGTGCAGGCAGCCATTAGGACTTCCATGTGGGAACAGGAAGTGATAAAGGCTGAAAACCAACAGGCTGATACAGTATAGTGCGCTCTGGTGGAGCTCCGGTGGAGCGCACTGTTGACCAGCATTTGGGCGTGCGTTTTCGACGCGCTAGCTTTACCCCTTATTCAGTAAGGGGTAATAGTGTGTCGAAAATGCGCATCCAACTCCCCCCGAGACTATTAGTGCCCGCAACATGCAAATGCATGTTGATGGCCCTATTAGTCATTCCTGCACGATACAGTATGTAAAATGTGCAGCCAAGCCGCACATTTTACTTTAAGAAATTAGCGCCTACCCAAAGGTAGGCATTAATTTCTGCTGGCACCGGGAAAGTGCACAGAAAAGCAGTAAAAACTGCTTTTTTGTGCATCCTCTGACTTAATATCATGGCGATATTAAGTCGGAGGCCCCAAAAGTTAAAAATAAAAAAAAAAAATTTTAAATCGGTTCACGGGTTGAAAACCGGACGCTCAATTTTGCTGGCGTCCGATTTCCGAACCCGTGGCTGTCAGCGGATTTGAGAACAGACGCCGGCAAAATTGAGCGTCTGCTGTCAAACTCGCTGACAGCCACCGCTTCCACCACGGGCCCTAATTTATTTATTTATTTATTTATTTATTTATTTAAAAACTTTTATATACCGGTATTAGTATGCATACATCATACCGGTTTACAATGTAACTTAAAAGGCAGAAATTACAATGAACAGGGAGGGCGAACAAGGAGGAGTATACAAAGAGCAGGAGGTGAAGGAATTAAAGCAAAAAATAAAACTGCAACGGACTATTTACAGGAATATACAAGGCGTAGGCAAGATACTTGCGGAAGTCAGTGTACTTAATCAGGGTAGGCTTGTCGGAAGAGCCATGTTTTAAGTTTTTTTCTGAACTTGGCGTAACATGGCTCTAGCCTGAGAGTGGTAGGGAGGGCGTTCCATTGTTTAGGGCCTGCAATGGATAGTGCACGGTCCCTAGTAGAGGAGAGGTGGGCTTTTTTCAAAGGGGGAATGGAGAGGGTGCCTTTGTTGACAGTGCGAGTGGGTCGTTCAGTGCGTATAGGACGAAAGGGTTCATCCAACCAATTGGAATTGTGCGAGTGGATGGACTTGTGCACTATGGTTAGAATTTTGAAGAGAATTCGGGATGCGATGGGGAGCCAGTGGAGTTCTTTGAGTATAGGGGTAATGTGATCAGCTTTCCTTGAGTTGGTGATGACCCTGGCGATGGCATTCTGGAGCATTTGTAAGGGCTTGGTGGTGGAGGAGGGTATGCCGAGGAAGAAGGCATTACAGTAGTCTAGCTTTGAGGAAAGGGTGGCTTGGACGACGGTGCGGAAATCTTGATAGTGGAGGAGGGGTCTGAGTTTCTTCAGGATGTGAAGCTTGAAGAAACCTTCTTTGAGGATGGAGTTGATCTGTTTTTTGAGATTAAGTTGTTGATCTATGATAACCCCAAGGTCTCTTACTGTGGGTTGGGGTGTTATGACGTTGAAAGCTGGATCGTTGGAAATCGGTGATTTGGGAGGGAGGTGAGGAGAGATAAGGAGCAGCTCTGTTTTGGAGGAGTTTAGAGCGAGGTGGATGTTGGTGAGGAAGTCATTTATGTTGGCAAGACATGTGTTCCAGAGATGCCACTACTGCAATTTAAATAAATTAAGTTACTGAATCGCGCGCACAGGAGAGTGGCCTGTGCGCTCTCCCGCGTGGTTTACTGTATCGGCCCACAAGGTAGGAGGAAGGGTCAGGAACAAGGAGAATAACAAAGAACCAGAACTGTGGCAAGAAACAAGATATGCAGAAACAAGGCCGGGAAACAGCAGACAAACTGATGCTGCTTCTGCGGGGCAGATGCCAGGTGATCTTAGAGCAGCAAAAGAGCTCCTTATATATAGCTGGCTATTTGGGCCACACCTAATGCTGGTCTAATAAGGAGGTTCTGGAGGTGGAGTCTCACTAACTTTATTTTGCTTGAGATTCCCTAGCGTATTCTTGTTGATTCAGAGTCCCTGCGGCTCCACTGCAAATGCCCTGGTCTTGAATACCTGGAGCCACAGGTTTGGTCCTGACTACCTCTGACACTTATATACAGAAGGGCGAATGGATGTGTGCATAGGATCTAAACAATTATTATGTTTGAGGCAAAAGGCTGTAAGGGAGTCGGTTAGATCTCTAGATAACAAAGGGATAAAAAGGGGTGTTCAGAAAAGACAAAGAAATAACTGAAAAATAAATTCTTTGCTTTGGTCTTTGAGGATTCTGGGGACATATCACCAAAGAATGTTTCTGGTGTGGGTGATTCAGAGCAACTACAGCAAATCACTCTTATTGCAGAATGTAACAAAACAAATTAAACTAAAGAGTAATAAATCAGCAGGACCAGATGGTATTCACCCCTGAGTTCCAAAAGTAAACTGTAAACTATCATTTTAAACAGCCACAGTACCTGAAGACTGATAAGTAGTCAATGTAAAGCAAATTTTAAAAAAACCCCAAAACTCCTAGAGACTAGTGAGTCCGATGTTGATGCCAGGCATACCCATCCTCCCTTCACCCTGGTGCTACCTCTGCTTCCAGGTGGATACTTCCCACTACCAGTAGAGAGTACTCCCATTTGGTGTCTCATCAGCCCCAAGGGTCTTTATGAAATGCCTTGCAGTAGTGGCATCTCAGTCACTAGGGAATGTCTTCCTATACCTGGACAATTGGCTGATTGCAGCAAACTCAAGGGATGAAGTGCTCTTCTCTCTGAGCTTTTGACCATAGCTTTTCTACATTGCTTAGGTTTCCTGATCAGTTTTGAGAAATTGAGCACAGAGTGCACTCCAGGCACTCAAGGCACTCAATTTCACTGGGGCTTGGATAAATTCAGTATAAGAGAGCATTCCTGTTTCTCGACCAAGCAAACAGCATGACATCACTCGTCTACAACCTCCTTTCTTCTCCACACTAGTCTGCCAGATGGCTTCTGATTAGTCTTTGGTGTCATGGCAGTAGCCATCCACTTGGTTCTGCTGATCTGTCTTCACATCCACTACCTCTAAAGGGGTCTACGTACCCAGTGGGATCAACTAACTCAACCACTGTTGGCTCAAGTGCAAATCACAGCAACCATGAAATGGGAGTTACAATAGTTGCTATACCTGCACTTCTCAAGGAAGGAGCCTCTCTTCACTTGCTTGCTCCCCTTTCAAGTGGTTCTGGTGATGGATGCCTCCATCAAAGGGTGCAGAGTGCAGATAAGAGCCCTTTGAACACAAGGCATGTGGACTCTTCAAGAGCTGCTATCAAATCAGTATTCTAGGGTTGAGAGCAACCGGATACACTTCATCAAATTGTGCATCTTCTCTAAGGGAAAAAGCAACTTGATTCAAACAGACTACTAGGTTTCACTGTTTAATGTTAAGAAGCAAGGATGAATGGGATCATGACCTCTCTGCCAGGAAGCCCCAAAGATCTGTAATTGGGCAGAAAGAAATCAAGCTCTTCTACAGTCCACCCATCTGCTGGGCATCTCCAATATTCTAACAGATCTACTCGAGTGTTTCAACCACATTGGGGTCTTTATAGCAATTAGTGGCTGCCAAAATCTTTAGCTTATGGGATTCTACCATTTGTGGAACTATTTGCGTCACAGCAAACATAAAACTAAATCAGTTTTGATCACTTCTACCAGGCATCACAGACTAGCTCAAGATGCTTACTTCCTCTACTGGGGACAAAGTCTCATGTATGTTTTTCCACTGTTACCACTTATAGCCGGAACATTGCAGAAGGTTCTTCAGGACTGTGCTCATCTGATCCTTATAGCCCCAGCATGGCTCAGACTCATCTGGTATGCATATCTCATACAACTTTCCAGTAGTCCTCCCATATATCTGGGAATGGACATTGTATTGTTAACTCAGGAAGACATGAAATTGTACCATCCCAACATTTCAGCCCTCAACCTCACAACTTGCAGGTTGAACTCTCAGTGATCGCTGATCTCTACTTACCCACAGAGATTGTGGACACAGTAGTCTCATCTAGAAAACCTTTAACCTGAAGAAATTATACCTTCAAATAGAAAGTTACTTCAAATGGTCTCAACAAAACATTTTGACCCCATTTTTCTTGCGACCCTAAGCATCTTCTGAAATACTTGTTCCACTTTTCTGATTCCTTATCACAGTGACTTCAGCTAGGAAAGTCTGCAAATTCCAAGCTCTCATTCGCTATCCTTCATACATGCAGTTCTTCCACACCAGGGTGGTTCTCCATTCTCACTCAAAGTTTCTTCCAAAGGTCATCTCTGCTTTCCAAATCAATCCATCATATTGCCTACCTTCTTTGCTTGGCCCCTCGTGCATGAATGGGGATAAGGAAATACCTACAGTACCTGAATGTAATCCACTTTGAAGCACTGAAAAAAAGTGGAATATAAATCTCAAAAAATAAATAAAGCGAAAAGGCCCCTACATACTCTGGACTGCAAAAGGACTTTAGCATATTGCAAGAAACATGCTGAGCCACATGGTAAAACTCCCAGCTATTCATCTCATATGGTCCCAACAGGCTAGGAGTAGCAGTTGCTAAGCATACCTTGTCTAACTGGCTGGCTGAGTGCATTCACCACTGCTACTTAGTAGGACTTCAAGTCACAGACTTTATAAAGATTTACCAAATGAGAGTCATGGCTGCTTCCGTCATTCATCTTTGAGAAGTATCTATTGAAGATATCTACAAAGTTGCAACTTGGTCTTCCATTCATACTTTTATGTCCCACTACTGTCTTGATAACCACTCAAAGACTGACAGTAAATTTTGGTCTAGCAATTTTGCAAAATCTAGTGTTGCTGTAGTCCACGCTCCATGATATGGGCCAGGTTGCTTACTTAGAAAATGCTCCGCTGCAATGCTCAGCTTGGGTCTCCTCGCATATAATAGCAAATTCAGCCTGCTTATTGACAGAAAAAGCAAGTTTGCTTACTGTATACGGTGTCTTCCATAGTTAGCAGGGTGAATTAACTATGGAATACCTACCACCTTCCTGGAGAATTGAATACATAGCTAGATTAGCTCTGGTATAGGCTGAATAGACTCACAAGGCAATGCCTATGCGGGAACATGCTCAGTAGAGATCAAAACTCTACTAGCTTGGAGAAAGAAGTCTATTCGGTGCTGCTGGATGACATTGCCCACACGTAATGGTTAATTCATCCTGCTATCTACAGAAAATGCTGATTATGGTAAGCAAACATGCTATATCCCCCCTTCAGTGATTTGTCAAATGTGATTACATTATGATCATTGCAAAGCGGCCCCACCATAGTAACCCCTTGTACCAGTTCATGCATTTCATTGAAGTCTAGATCTAAAATATCTTCCCCTCTTTGGTTCTAGAACCAGCTGCTGTATGAAGCAGACATTTATAGTATCTAAAAATGTAACCTTTCTAGAGTGTCCCGAATAGATATTGACTCAATACTGTGTTGCCAGTTTTATTTGCCTTTCTAATTTCTGCTAGGATTTTATAATCTGTGTTTTCATCTTGGACAGGTGGACAGTAGTATACAGTCATCGCTATACTCTTTCCTTTCTTAAGTGGAATTTTTATCCTTGAGGATTTCACAATACATTTTTTCATGCAGGACTTTTATCTGGCTTAACTTTATGCCAGGGGTAGACAACTTTTGCCCTCAAGTGTTGCGAATAGGTCTAGTTTTCAGGATATCCACAATGAATATGCATGAGGTATATTTGTATGAACTGTTTCCATCGTATGCAAATACTCATGTATAATGTGGATCTACTGATATCCAGACCTGTTTGTGGTACTCCCAGGACTGCAGTTGCCTACTCCTGCTATATGCCATTCATTATGTATAGTGCCCTATCATGTCGCTATAAACTATACCCTGGTAGTACCATGTCCCATTGGTTATCCTACTTTCACCATGTCTCTGAGATGCCTCATGTTATGCTCTGCAGTATATCTTGCCCATCTTATTTTTGAGATTTCTGGCATGCACATTCAGGCATTTTAAAGTGATCTCTCTTTATCTGTAGTTCTAATTTTTATTAGTATTCACAGCCTGTTTGTTAACTGACAATTTGGAGGCGTTCAAATTTTAGTGCTCTTTATTCAAATTCATTTGGGTTATTTCGGTCTTTACCACCATCTCTCCGTTGAGATATTCTCTTTTGCAAGTTGCTACTCTGCCAGTAAGTTAAGAAAATCAACTTGCCCACCAACTAAAACTGGTGCTAAAACTCCCAAGCATTTGGAAGTTCTGAGCCCTCTGCTGCCCAGGCATCATTTACTTATGCTCACTTCCTCCCAGGAAGTTGGAGTGGAGCAGTGTATCCCCTCCAGCCTGAAGACCATGGCTGAACTAGTGTGGCTGCTGGCTGTATCTTGTACTTAAACAACCCAAAGTAAAAACAAAAAAACCCAATGTCTTGTCGCATTACAAATTTTGAACCCTGTATATTAGATGATAGCTGCAAAGGTAATGAACAGTAGCTTTTTGAAAGGTTGTTTTTTTTTTTTTTTTTTTAACTACTTTTAAGCAATCAGCAAAACTGGCATATGGATGACTGCTTCCAGCAGAAGTTTGATGACATTACTCGTGATGTCATAATCCTGATGATGCAGTGCACTTGTGATGTGTCAGCTGTTTGGTGCTTATAAAGTTCTGGGCATATCTTGCTGGTATTTTATTTAGCAGTGCTATTAGAAACTTGATGTGTGGGACGTTCCTTAGATTGTAGAAACAGATTTAGAAGAGAAGAAAGGTATTTGAAAGGTAAATTGATTTTTTTTTTTCTTAATTTGTCAGTTATTTTGATGTTTTTAGATTTACTATTTGCCCTTTAATTTACAACTGCTACTGGATTACAATGAGAGCAGAAGTGGAAAGGTCTGGAGGAGTCAAGTTGATTTAGGGAACAGCCACTGCTTATTACAGGCATTATTAGCAAGGGATCGGTGTAATGTTTGGGTAGTTGCCAGGTACTTGTATCTCAGTCTGATCCAGTGTCATGGGGTGCCTGGCTGGGGTTAGGTCACAGGTGTGTGGTACAGGACTGCAGGGCTGGAAAAGGGCTGATCTTCTGCCTAGCCAGCCCCCTGCCACACAGGTTGAGCCCTTGGGTTCTGAGGGCAAGTTCGGCTTGGTTTTGGCAAAAGATCATGGCTGGACTCGTTTTCTGCCTAGCCACTCCCTTCCCCCACCAGTTGAGCCCTTGGGTTCTGGGGACAGAGAGGGCTTAGCTGGAGAAGATTGGCTGGCTAGACAAGACAGGGCACGTACAAGCTGGAAATGAGATCTGGCACAGGCTGGACCTTGTGGGCAGAGACAGACTGGAAGTCCTGGTTATGAACAGGCAGGGAGCTGAGGACTGGATACTGGAATAGGCTAGACCAGCGGTTCTCAACCAGTGTGTCACCACACTTCTCAGTCCCCTGCTGGCCCAGCGGATCCCCTGTCCCAGTGAAATAGGAACTCATCTTCCGCCCAGGCGGAACACAGCAGGGAGAGCTGGAGTCAGCGGCGTCAGCATGGTCTCTTCTTCCCACCCTCCATGGCCCGGAAGAGGAAGTGGTGAGCAGCGGCCGCACGTGCGGGAAGAAGAGACCATTCCAGTGCGGGCAAAGCGCAAAGAAGAGCTGCATGGTTCAGAGCAAAAGAGGAGCAACGTCAGCCCCTGCGGCCAATGGGACTCCTTTCTCGAGGCTGCGAGGGCTGGGAGTGGAGGAGGCGGCTGCTGCCGCTAGTTTGGTGGGAGGAGAGAGAGTGAGAAAGCATATGTGTCTGAGGTCCTGTGAGTGTGTGAAACAGCATTTATATAAGTGAAAGATTGAGAGCCTATATGTGTGTGTGATTGTGATTGAGAGCCTTTGTATGTGAGAGAGAGAGAGATAGCAGGAATGTGTGTGATTGAGAACATGTATGTGTGAGAGATCATTTATATGTATGATTAAGAGCCTATGTGTATAAGTGAGAGAGAAAGCATGTGTGTCTGTGCATGATTGAGAGTCAGTGTGAGAAAGAGAGAGAGCTTGTGTGTGACTGAGAGAGAGGAGAAAGTTGCAAGCAAACCATCCCTCCTTCTGCTAATTCACAACAATTTCAGGGCACCTGGATATCAAACATTCCCAAGTATGCAGAGCAATACATTTTTTTATTCTTATTTTTCATTATTGGGCCTTTGTGTCTGCTATTTTGAAATATTTTATTGGTATCTAGAAATTTTTTATATGATTTTTTTTTTAATTATTGGATATTCCATTCATCAGCTATTTGAAAGAATCTGTTCTTTTTGTTAGTATGATTTTACTGCTACTGATTTTATATTTCTTGATTTGTTTTATGAGGACTGGTGGTGTTTCTCTTTTTCCTTTGTTACACTGCATACAGAGACTCTGACCTGCTGCAGTTTCCAATTCAGTTTTTGTCTGCATGCTTCTAGTTATACTTTATGGTCTCTTTATTCTTTGTTAGGTGAGGGTCTGCACATGTGACTGAGGTGATGTTTTCTGCTGGTATGTAGTTTGTGTAGGGCTCTATAGCAGTCTGGCTTTTCCGTTTTCCTAATAGGAGGTGTATTTTTGTCTTAAAGCCTGGTGTAATATTTTCAGTGTTACCTTTTTATTAGGTAAGGTGGTTACTGTTGAGTGCTGGAAATCGGTACTGTTTTGGTATGGGATGTTTACTATTTATGCAGTTTCTGTTCAGACAGAGTACTTATCTTTCCCTTGTGTCATTCTTAACAATACAAATAATACTGGGCCTTTTATTTTTCATTTCCGCTGTGAATTGTAATATGCAGCGTGCCATATATCTGAGTGTGGTTGTCAGGTGTCACGATGGGAAAAAGGTTGAGAACCACTGGGCTAGACAAGACTGGACAGGATACTAAGGGACTAGGACTGGATACACACACAGGCTTGGACAGGATACACAGTAGAGACTGGGACTGGATACAGATTGGGGCAAAGCAAGGCAGTACTAGGAATTGGACTGGGCAGGACAAGACCAGACCAGGACAGGACCCAGACAAGGATTACACAAGACAACACAGAACAAAGAACTCTGAAGCCCAAAGGCAGCAATACAGAAGGCGCGTAGGCCGCTAAGCATAAGGCCGGCCAACCACTAGGCGAGGAAAGGCCTGAGTAAGTCACAGAGCAAGGTCTAAGATAAGAGCAGGCCCAGAGGCCATAAAGCAAAGTAAGGCCTAGATAGGCTATAAGACAAGGAGCCAAGGTATAAGAGAGCCTGGACGCCACAAGGCATGGAGCAAGGTAAGAACAGCCAGGTCAGAAAGCCAAGGGTGACTTCATGAAGAGGCATCTAGGTTCTGGTAAGGCAAGGTTAAATGGGGCTGGAGCTTAGGTGTGGTGCGAGCTGTGAGGAAGAACTTGGCAAGGCTGAGGACCCCTGGTGGAGAGGAGGCTGCACCATAGACTGAGTCAGGTGACCAGTGAGGAGGTGGCTCAGGTAGCCAGGAACAGAGCTCACAGTAGGCTTCTGCTGGTGGAGAGGTGTAAGAGCAAACAGGATCAGGGCTTGGAGAGGCAGCATGGCAGGTGAAACCATGATGTCCTATATGGCAACTTCTTATGTTCTTAAGGCAGTAATTCCCCAGAGGGATGCGTGGTGTGGATCATTATCATCGTCTATTACACGCTCTTCCAAGCAAGAGAGAGCTCAATGCAAGTTACAAAACAGGGCCATGGATTCGTCCTGCAAATTTTTCTGGCATGGGTCAGAAGTCAGATAATCAGTTCTGTGCCAATTTGTTGTTCAGACATGAATGTTAATCAACAATATGAAAAACCGCACTATGCCTGTTGTATATCAAATATGAAAAGGACCTATTCGGCAATTAAATTCATTTATTCATATATATCATTAACCTGTCTAACATTAAAATCTATCTAACACACTCATCCATCACACACTCACATATAAAATCAATTTTCATCAATAGACATGAAATACACAATGTATATAATGATGTAATTATACAGTGCAAATTCTCATTACAATTTTTTCAATATTTAATAAATTATATAAAGTGCTAATAATCTATAAAGTGCAGGTATTGTAAAACAACCTGATGTAAGTCCAAAAAGTCCAACAAAGATCTTCGTTTTGCCAAGTTTATCTCAAAGGCTTCTTCAGGGATGGACTTAAACATCGAAAAATAAACAAACACCTATTCCCCAACGCTATTCTCTTAATTCTTTTCACAAGGTGTGTTTATTAGTATCATCAATTCTTGGAGAGCCTTCAGACTAAATGCTTATAAGGTCAATCACGATTGTTCATATTATATCCCAACGGGGACTTCATCTTCAAAGATCTAAATAAAGATCAATAAAATTGCAATAATCATCTCTTCCAAGGACAGGTACCTCATTAACATACACACCACCACAAAATTTCTACTGCTCTACTACCCCTTTACTCAAAATATAACCTGGTCTCAGAAATATTACATACACACACTCCAATTCCCACTATCACAGAGCTTTCAAAAGTGTGTGTCGTGACACTTTAGTGTGTCGCCTGAGGTGTGCCGGTGTGTCGCGCAAGCCCGGTGCACATGACACACCGGCAAGTGGGAGCCAATGCGGCCGCCGATGGAGCTCATCCCACTGGCGGCTAAGCAGTGAAGAATCGTAAGGCCGTGGTGAGTTCACGTCACCGCGGCCCGAAGAAAAAGGGCACGTCTAAACGTGCAGGTGTTCCGCCTCCTTCCTGCCCACGCGGCCCCGGAAGAAAAATGTTGCCGGAGCCGCACGGGCAGGAAGGAGATGAATCAGCCGCATGCAGAAGAGGAGCCACGTTGTTGCAGCGGGCGAGAAGAGGCCCGGTAGCAGGGCCCCCATCGCGGATCGGATCGGCCCGAGAAGATCAGAGTCGCCGCGATCGGCCCGAGAAGATCAGGGCCGCTGCAGAGCGATCCTGCAGCGACCCGTGAAGAGGAGGCCCAGAGGTAAGAGAGAGGCTGAGGGCCCGTAGAGTGCGTGTATTAGCTGAGTTGAGAGATTGGGTGCCTGTATGAGCTGAGCTGAGTTGAGAGATTGGGTGCCTGTATGAGGTGAGTTGAGAGATTGGGTGTGGGAGTGAGGACCTCAATGTTTGCAGAGACGGCATGTGAGAGCCTGTGTGTGTGAGAGAGAGAGACAGCATGTGACAGTTAGAACCTGTGCATGAGCAAGACAGCATGTGGGAGTGAGAGAGAGCCTGGGTGTGTGAGAGTCAGACAGCATGTGCAAGAGAGAAACTGTGTATGAATGATTGTTTGAGAGAGAGAGCATGTGAGAGTGAGAGCCTGTGTGTGTGTGTGTGTGAGAGAGAGAGAGAAAGCATGTGAGAATGAGAACCTGACTGTATGTTTGAGGGAAGAAGATAGATGGAGAGAAAAGAAATAGAAAAAAAGACAATATGAAATGAATTGGCAAAAAAATAAGAAAGGGGAGGTGGAACAAAAAAGCCTGGGACCAACCGATTAGAAAACTAAGATCAGACAGCAAAGGTAAAAAACAAAAAAGAAATAAATTACTTTTTACTGATTGGCACATGTAATCTTTGTTAATGTCAAGAGTAGCACTTTCTCTATGCGGATCTCATAATGTACGAGATCAACATGGAGGAAGTGGAAACCCACAGGGCCTGCACAGAGGAGGCAGCAGAATGGGCTTCAGTGCCAATAGCAGCAATCAGCGCCTCCCCAATAGCCATGCGGCATCAGTGGCAGCAGAGGAATGAGAGAGGCTCCGAGGTTGCTGGCAAAAGAAAGAGAGGGGGTCTGCCTTTAGTGTGTGCATGTGTATGAATGGGTGCCTGCCTGGGGGTGTATGTGTGTGAATGGATGGGTGCCTGCCTGGGGGATGGTGAGGGAGTGGTGTGAAAATGAATGGGAGCCTGCCTGGGGGTCAGTTTTAGTGTGTGAGAATGACTGGGAGCTTGCCTGGGTGTGTGTGTTTGTGTGAGAATGATTGGGAACTTGCCTGGGTGTGTGTGTTTGTGTGTATGTGAGGGAGCCAGAGAGAGTGTGTATGAGAAAATCCAGGGGAGTAAGAGTTTGTGTGTGGGGTGTGTGTGGAGGGGGAGAGAGTGTCTTAGAGCCTGAGAGTGTGTCGCTGTCTGTGAGAGCGAGCGGTTATGGTGGGTATAAGAGCATGAATGTGTATGTATGTGACAGTGTATGTGTGAGAGAGAATGGACATGTGAGTCTGTGTGAGACAGGATAACCTCTGGGAAATTGTAAAAAATGTATATGATTTTAATTAATAGAAATTCTATTTATCAGTAGTTATAAAATATTCTTTTATTAGTATGGTTTTACTATTATAACTGATGCTTTATGTTTCTTGATTTTATTTGTTTTATGAGGAATGGTGGTTCTGTTTTTCCATTGTTAATACACAGTCTGGCTTCTTGGAGTTTCCATTTCAGTTTTTGTCTAATTTGTGCTCCTTTATTTTGTATTCTGTATTTGGTGAGGGTCTGTCTCTGCTCTGTGTGTGTGACCATGATGAGAAATTCTGCTAGCATAGGGATCTATAGCAATCTGGTTTGTTTTGTTTCCTCAGTAGGTGGTGTATTGGTATTCTAGGACCTAGTGTAATATTTACCCTTGCTTTTTCACAGGTAGGGTTATTGTTGTTTGAGTCCTTGGTGTTATTACTGTTATGTTACAATGGGATTGCAGTATAGATTTTGAGTGTCTTTTTTGCGAGGTTTTATTTTAGTTCACAATGTGCCTGGCAGTGGAAGGTGTTTGTGCTGCTGTTACTGTGAGGTGACACCAGCATTTGAAAATATCTTTTAGTATGATGAGCTGTAAGGGAAACATCCAAGCTCCATTGTTTGGGGGAATTTCAGTGGATGCACAGAGTTACAGAACTGGGGGTGCAGGATTTATATTGACATTCTGTCCCTTCCTATAAATTCCAGATTTCACTCTCATAGCCATATAGAATTAGTTGAATGAGGCTATCAAATAATTATATAGTGTGAAACTGGCCAGCTTTTTAAAATTATGCAGAAGACCCTTTGGACTTTTTTATTAACACCAAATATTCAAAAGCTGTGTTCATCCCATCAAGCTCATATATCTCATTAAAGAGGTAAATTGAATAACACAATAACTTTGTTTTATTATTGTTACTCATAAATTATAACAATAACATTAATCTTGGAATATTATATATTTTTAATATAAACGAAAGGTTTTCACAAGATATGTTGTGTCGTGAAACATTTTATTATGTATATATTTAAGGAAACATACATAAATTGTCGAAATACATTTCATTCATTTAACCTTTAACCTCCGGTTTGCTTGTAGACTAATTACTGTGTCCCGAAATTGTTTGTCTAAAAAGTGTGTTACCAACATGAAAAGTTTGGAAAGCTCTGCTCTAGGGCTTCCTCCATCCCCCTCTCTATTCTGTTGCTATGTGAGCAGTTTCCATTTTAAAGAAGGATTTCATGATTGCCAAAAAAACTCAAACCAATCCTTATACACTGTATATGCCTGTTAGCCGAAATATTCTTAAATAGGGAGAGTACTGCTATCATTGTTCCATAAATATACAATCAAATTCCTTATATAGTGCAAAGCCTCTGTTTTTGTTTTTTTTTGTTTTTTTTAATTTAAAGTTGCTGAAGAGCCAAGGTTCAGATACCGGCCGAGGCTTCTTGTTGGCCAGAGGATGTTGGCTGTCTTGCTCTTCCTGCAGCACTGAAAAGTCGAGCACTAGTGTATGCGGGATGCTGAGCAGGATCCTGAAATTATAGCAGCAAACTGAAGAAATGTATATGTGACCCGCAGCTTGACATTCTCTTCCTTCCTTTCACAGAAGAAAGACCACGGTGAAGACTCTGTGTATCTATGCAGATTACAAATCTGATGAAAGCTACACGCCAAGCAAAATCTCCGTCAGAGTGGGAAATAACTTCCACAACCTGCAGGAAATAAGGGTACGTTGCTTCAAATTCTATTAATGGCATTTTCTTTGAACGAAAGACCCATTAGCAAATCCCCCAGTAAAAGTAGATTTGTAGGTAATAAGCATGAGCTGCAGCCTGGGTGCTGGCACACTGCTCCTTCTGAGCTGGATAGAGAATGCTACCGAAGTTTATTACTAATACTTATTACCTTATGCATGACCTGAGAAGTGCAAGAATTTACACCATACTGTAAAAAAAAAAATAAATTATATATATATATATATATATATATATATAATTTATTTTTTTTCATGGATGTATATTGATGGTTTGCATGCCTAAAATTCCTGCTTGTGGTAAATTAAACATGCAAGTTTCCTACTAATAATGACAGTAGTTTGACTGTAAATGTTATTTGTTTTGTCATTTAAAACTCCTTTTATTTGACAGAAGGTAGCAGTGTTCCATAGACACCAGCAGCTGGGGTTGAGGGGGTTAATCTCAGACAGAGTAAGATGCTGGCACTCTGCTGCCAGACTCCAAGGAGGGAGAGTTTAACATTTTCTTTTGTTTTTTGAGTTTGTAGTTTGTAGCAGCTAAAAGTGAGAGAGACATACAGTTGGGGTCAGACTGGCAAATGTTACTTAGCATTGTTACTGTTAACCGAAATAGGGACAGTACTTAGTCCTGCAATTTAAATTCAGAAGAAAGTAAATGTTACTATGGAATTCCTTTTCTTTTTTCCTTTACCCACACTGCAACACAATTTATGTAGTATCTTTTATGTTCACTGTTTCTCCTTTTTAATAGTAAATTCTTTAGTTTATTACCACTCTGCTTGTGACTGGTTGTATCCCAGGGAAGTGAGAAGCTGGGTGATTAGTGTGTTAGGTATATGCTCTGTGATCACTTCTCTGGGAATTATGGGGTCCCTCATTTGTGGAGTCAGTGTTCCTAGAAAACCCCTCTGGGAATAGCTTTTGGGCAGGGTTCTTGCCCAGTATCAAACAAAACCCCAGCTGGGTGGTTGCCAGGAGAGAGAGATGTGCAGACGACCTATACAGAACCCTCATGTGGCCATATGTTCAACCCCTGGTGGGTGAAGGAGGAACTGCAAAAATATTACTTGTTACCTTTTTGTCAGAGGATAAGCAGGATGGCAGTCCTCACAGATGGATAACAGATGCAGCCTGGCACAGAAATATGATTTCAAACTTTCTATAAACTACATATTCATGCAGGGGCCCTGTCTTGTCATCTTTTCAGCGGAGACTATAGTTTGCATTGTATTCCCCAATTTGGGTCCGGCTGCAGAAATAGCTCTATCCCAAACCTTACTCAAATGTGCACAATGTAAATTTGGAATGTTTAATAAACCTTTGTTAGATAATCTTGACATTCTTTGTGGAACATATAAGTGTAGGGGTGCTCCAATCCAATCAGTATCATTATTATTAAGGATCCTGTGTATTAATGTAAGTATTTTATATTGAATCCAATAATGAACAGGTAACCAATGTAATGCGGTTAACACTGGGGTGATATGGTTAAATTGGTTACTCCAATGAGAATGCATGCCGCTGTATTTTGCAGCAATGTAGGGGGTCTTAATGAGCTAGCTAGTAATCCAGGCCATAAAGCATTGCAGTAATTTTTTATTTTTTTTTTTTTAAGTAAGACAGTACGTCTGTGATCAGGAGGGGCTACAACAGGTTTCTATTGGTTCTTTGCCATATTTATGAGGGTGGTAGATGCAAAGGTAGGAGCAGATGCAAAGGTCAAGAGTTTACATCTTGGAGTCCTAGACCAGAAGTATTCCAAGCATTATAAAAGCTGGAAGGAAGGCCACCACAACCTCGGGCATGGTTAAAAGGTGAGGTGAAAGAGGCTATTCTAGCCAAAAGAACATCCTTGAAAACATGGAAAAAGGGATCTGAATGAAGAAACCAGGAAACTGCATATGCACTGGCAAATTAGATGACAAAGGCAAAGACAGAATTTGAAAAGCAGCTTGCTGAGGAAGCAAAGACTTTTCAGGTACATGTAAAGCAAAAAGCCTGCGAGTCAGTTGGACCATTAGATGACTGTGGGGCAAAAGGGGTGCTAAAAAAAAAAGGACAAGGCCAAAGCAGAGAGATTGAATGAATTCTTTGTTTTAGTCTTTACTGAGGAAGATGTAAGGTAGATACATATCAAAAAGTGCCTACTTATACAAAGTGATTAAAGACGCTTGTGATGATATTGACCTTCAGAATAGGCTTCATCGTGGAGTAGTATCACTTTATAACTCAGCCTTATTTATAATCATTGGTCAAATATAGTGAACATATATTTTTTTTGTTTGTTTTTTATATAGTATATGAAATGAATTGAAATTTCAACTTAACTTAAATGTTAACGCTGCTTTTATCCATTAGACTTAGAAGCCTTGTGATCCAATATATGTTCACTATATTTGACCAATGATTATAAATAAGGCCGAGTTATAAAGTGATACTTCTCCACGATGAAGCCTATTATGAAGGTCAATATCATCACAAGCGTCTTTAATCACTTTGTATAAGTAGGCACGTTTTGGTATTCTATTGGTTACATTGGGTAGTTACCACAGTCCTCAATTTTAAAGAGAAGGGTTATGTGACATACTTTTTGAAGTAGATACTTATGCCAGATATGATACTTAAGTGATGATTCAGAGGAAATGAAACAAATCTCAGTGAACCAGGAAGATGTACTAGGACAGAGTGACAAATTAAAGAATAGTAAATCAGCTGAACCCAGGTGGTATGTATCTAAAAATTGAAAAACGAAATTGCAGACCTACTGTTGGTATTCTGTAAACTATTCTCAAATTCAAATATGGTACTTGACGATTCGAGGGTGGCCGCTGTAACAGTTTAAAAAAAAAAGGGTTCCAGGGGTGATTCTGGAAACTACAGACTGGTGAGCCTTATGTCTGTGCTGGGAAAAATGGTTGAAAATATTTTAAAGAACAAAATTACTTAATATATAAGATAGACATAGTTGGATTTAGCCAAGGGAAGTCTTGCCTCACCAATTTGCTACATTGTGGATTAGAGAGATCATAGCTGGAATCAGTATCGATTTTATGCAAACCGTTGGCCAAGAATAATGTTGGATTCTTGGGTCCCTTGCATTTAGTCAAGGGAAGTCTTGCCTCACCAATTGGCTACATTTTTTTGAAGGTGTGAATAAACATGTGGATAAAGGTGAGCAAATTGATATAGTGAATCTGGATTTTCAGAAAGCATTTGATCTCATGAGAGAAATTAAAAAACCTTGGGATAGAAGGCAATATTCTGTTTTGGATTGAAAACTGGTTAAAAGAAAACAAAGAATAGGGCTATATGGTCAATTTTGTCAATGGATAAATGTGAATAGTGGAGTGCCCCAGGTTTCTGTACTAGGATAACTTCTTTTTAACATATTCATAAATGACCTAGATATGGGAACAAGTGAGGTGATCAAATTTTCTGCTGATACAAAATTATTCAAAGTTATTAAATCACAAAAGGATTGTGAAACTGCAAGTGGACCTTGCAAGACTGGGAAACCAGGCACCCAAATGGCAGATGACATTTAATGGGGCAAGTGCAAGGTTATGGGGAGGATAATCTAACATTGTTCCAACATCCGTTTGTTGAGAATAGATGAGCCTTTGGTAAATCATTGGTCTCAAAATAACCATGTTATCTCTGACCTTTTCGTCTCAGTTTTGGAGGTGGTCCCCCATCATCCTAGAGGGGAAACTATCCAGACTTACTGGGAAGGAAAGAGCAGAGATGGATATTCACTCTAGACACCATCAGTCCGAAAGGCCTCAATAAAGAAATTGAGTGGCATTTATTTGGTTAAGTGCACTCTGTTCTGATTGGTTCAGTAATCTCGCGATGATTCTCTGTTTGGCGCCAATCTTGCCCTTTAAATGTTTGACACTGTTGAGGGCGCTCGCGCTCCATGCTTGATCTGAAAGGTATGTACTCTAAGTGTAACCTTTAACTATGTAGCCCTTTAATTTGTGATCTACCACTTATATTTGTTTGTATTGTAGATTTAAGTATAATGATGGTCCCTCCCGATGCAGCAACAAGCGAAACACGGGACCATGTCGGGGGACTTATATAAATGCTTTTGTGATTCATGTGGAGTTGCCGATTTACAAATTATATCTTATACAAAAAAAAGAACAAATAAATTCTATTTGAATAATTGGTGGATCCTCAAGATTGTATTCTTGCACCGTTGTCTATTGATACTTGCTGATGTGCAAGGTTTGCTTCGTGATTTAGTTGAAGGGAAGAACACCCCAAATATAATTTCACTTTGCAAGGTTCCACTTGGGTAGTCACCATCTAGGAATAGGATCTGGGTGTCATTGTCTATTATGTTGAAATCCTCTGCTCGGTGTGCAGAACTAGTCAAGAAAGCAAATAAGAATGCTATGAGTTATTAGGAAAGGAATGGAGAATAAATCAGAGAATATCATAATGTCTCTGCAGTGCTCCTTGGTGCAACCACATCTTGAGCATTATGTGCAATTCTGGTTCTGCATCTCAAAAAAGACAGCAGAATTAGAAAAGGTACAGAGAAGGGTGTAGTGGGTAGAAGGATGAGGGGTTTTGCCTTGTAGTCTGAATCACACAAAAGCACTAAGAAAAGAATGACACCTGACTATGGCTTGCATGAAAATATGAAAAGCTATATTCTCTGTATAATATATGCACAAAACAGATGCTTATAGACTATCTGAATCACAGAACAGGTTATATATGAGCATAAGCAGCAAGGGTAAATGTTATTAATTTAAAAAAATGTATAATCCTCTAATCTGAAAATCTTAGCGAATAACAATAAATACTCATAATAAAATCAGCAAAATACAATCAATAATATATCTAAAAGTACAGAACACAAACAAATTAAACATTACAAAAAACCAAAATATCTTTACCAAACTAATAAGGAAAATTTTATATATTGGCCTTGCAAAAGCTACTATGTTCCTGGATGAGCGCCCTCTTATCTCTGCAATCAGTGGTCACAAGCATTATCTCAGCGGAAGGTAAAATGGTACCAGAGATTTTTTTTGTTTCGGAGATGGGTCTTGCTGAAATGTTTGTTTATTTTATTTATTTAAAAAGTTTTTATATACTGCATATACATACAAGAAGTAGATCTAGATGGTTTACAAATGAGAGATTAACATACATAATGATTATAAAGGAATAAAAACAATAATAAAACATTGAAATAAACATGAGGTTCAATCTCTGGTTAAAACATGGAGGTGGTACCTTGAGTTGTTTACTGGGGTTTTGGATTAGGAAAGGCTTGTGAAAATAGGTTTTAATTGCTTTTTTGAAGTCAAGCTTTGTGGAGAGTTGATGAATGTGATTGGGTAAGGAGTTCCATATTGTTGGTCCGGCAAAAGTGGAGCATAACCATAAGGATGAGGTATTGTTTAGCAAGTTGAAGATTATCATTAGGATTTTATATTGGATTCGTTGGCGAATGGGTAGACAGTGGAGTTTAGCGAGGGTGGGGGTTACGTGGTTTCTGTGAGGAGTATGAATAAGAAGTTTGGCGGCGCAGTTCTGGATCAATTGCAGCAGTTGCAATGCATAGTCAGGAAGGCCTATGTATAAGGAATTGCAATAGTCGAGGTTCGTTAGGATGAGAGTCTGAAGGACATATTGGAAGTCAGCAGGAAATAATAATGGTTTGAGATTCTTGAGTAGGTGAATTTTATAGAATGATATTTTTGTGATAAATGTAATATGAGTGGACATGGATAACTTGGAGTCAATGTGGACACCTAGGTTGCGGGCATGACTGCGTAATGGGTATGTGGCAATTATTGAAGATGAATTCAGCAGGAGGAGTTAGGAATGGTAGACCTCCACCTACATGCTTCTAGCTGACCCGACCCAGCAGACCTCAACGAGGCACCTCCCTCGACGGCACCCGGACACGCCCCCCCCACCCATGTCATCGGGAGCGCCAACCGAGGGACTTTTAAAAACAGACGCTGACTGGAGGCGTCACGCGCCAAAGGGGCACCCCCCCTTTGTGCGCCCCTTAGTGCGAACCTTAAAGCACAACCTGTACAACATTTTTTACAACCTCCTGACCACCACCAAAGATGGCAAACCGTGCCCTCCCAAATCCACAAGAAAGACTCAACCACAAGCAAAGCACCTACACACAAACGAAAAACGTGAATGCCAACTTATCACTGTTGGAAACAGGATGCTGGGCTTGATGGACCCTTGGTCTGACCCAATATGGCATTTTCTTATGTTCTTAAATCAATATACGAACTACATACTACTCTCCTTCTTATTCAATGCACAATCAATAGTGAAGAAAATCCCAATAATCAATGACCTCCTCACCAACTCAAATCCAGCCTTCATCGCAATAACAGAAACATGTATCAAAAACATCGACTCCGTGCTATTAAATCAAATTGATAATCCTACTTATGACACTTTCTCAATACCCAGACCAAAAAAACGAGGGGAGACCTAATGCTAATCGCCAGAAAAGAACTCCGGTTAAAACTAATCCCAACAAACATATGCACACCCTACGAAATCGCACTGTTTGACTTCACAAATCTTCAAATCTGTCTGGTCTACTGTCCCCCCCTGGATCACTTAACCACAACTGCTGTCCCCTAATTGAATTTCTTATGACCAATATCTCACAAAAAACCCGATTATCATCCTAGGTGACTTCAACGTACATATGGATACCTCCCCACACTCATCTACATGCCAAACAATCATTGATGCTCTCTCATCTCTACAACTAAAACAAATCAACACCCCTACACACAAAGCGGGACACACCCTAGACTTTATCTTCATTAACACCAACACCCGTTTAACCTACGATACAAACATAACCAAAATCCCCTGGTCAGATCACCACCTCATTCAATCCAACATAACCATGAACACCAACCCTGCCACACCACAAAACACCCCCACGACAATGACATACTGACCCCCCCCTTCAACTCAGAAACTCTCCAAGAAAAACTACAAACAGAACTAATAAAGATTGATCTATCCAATTCTGAAAAAGCCACAATATCATGGCTCAGCATCACCAAAACTATTGCAGACAACACAAACCCCACTATCACAAAAACAATTAAAAACCCACATCATCTAAATCAATGGTACAATGACAATATCAGCTCTGCCAAATGTCAACTCAGGAAAAAAGAAAAAGCATGGCGAAAGAAGAAATCAACAACTCTACTCACTGCCTATCGCAACTACCTAGCTCACTACAAAAACCTCATCAACACTAAAACGGAAGTCTTAAAAACAAAAAAAAAAACCGAATTCACCGAATTCTTTAATAAGAAAATAATTAACCTCATAAACAATAATCTCAACAACAACACCCAAAACATCAAGATACAAAGAAAAGAAATCCCGACCTGGTCAAACTTTGACCCAGCATCCACCCTAGAAGTACAAAAAATCATCTAACTGAACCCAGCCACACACCCCCTCAACAGCATCCCGATACCAACCCTCAAATTAATCGAAACCACCATAACTAAAGCTATAACAGACATTGTTAACCTATCTCTCACGGAAGGAAACTACCCCAACTGCCTCAAATCAGCAATAATTAAGCCTGTCCTAAAAAAGAACAACCTAGACCCTGACAACCCACTAAACTACCGCCCGATCTCAAACCTATCACTCATAGCCAAGATCATGGAAAAAGTTGCACACTCCCAACTCACTGACCATCTTGAAACAAACAACATACGACACAATTTGATTTCCGAAAAAACCACAGCACTGAAACACTGCTACTCTCACTGAACAACACAATACTTAGACAAAAATACCTACTCTTCCTCCTTCTAGACCTATCAGCGCATTCAACACAATAAACCACACTATCCTCCTTGACCGCCTAACAGAAATAGGACTGTCTGACACAACCCTATGGTGGTTCTCATCATACTTATGTAACAGAATATACCAAGTAACCATCAACAACACCTTCTGTTCTGTCCCCAGCAGTGGGTACATGTTTGTATCTGTCTATATTGTAGTTTAACTGTGTTTAGTGCAGTCCTCCCTTCTGAGGATTCTTAATACTGAAGCACTGTTTGTAACCTATGATAAAAATCTGTGAGGCTTTGCCTTTAAGAGAGGCCCCCCTCCCCCCTCCACTTTCTCTCACCATCAGGAGAGCTTGAATCCCACTTAACCTAACTTAAGTTCTCCAGGGCGCCTTATAAGTTCAAAGGCGCCCTGGAGAACTTGTAACACAGGGGGAGCCCTTCATGCTCCCCCTGTGTTACAAGGTTCTTAGGCTTGCTGCCATTGGACCCTGACCCCTGCCTCTAGCTTGTGGGGGCATTTCCTTTAGTAGCTCTCGACGAGAGTTCAGTTTCATCTTCCCTTTATCGCCTTCTTCTAAGGACTAAATCAGCCTCAGATTCCTCTTACCTTCTCATCCTTGCAACCCAAGAAACTCCATTCTCCCTTTTTCAACCTCACCTCCAGTTACCAAAGATTCTTGCCTGGGGCTCGCGTTTGAAATGCAACAATTGTGAGTAGAATTTACTTGTACAATAAATGATTTCAGACTTACAGAATCTTTGTCATGAGGACTGATTGGGGGGAAGGTTTAGCTGCCTGAATAATAAAATATGGATGTTTTATCTGAGCCAGAACAGTGAAACCCAAGACAAAAAGGGAGATAGCGAAACTAACAAAGAACTGAATAATTGTGAAGACTTCATTAAGAAATATTAGAGGGTTCTGAAATAAGAAGTTGGTGAATGTGTGGACTTGAACTGAGTGAAAAAGACTGAATTCAAGCTGAGCACATGCAGCATTGGGGATAAAGATTGAAAGGACAGTGACTGTGGAAGCGTGCTCTGCCCTTCCCCCATTTCTTTATTACATACTTAGCTACTGAAGATGAGCTGCCCTTCCCCCGCTCCTTTGTTACATATCTTGCTACTGAAGGTTGCCATAGATACCAGATCTCTGCTGACCCTAAGGAACACCAAGCAGAAGGCAATTAATCTCCCGGAGACAAACTTTCTGAGGTGTTAGCTAGCTCTAGTCCATTCAACAGTTCATCCCTTTTAACTCCAGACTCGGTGACTGCCAGAAGTCTAGCCTGAGCAGACCTGATCACTGTAAATAAGAGACATGGCTGAAGCAGCAACGCAGAAAGACACCTTAAAACAGCTAAAGTGGAGGAGGTTGGTATATTATTCTCTAAGGATTTGAATATAAAAGTGAAGACTGGCCATAAGGATCCTGATGAGCATTTAATCTGCTAACTTTATTGATGAACCAGAAACTGTTTACTTTTGTTAATATATATATAAGAACATAAGAAAATGCCATACTGGGTCAGACCAAGGGTCCATCAAGCCCAGCATCCTGTTTCCAACAGTGGCCAATCCAGGCCATAAGAACCTGGCAAGTACCCAAAAACTAAGTCTATTCCATGTAACCATTGCTAATGGCAGTGGCTATTCTCTAAGTGAACTTAATAGCAGGTAATGGACTTCTCCTCCAAGAACTTATCCAATCCTTTTTTAAACACAGCTATACTAACTGCACTAACCACATTCTCTGGCAACAAATTCCAGAGTTTAATTGTGCGTTGAGTAAAAAAGAACTTTCTCCGATTAGTTTTAAATGTGCCTATGCTAACTTCATGGAGTGCCCCCTAGTCTTTCTACTATCCGAAAGAGTAAATAACCGATCCACATCTACCCGTTCTAGACCTCTCATGATTTTAAACACCTCTATCATATCCCCCCTCAGTCGTCTCTTCTCCAAGCTGAAAAGTCCTAACCTCTTTAGTCTTTCCTCATAGGGGAGTTGTTCCATTCCCCTTATCATTTTGGTAGCCCTTCTCTGTACCTTCTCCATCGCAATTATCTTTTTTGAGATGCGGCGACCAGAATTGTACACAGTATTCAAGGTGCGGTCTCACCATGGAGCTATACAGAGGCATTATGACATTTTCCGTTTTATTCACCATTCCTTTTCTAATAATTCCCAACATTCTGTTTGCTTTTTTGACTGCCGCAGCACACTGCACCGACGATTTCAAGGTGTTATCCACTATGACACCTAGATCTCTTTCTTGGGTTGTAGCACCTAATATGGAACCCAACATTGTGTAATTATAGCATGGGTTATTTTTCCCTATATGTGTCACCTTGCACTTATCCACATTAAATTTCATATTAACCAAAGTAAACAGTATATATGTGACCTTGGGCAAGCCACTTTACCCTCCATTGCCTCAGGTACAAAACTTAGATTGTAAGCCCTCTAGGGCTACAGTACCTGAATGTAAACTGATATGATATCTCAGATCGAATGTCGGTGTATAACAATAATAAATAAATAAATATGCAGTATCTAAAAAGAAACAGATGGAAAAAACAAAATTAGAGTTAGTCTATTAATCAATTAGAAATTTTACATAAATCTACACTTAATTAAAACATTTTACAGAAGTTAGATAAATTTAGAGATGAATTACGATTGAGTGTGGAAGAGGTCTCACTATGTTACTAAACAAATTTTTTATGAATATGGTAACAATCCTAGTGGATAATACTTTGAAATCATCGGCTCAGTGTGCTGCAGCAGTCAGAAAAGAAAACAGAATGTTAGACATTATTAGGAAGGGAATGGTTAATAAAACGGAAAATGTCATAATGCCTCTGTATCACTCCATGGTGAGACCGCACCTTGAATACTGTGTACAATTCTGGTCACCACATCTCAAAAAAGATATAGTTGCGATGGAGAAGGTACAGAGAAGGGCACCCAAAATGATAAAGGGGATGGAACAGCTCCCCTATGAGGAAAGGCTGAAGAGGTTAGGGCTGTTCAGCAGCTTGGAGAAGAGACAGCTGAGGGGGGATATGATAAAGGTCTTTAAGATCATGAGAGGTCTTGAACGAGTAGATGTGAATTGGTTATTTACATTTTCGAATAATAGAAGTACTAGGGGGCATTCCATGAAGTTAGCAAGTAGCACTTTTAAGACTATTCGGAGAAAATTCTTTTTCACTAAATGCACAATAAAGCTCTGGAATTTATTGCCAGAGGATGTGGTTAGTGCAGTTAGTGTAGCTGGGTTCAAAAAAAGTTTGGATAAGTTCTTGGAGGAGAAGTCCATTAACGGCTATTAATCAAGTTTACTTAGGGAATAGCCACTGCTATTAATTGCATCAGTAGCATGGGATCTTCTTAGTGTTTGGGTAATTGCCAGGTTCTTGTGGCCTGGTTTGGCCTCTGTTGGAAATAGGATGCTGGGCTTGATGGACCCTTGGTCTGACCCAGCATGGCAATTTCTTATGTTCTTATGTTCTTAGCTAAGGAAAGTAAAAAATCATTCTCTGTGGGTCATATCATCCCATATATTTATTAAATATAGATTTAAAGATGTTAATTTAAAATCCTTGCAGAACGGCTTAACATGCTCTTGCCCTCAATAGTACATAAAGACCAATCTGGTTTTATTCCAGGCTATAGCAAATTTGAATTTCACTTGGTGGTCTAAACAGAAAAATATTCCTTCCTTGCTTTTTCCTGTTGATGCAGAGAAGGCATTTGACAGAGTGCATTGGGAATACTTATTCAAAGTCTTGGAGAAGTTTGATGTGGGAAATAACTTCCCTACTTGGATTCATAAATTATATAACAATCTGAAGCTTGTATAGAAATGTATGGGGGGTACTCTGATACTTTTAAGATCAACAGGGAAACTAGACAAGGTTGCCCGCTGTCTCTTCTTTTATTTGCCCTGGGAATGGAGCCTTTTGCTCAAAGGGTAAGAAGGAATGCAGAGATTACAGTGGGAGGTGAGGACTATAAGATCACTCTTTTTGCAGATGACCTTATGTTTACAGTCTGTAATCTGCAGGTATCACTACACACCTTGACTCTTGAGATAAAGGCATTTGGTAGTGTTTTCTGGGTTAATATAGGCAAATCAGAGATTTTGAATATCTGTCCCAGATCCACTATCCTTGCATTTGAAAACTCTATTTCCTTTAAATGGACTAAGAACCAGCTGAAGTATCTGGGGATATATTTGTGCTGAGCATGAGAACTTATTTTCTTTAAACTATTCACCCTTCCTTTCTAATAAAATACAATAAAATACAGAATCCTACATAAAGCACTCACTATAATCCACAAAACCATGCACAAACAGCTCACACTAGACCTTCAGACCCCTTTCAAACTCCACTCTTCGGAAAGACCCAATCAGAGAAGCATATAAAGGAACCCTGCAAGTCCCACCTACTAAATCCACCCGCCTAACTTTCACCAAAGAACGTACCTTCTCCACAGCAGGCCCAGTCCTTTGGAACAAACTGCCGACTGACCTAAGACTAGAACCCTGCCTTCTTACTTTCCAAAGAAAACTTAAGACTTGGCTTTTCCTCCAAGCCTTTCCCTAACTCATAAAATGTTACTTCAGACTCAGCCCAAGGGATGGGACGTTTACTAATCTCAGAACCCTTCACATGTTATTTTTCTTCTAGTTAATTCCTTTCTGTCTACTTCCTGGCTATTATAGCCCCCAAGTTCAATCTCCTTGTTATATGTAACTCTGCTTCGGCTTTCTTGTTTGGTTTAACTAGTTAACCCCTAAGTTCCATGTAAACCGGTCTGATATGAATCCCTTCATGAAGACCGGTATAGAAATATGTTAAATAAATAAATAAATAATATCACCTGTGACTTGGAATGATGAGATTATCAAGAGTTGTTATGGCTGGGCAGAATTGCCACTATTAAGATGGACATACTTGTTGTTCTGTTATTGATCTGATGCCTGATGGGAGGAGCAATCAGATAGTAGTTAGCAATCTGTTCGGGATCTGTAGTTATATATGAGAGTTGAGGATGAATCCTTGGACCAGTGGCAGATGACCATACCCCTGGGGAATGATCTCGAGAGGGACCACTGGTCAGGCTCAGAGTTAGGAGAGGAACACACCAGAAATGGCAGTAGTGAGCTGGTAAGCCCGGCAGGGCTGTAGTCCCTCAGAAACTGGAATAGCGATCCCTGGAGGCTGAATGATGTAGCTGATATAGTTGGTAGTGAAGACTTCCAGGCAGAGGAGTATATGAAGCAAATCTGGGATCAGGGCCCCCGAGGAGCGAGTACCGGTTCCAGACTGTCTCCTGAAAAAACAAGGAGAGAGCGAGGCCCCCGAGAAGTGGGCACCTCTGGTAAATCCAAGGAGGCAGAGTAGCTTAGGTAGCGAAAACCTTGCTAACTCGATGTGTCAGCAAATTCCAAGACCTTAAATATCCGTCACGGGTGACATCATCTTCGGGGGACGCCCCCAAGTTTCGCACCAACGCCGGTACTTCAATCGGGGCCGTGCCACGAGCGCACCCCCAGGCCTCCAGGAAACATGGTGGTTGCAGCGTTGAGCCGGTCCGGGAACGCCTGAGGACAAGTGGCAGGAGAACGCCGCGGCAGCCAGTCCTCCCGCGGATGGAGAGGGAGGCGCCAGAGAGGTAAGGATGGCGGAGAGAGGGTGTCAGGCACCGATGGACACAACAGTACTGCCACATTTTGTTATTTATTTCAAACTTTGCCAATCATTTTAATGGCTATTTTCTAAAAGTCTGTTTAAAAAATGATTCTTTGGTTTATATGGAAGCATACGCTTCCAAGAGTGGCTGCTTTGGTGATGTAGCCATCTAAAGTATTTGATGGTTTATTTGGCCTCTCAATTTTGATCTGTTGCAGACTGGCATAGGACACAGGTCATAAAGCAGTGGGTCCAGGTAGAACAAATGAAGCAACCATAATTGCCAAAAGTACTTGTCAAACACCTTAGTTACAGACGCTCATTTAAAGACCATCATAATAGGCTTCATCGAACAGTGATAACTTTATATCTCTGCCTTATTTTTAATCATAGGTCTGGTAATTATCTATTTTTCAATATTTTTCAAATATGCTGTGCAAAGTTTGACTTAACTTTGGTGTGAAACGCTATCTTTTTTTCAACATCTATGAAGCCTTGCTTAACATGCCCGACATGGGTCCATGTTTTGAACAGCCGGTTCTTTATTAAGGGCTCAATAACAGCGTCTACAACAAAATGTAGGTGGTCAATATTATATCAGAAGTTATAAAGTATCTATAAAATACAGTGGGCAAAAAGCCTTTCAGCATTAATAGTGAGATGTTGTCAGAGACTTTCTGTAGGTGAATTCAGTGATCATATAGCATGGCGTTTCTTTTCCTGTGACCGCACCAGAAATATGTAATTATGCAATGTAAGTGAGTGACATCAATTGTTACGTCAGAAACCACAAAGGATAGATGATTAAATTAGTGAGTACCATTTGACAGCTGCATTTAGGCCATTGGAAGATACTGAGTTTAATCTGTAAATCCAATGTTGTTTCTTATAATTTAGGATGGCTTTAATGTTGCCGCCTCGTGGACTGACATGTATCAGATCAATGATACGCCATTTGATGTCTTGAAAAGAGTGGTTGAATTCTTTACAATGAGCTATTATTGGATCTTGAAGTTTGGAAGTAGCAAGGCAGCTTCGATGTTCTGTAACTAAGGTGTTTGACAAGATATCGTTCTTTGGATTTTTCTCCCTCTCCTTATGCTTATAGCACTTTCAAGTCGTGGGACAGATGGAGGTCTTCTTTATTGAGTTCCTGTGATTATTTTTATTTTCCTAGTGTGTAGATAGATGGACTCAGGACCAGTGGGTTTATGCTCCCCTGCCTGCAGATGGAAACTGAGCAAGCTGATGTCACAGTACATATAGCCCTGCAGTGACCACATTTTGCCAGTATTCTCAGTCTCCAGCAGATGGTGGACGTGCATCTCCCTGTGGGTATTGCTTTGAACTTTTTGGAAGGAGAAATCTGAAATTCGAAATTCAGGAAAGAAAGCCCCACTCTCCTGCAGTGATACCTAAAGGTCTCTTCCCCAGTTGAGAATTCCTGAGTTGGAGAGTTTTTTTGAAGCCTGGTGTGAGGAGTGGGGTGTTCTTCCTTGTTCAGTTAAGATCCCTCTCATTCTGGATTTTTTTGCAGGATGGATTGATTAAAGGCTTGGCCCTTAATTCCTTGAAGGTGCAGGTTGCGGCTCTTGCCTGTTTCAGAGGCCTGGTGAATGGTGTTTCTTTGTCTCATCCTGATGTGGTCTGCTTTTTTTTGAAGGGAGTGAATCATCTTAGGCCTTTCTTGAGGTTATTGGTTCCATTGTGGAGTCTTAATTTGGTACTGAATTTTTTTGTGGGCCCTGCGTGCTGACTACTGTGTAGCCTTTCCTTACGGTTGTTGACCTTGAAGACTGTGTTCCTGGAGGCTATATGTTCTGCACATTGAATTTCTGAGCTGCAGGCCTTGTCTTGCCGGGAGCCGTTCCTTTGGTGACTCTGGGGGTGTTACAGCTGCATACTGTTCCATCCTTCTTGCCCAAGGTAATCTCGGACTTTCATCTGAATCAGTCCATCTCCATGCCATCCCTGGATAAGGTCAGGTTTGCGAAGGAGTTTAGTCTCTTGTGCTCCTTGGATGTTAAGCATCTTGTCGTGTGGTATCTGGAGGTCTCTGAGTCTTCGAAAGACCTGTTTGTTCTCCATGGCGGGAGTAGGCAGGGCACTCTGGTTTTGTGGGCTACTATAGCTCGTTGGATTAAGGAGGTGGTCACGGCCATGTATGAGGATGCTGGAAATTTGTTGCCTAATCAGGTTCGGGCTCATTCCACTAGGGCTCAGGAAGTGTCATGGGCAGAGGTTAGTCTGTTGTCTCTTATTGACATCTGCCAAGTTACAACATGGTTCTCCTTACACACTTTTTCTAGGTTTTATCATCTGGATATGCAGGCCCGGGAGGATGCAGCCTTTATACGTGTGGTGTTGACTGGACCGCAGGCAGCCTCCCATTCTGTTGGGGAGTAGCTTTGGTACATTACACTGGTCCTGAGTCCATCTATCTACACGCTAGGAAATGGAGAAATTACTTAACTGATAATTTTGTTTTCCTTAATGTAGACAGATGGACTCAGCTTCCTGCTCTTGGCTGCCGCATGAGTGTCAATAGTCCTCCAGTGAGGCTCTGGGCTCCAAGGGATTACCGGTAAGTGTTCATCCAGTCCTTAGCTTGAGGTATCTAGAATATTACGCGAGTTCAGTGTTTATGGTTGGTTGAGAGAGTTCTGGTTACCTGTTTTTAATCATGTTTTTAAATCAAGTTTTTTGCTAGTCTATTCTCAGTTGCTTTTGAAGAGAATACTGGCAGGCTGGGGTCACTGCAGGGGTATATATACTGTGACATGAGCTTGCTCAGTCTCCATCTGCTGGCAGGGAGCATAAACCCACTTGTCCTGAGTCCAGTTGTCTACACCAAGGAAAACAAAATTATCAGGTAAGTAATTTCTCCATTTACTCCCATTTGATTTAATAGAATATGTGGCCTCAAAATGGGGAAATCTCTGCTATCAGGGCTTGGTAATAATGCCCACGGGCTTGATAGAACATTAGTCTGACCTAGTATAGCATATCTTATGTTATGTACATCTTCCCAGTTTTACTCTTGGAGGAATTTTGCGCACAAAATTTGAAAATTCTGCAAAATTCTGTATACTTTATATTGATCAAAATACAATATATGTGACGGCCTTTAAGTAATTCATTTAAAATGTAATACAGAAAAAAGTTATTACTTAAAGATGCAGAGTTTTAAATATTTTGAGTAGAATTTCCCTGTAAGTACACAGTTATAGTGTCCCTTCCACTCTCTCTTTGTACTCTCTTGGCCAGTTTCCAGGCCCCCATCTCCTCCACCCTCCCATATTGCTACCCTCCCCTTTCACTCTATCTCCACTCCTAGAGTTTGACCCCTCCCTCTCTCTGGCACACATACTTGGCCCATCCTCACACATGCTGTCTCTCACACCACCCCCTACACATAGGCACGCAGTCTTACACACAGACTCTTTCACTGGGACATTCCGTACCTTCGCCATGAGCGAGGCCTTCACCATTTTCGCCACAAGCAATATGAGCTCTGCTCACAACCACTGGGGCCTGCACCATCTTTGCCATGAGTGGGATGGGCTCTGCTTGAGGCCTCCTTGACCTGCACCCCTTTCGCCATGAGCAGGATGTACTCCACTCACAGCACACCAGAGCCTGCTCCACATTATGCACAGGAGAAGAATTCTGTGCAAATTCTGCACTCCGCAGTAGCGCAGAATGCCCCTAGGAGTCCAATTTCATTCTGATTGATAACTGTGTACACTTTTTCTCTCTGTTTACATGAGTATACTAGCTGGAATCTAAAATGGTTTCCAAATACTTATTTTTAGACATGCATGTAATATGATTTGCAATGTTTAGTCACCATGAAATGAAATGTAATGAACTTGTGTTGCATAAATGTGGCAAGTGGGGTGCCTGCTTGTTTCTGGCTTCACTGCCTTCCCGACTGGAAAAATAACCTGCTGAAAATGAACTGCTCAGCTTCTGTGTGATGTGTGCACTTGTCCACTAGATGTCACTGTTGACCTTGTTCACCAGCTGCTGAATTTACTATTTAACCATTCCAGTAATTCCTGCTTTGGTGTCTTGGAAATAATTTCGTGTCCATTTTGAGAAAATGGAATAACTGTTTCTGTTAATTGGTCAGAGGGGAGATCCAATAAACATTTCAGAAGATAGAAGCCCTCTGAAACTTGGAGCTGATGTGCCAGTTTAGTGGAAAAAAATTTAAACACGTTCAAAATTATTTTAAGTTTAAAAAAAAAAAAAATATATATATATAGGTGCGTGCTTTCCAGTGTTTTAAATTTTAAAGCCACATGTTTGAGAGATGGTCTATCCGCTTTCTTTTCATCAGATGCTGAAATAATCTGAAATGTTGTGCTAGCGGTAGTGTTCACTTTGAATCTGTTGCCGTGCATGCTGTTTCTTAAATAACTGTAAAGGTCATAGAATTAAGCCTATACCTTTCTATATGTAACATCTCCATTGGGTCTAATCGTAGCACAGTGATGCACCCTCCTGCAATGGAGAGTTTGCTTTTGTTTCGTGTGGGGGTTTTTTTTTTTGCTTTTGTTGCAGGTAAAACTTAATTCCCTAACATCCAATATTTATCTCCTTTACAAATTTTGTACCCTGCTTTTCTATAGCTGTTCAAAGCAGATACCAAGTTTTAAACAAGGACATTTTAAAAATTAAACATAAGCCAATGACAGAACTTCAAAACAGGGCAATATTAAATTAACCATATTTATAATAGCCCTATGAATAAAATTGATAGGCGTCCCATAAAACTAATCTGCCCTGAACTACTTGTCCAGGTAGGCCGGAATGTAGCCTAGTGGTTAGAGCAGCAGGCTACAAACCAGGAAGCCACTGCTGCTTCTTGTGAGCTGCACAAGTCCTTTTATCACTTTGCCCTCCATTACCTCAGGTACAAAACATAGATTGTGAGCCCTCTAGGGGTAGAGAAATGGCTCCAGTTCCGGAATGGGTAATCCACATTGAAGTATCTGAAATGCGTAGTAGAAATCAAATTTAAAAACAAAAGAAATTCCGTAACACAGCCAGCCTGAGCTATGGTCTAATAAATAAACTGAGAGACAAAATCCAATAAACAGGTGAAACTGGTGAATTAACCTGATGCTTTCTGGCTTATTTCTGCATCCTCGTTGGGCATGTTGGAGGAAGCAGAAGGGAACTGTCAACTTTAGGTGGCTTCCAGCTTGGCATTTTGTTTTCTTCCAGTATTTTAATGCTGGTATCTTGATCAACTGCTTAGGTCAGTGAGGTTGGAATGTTTCATTGAGCAGGGTGTTGAGTAATAATTCCTGTTCTTTTATATGCACCGCTGTGGTGATATGTAGAATAGGCTTTACTGGAACGGGGAAGCCAACTGTTGTCCAAGGTTGAGGTTGTCTGGCTATATTTCACTTTTTTGGCTCTGCTGCAGTTGCTGTAATATAACACTAAAAACAGAAAGCGTCATTAGCTTGTTAGTTCTGGAAATTGTACCTTTTTGTGTCATTGTCCTGCCGTTTTTCCCGCTTTTAAATGTTTATGCACAGTGTAAGCTCCAAAAGCTGGAGGGGCCAGGTTGTATTCTCAAACAGACTGCATTACGTTTAATTGCTAACTCATTCGAGCAAGGTTCTCTAGAACTCCAGTGGACCAGCTGTGGTAAAAGTAGATTTGCCTTTGACTGATTTAATAAACTGAAATTTCAGATCAATTAAAGCTTTTATGATAATGAACATTACTGTGAGGGGTTTGCAAAGAGGGAAGACTTAAAACCATTATAGTTTTTTCTGCCCCCCCACCGTCCCCTCTATAATTTTTACTAGGAAAAGAAATATCTTTCAGATAAGCTTGTGCCAATGTATTTCTTTTTTCGCTGTAACACCATAGTTCTACTTCTAATGGATTCCAAAAGCACTCCATATAAGACTTTTTTTTTCTCTAATAGAATTATGAAATGTCTGAAAACAGGAATTGGGATGTTTGTCATTATCCTATGATATGCATCAAAATCCTTTTATTGCACAGTCAGCACATTATGGTGCATTAAGCAAGGACCACATAGCTTTAGCAATGCCTGATAACCTGATACTTACAGTAAAATGTAAACTTCTTTGAAGTTTTAACAAGGTAGGTTAAAAATACGGTAAAATGGAAAAAAGGTTAAAAATTGCAAAATTAATTTTATTGCAAAAGAGAAATTGGTGGGTGTGTTTGGTTCTAGAATGCTTCAAACATTCAATAAAACTTCAGCATCAAAGGATTTTGGTATGTTTTTCCTGGTGATAAGGGCTAGATTTAAGATTTTTGGCACCCATAGGCAGAATGCATAGCTGTACATGACCCCAAAGCAAGAAGAAACAGGCTCCTCTTTGGCCTGAATACTTGGCACCTTCAAAATTTGATACCCTAGACCAGTGGTTCTCAACTGATGTGTCACGACACACCAGTGTGTCGCCAAGGACACACAGGTGTGTCACCAACTTCCCAGTCCTCCTCTGACCCAGCTGCTCCCCTTTCCGGAGCAAAATAGGTCCTCCGCCCGGGCTTAAAATGCTGATAGCCGGGCGGGACGCGACAGGACAGCTGGAGTCAGCGGCACCGGCATGCTCTCTTCTTCCCGCCCCCCCCCCCCCCCCCAATGGCCCGGAAGAGGAAGTGGTGAGCAGTAGGTGCTGCTCACCACTTTTGATAACAGTAAACATTACATTCTAATAATGCTAGACTTAGCAGCAGCCTTCGACACAGTAAACTATAAAATACTACTAAAAAGACTAGAAGAAATCAGATTACACAGCAAAACAAACTGGTTTAGTTCATGTCTAAATAATAGGTTCTTTCAAGTTCAGATCAACGATGTATTATCAGAAAAAGTCAATCTCAAAACAGGAGTACCGCAGGGATCTGCCCTGTCTGCAACCCTCTTTAACATATACATGCTGCCCTTATGCCATCTGCTAGCAGGACTAGGAATCATACATTACATTTATGCAGACAATAGTCAACTAATTCTACCAATCGAGAACACATTAGAGAAAATGTTAAACCTAGCTAACATGTACCTAGACATTATAAAACAACTGTTAAACTGAATTGAACTTGTGATTAATATTGAAAAAACAGAATTTCTACACTTAGAATGGAAAAATATTGAAATCATCCAAACTCCAATAATCCTCAATGACAACCATAAAATTGAACTAGCAGAAAAAGTACGAAACCTTGGAATAATAATGGACCCAGAAATCAATCTAAAACAGCACATATCGCTAAAAGTAAAAAAAGTCTATGCAAAACTCATGGTACTCGGAAAACTAAAACCACTACTAACACTAGCTGATTTCAGAACAGTACTTCAGGCACTAGTTTTCTCCAGCACGGACTACTGTAATGCCCTTTTACTAGGACTCCTGAATACAACATTAAGGCCAGTTCAAAACACAGCAGCTAGAATACTAACCGGAAAAAGGAGGAGGGACCATATAACTGAAACCCTAGCGGAATTCCATTGACTACCTATTGAACACAGAATTAAATACAAAGTCCTATGTACCATACATAAACTAATACATGATGAAAAATCGGACTGGCTAAACACAGCATTACGAGATCACGTCCCACACAGAAATCTTCGATCAGCAAATAAAGCACTTAACCATTCCCTCAGTAAAGACAGCGAGACTAACCCAAGTGAGAGAAAGGGCCTTATGTTTAGCAGGCCCCACACTTTGGAACACAATGCCTCTAGAGATCAGATTGCAAAAAGATCTCAAAACCTTTAAGAAAAGTTTAAAAACATGGCTTTTTAAACAAGCTTTTTATAAAGAGACTGGAGAATAGAAAATATACAGGAATAGGCAGAAGAGCACCAGCACACAGCACTATAATAGTCTATGAACTCTACATCAAAATAAATGTAATTGTAAATACTATGGGCTAGATTTTAAAAGCCCTGCGCCCATAAATCCTGCTGGATTTAAAAGCTGGCGCGCCTATTTTGCATAGGCCGCCGGTGCACACAAGTCCCGGGGCTTCGTAAAAGGGGCGGGAGGGGGTGTGCCTGGGGGCGTGTCCGGGGTCAGGGGGCGTGGTGACGGTTCAGGGGCGGGCCGGGAGGGCAGTCCCGAGTCCCCCGGCACTGCGGCCTGTGCCAGGGGATGCCGAGGCGGCGCGCAAGTTACGCCTGCTTCAAGCAGGCGCAACTTGCCCAGCAAAGGTGTGGGGGGGATTTAGGTAGGGCTGGGGGGTGGGGTAGATAGGGGAAGGTGGGACACGGAAGGAAAGTTCCCTCCGAGGCAGGCTGCGCGGCTCGGCGCGCGCAGGCTGCCAATTTTGCGCAGCCTTGCGCGCGCCGACCCCGGATTTTATAAGATACGCGCGGCTACACGCGTATCTTATAAAATCCGGCGTACTTTTGTTCGCACCGGTTGCGCGTACTTATTTAAGATCTACCTCTATGAATATGAATTTTACCCGTAAACAGTACCTTACAGATACACTTGGTCATGACCTACTTCACTAAACAATAGATTGTCTTTAACAATTTATTGTAACTGAACCTTTTGTGGCACCTGTTAGAATGTACTATAGTACGCATCCACCAACGTTAATTTACGTGCCTATATGTAAACCATTGCGATGGTATATAACTTAGCGACGGTATAGAAAAGATTTTAAATAAATAAATAAGAAGAGACCATGCTAGTGCAGGCAGCGTCGGCTCGAAGAAGAGAAGGGAGGCGCGGCCTGAAGAATGAGCAGTGTGGCTCGGAGTAAAACGAGGAACAACTTCAACCCCCCTGGCCGATGGGACTCCTTTCTCCATGAGGGCTGAAAGTGAAGGAGGTTTTAGAGTTGGAAGTGGAGGAGGCTGCTACTGTTGCTAATTTGGGGGGAGTGGGTGGTGAGTGAATGAGCAAGCATATGTTTGAGGTGCTGTGTGTGTATGTATGAGTGAGACAGCTTGTATGTGAATGATTGAGGCCTGTATATGTGAAAGAGTGTGTGTGAGAGCCTGCGTGTGACAGAGAGAGAGCCTGAATGGAAGTGTATGACTGAGAACCTGTATGTGTAAGTTTGTGACTGAAAACCTGTTTGTGTGAAAGAGTATGTGTGTATGATTGAGATCCTTTGTGTGTGAGAGAGATCATGTGTATGTATGATTAAGAGCCTGTGTGTATAAGTAAAAGAGAGACCATTTCTCTAAGTGAACTTAATAGCAGGTAATGGACTTCTCCTCCAAGAACTTATCCAATCCTTTTTTAAACACAGCTATACTAACTGCACTAACCACATCCTCTGGCAGCAAATTCCAGAGTTTAATTGTGCGTTGAGGACTGGTGATGTTTCTCTTTTTCCTTTGTTGCACTGCAAACTCTGGCTTGTTGCAGTTTCGAATTCAGTTTTTAAGTGCATGGTTCTAGTTATGCATTTGGTCTCTTTATTCTTTGTTAAGTGAGGGTCTGCACATGTGATTCAGGTGAGGTTTTCTGCTGGCGTGTACTTTCTGTTTAGGGCTCTATAGCAGCCTGACTTTTTCTGTTTTCCTAATAGGAGGTGTATTGATGTCTTAAGGCCTGGTGTAATATTTGCAGGGTTGCCTTTTCTTAAGTAAGGTGTTTACTGTTTGAGTATTGGAAATTGGTGCTGTTTTGGTGTGGGATGTTTACTATTTATGCAATTTCTGTTCAGACAGTATATGTAAATTTCCCTTGTGTCATTCTTAACAATAAAAATAATACTGGGCCTTTATTTTTTATTTCCACCTTGAAGTGTAATGAGCAGTGTGTCACACATGTGAGCGCGGTCTGTCAGGTGTGTCATGACGGGAAAAACGGTTGAGAACCACTGCCCTAGACAGTTGCTTATATCAGCATTTCCCAACATTTTCATGCCCAAGGCACACCTACATTACTAAAAATGTGTGGCACGCCCACCTCCACAGAGCAGGCACTACGGCCAAGGAGAGGACTCTGATGCCAAAAGAAGAGCTCGGAAAGCCCTGAAAGCCCAACCAGTCTCTCTTCCAAATTTGTAAACAAAGGGAAAGAGGAGGCAAAGACGCACATGAAGCTGTCACGATGGACCAGTTCCTTCTGTATACAAATCTAGGAGACGTGAGAAGTCTGTAAAGCGCAAGCAGGCAGGTTGGTTAGTTATCTCGGCTATCCGAACTGCTTCCCTGCTGCGCGCCCAATACACTGCGTCCCAGCCAGAGCTCGGTGCACACGCTGCCCATCTCATTCGACCTGAAGCTAGAAGGAATCAGATGGGGGGGAAGATGAAGACGAGATGCCTTGTGCAGAGTGTATGCTGCACAAAGGAGGTCTTGGCTACAATATCTATGCCTGCGTGAGCACACTCCTCGGTGCATGCTCGGTGCATACATATATGGTCTCAGAAAGGAGTCTGAGTCACTGCTGGTGTCTCTTGGTGCTGAGAGCAGAGCCCATACCCTGGCCTGGATCTGAACGTTTGACAGTGGTGACTCTTCTGAGGCACGCCTGATCAGGCCTAAAGGCACACCACTGTGCCCTGGCACACTGCCCTAGAGGAAGCGGGAAGATGAGGCACTGAAATGCCTGACAGGTATAAATAATACACAAGAAGCAAACCTTTTACAGTGGAAAGAAATTTCTAGAAGAAGAAGCCATGATGTGAGACTGCAAGGAAGCTGACTCAGTAGTAACATCAAAAATATTTCTTCAAAGAAGGGTGTGATGTGTGGACTTAGCGTCTGGTGGAGGTGGCAAATAAGATTGGAGATTAAGAAAACATGGGTTAAGCACCAGGGCCAAATGTATATATTTGGCACTTATGGAGGAGAGGAGTGTCATCGAAGCCAATCTCTCACTGCACCAAAGTAATTTAGAAGTATGGTGGATGGGAAGGAAAGGGGGGGGGGGTCCCCAGATTGCCCCTATTTCCTCTCCTCTCTGGTCTTCCCGATTTTTACCTCTGAGCTGCGGCATTCCCACTCCAGCTCCGGCAGAGCCAGCAGCACTTTAAAACAGACATGTAGTGCCAGCCCTCCAGCTTCCCATCGTGCTCTCAAGTCCCTGCAGTGCTGTGCCCCCTTCGCTTACATGGGCTTCCTGCTACTACGCACCCCAGGGCTTGGAGAGTGCGACGGGAGGCTGGAGGCCCGGCGTTACATGTCCGTTTTAAAGGGTTGCTGCTACTGCTGGAGTGGATTGGAAGGCTGCTGTGGCTCAGACGCATGGCAGCAGGCAGCGCTCCGATGCCTATTAACATTTGGTGCCAGAGGCAGATGCCTATGCCTAAATCCAGGCCTGTTACGTAGAGAGAATTTCTAGGGAAGGGAAAGCCAGAGGCTATTTATTTCACAGTTTTATAGTCCACAATTCACAGAGCATCAATGTGGATTACAATCAAAATACACAATAAAACACAGTTCAATAAAATATACAATAAAATAAGCAGTCAGGCTAAGAAGTAAATTGGGTAGACTAAATTTTGTATTTATTTTAAACATTTTATATTCCACCAGTGGCCCTTGTGAGTCTTATCTACCATTATATGTTATATTTCTTTGTTTCATTTTCCTTTGGAAAGGAGATTGTAGAGCATAAGGATCATGATGTGAGGCTTAAAGGGGGAAGGTGTAATACTGGTGGAAATTATTTACAGAAAGGGTGGTGGATTCCCATCATATACTGCAGCAATTGAAAACCACTGTCAAAATAGTCCTAAACTGAAAGTTGTGGGAATACAGTGAAAAAGATTTATCTCAAAGAAACCATACTCCATATAAGTCATATGCTGATAGAGGTCATCATACCAGTGCCAGCTCTAGATAACAAAAAAAAAAGGTTTATAGCTTAATCACAGGCCTCCAGCAAAGAATGTATTAAAATATTTTAAAACCTTTGAGTTGAATGCATCCATCAACCATTTTTGACAAGGGCTGGTCAAAAAAAAAATACTGGCAGACCTGATCTTGTCAAAATGAAGAAAGATTGTAACATGCGAGCTGAAATTAAAGAAGCAAATAAATATGGCAACACAGTAATTATGGGAGCTTTCAATTACCCTGGTATTGGTTTTGTCAGTGTCTCATCGGGGCATGCTAGAGAGTGTAAGTTTGTCTAGATGCCATGAATGAGGGCTTCATGGAATAGCTGGTCCTAAAACGGACAAGAGAAGGTAGCTGCTTTCAATTTGGTCCTCAGTGGAATGCCCAACATGGTAAGAAGGATTCCTGTGGTGGGGCTGCTAAGGCCTACCCTGACTAGACCCTCACTTCCATCACCCTTTTTGCGATCCTCCATATGAACTAAGCCTGTATAAAGTTTCTATTGTTTCATTTTGTTACTTGTTAGTACATAATTTATTATTATTATGCACCATATTCCTTTTTGCTCTGTCTCCGGCCCCTCTCGGCCTCTTTCTGTTCATTCTTCCATCCCCCTTTACCTGTTTATTGTACTTTCCACCTTTTTAGTTCAGATGTAAACCGGCATGATGTTCCCCACTAATGTCGGTATATAAAAAACTTTAAATAAATAAAATAAATAATACAATCAAGTTTGACATGATCACTGGAGGAAGGACAGTAAGTCAAACTACGATAGCATCTAACTTTCTAAAAAAGGAGACTTAGCAAAAAAAACTATCCTAACTAATTTCCTAATTCTAAAATGAAAGGTTGCTAGGGTTAAAAGTTTGCATGAGGTGTTGACACTGTTTAAAAATACAATTTTGAAAGCCTCTGTAAAATGTATTCCTTGCATTTTTATTATTTATTGTAGTTAGCTCCTGCCTTTTCATTATTAAAAGTTGAAGGAAGACCGATTGACTAACAGCATGGTTTAATTGTGAGGTAAAGAAGGCAGTTAAAGCTAAAAGGGCATCATTGAAAAAATGGAAAGCAGATCCCAATGATGAAAATAGGCAAGGAAATAGCAGAAAAACTGAATGAATTCTTTGTCTTGGTCTTTTTAGAAGAGAATTTTGGGAACATGCCTGCACCCGAAACATTATGAGCAACTAAAACAAGTATCAGCGATGATGGAGGATGTAACAGATGAGATTGCTAAACTAAAGAATAACAAATCAGCGAGACTGGATGGCATCCATCTGAGTTCTAAAAAAACCCCCCAAAAACCTAAAACATGAAATTGCTAATAATCTGTATCCTATCATTTAAAACTGCCACTATTCCTGACGACTGGAAAGGTGGCCAATGTGGCACCAGTTTCGGGCTCCAGGGGTGATCTGGGAAACTATAGACCAATGAGCCCTGACATCGGTGCCCAGCAAAATATTAAAAGTCCTTCTTAAACAAAATTGCTGCCCATATTGATAGAAAAGATGCATAGTTTTAGTAGGGGGAAGTCTTTTCTTGCCAGTCATTTAGAATTTTCTGAAGGTGTAAATAAACAAGTACCTAAAGGTGAGCCAGATCATAGAGTATATTTGGATTTTCAGAAGGCATTTGACAGAGTCCTCCATGGGAGATTTCTCAGGAAATTACAAAGTCGTGGGATAGGAAGCAGTATCCTGTTGGGGAGAGATAACTAGTTAAAAGGCCAGAAACAGGGGGTAGAACTAAATGGTCAGTTTTCCAAATGGAGAAAGATAGTTAGCGGAGTACCACAGGAATCTGGGTACTGGGACCCGTGCTGTTTAACACATTCATTAATGATCTGGAAAAGGGAGCAACGAGCGAGGTGATCAAATTTGCAGATGACATAAAAGTATTCAAAGTTGTCAAAACTGCAGTGGATTGTGAGGAAATGCAGAAGGATCTTGTGTTACTAGGAAACTTGGCAACTGAATGGCAGATGAAATTTCTTGTGGAAAAGTGCAAAGTGATGCACATAGGGAAAAATAATTGAAACTACAGGTACATGATGTTGGGTTCTGCACTGGGAGTCACTACCCAGGCAAAGGAGCTTGGAGTCCTTGTGGACAATATATAGTGGACTCCATGCGTATCGGTGGTCAAAAAAGTAAATAGAATGTTAGGAATGATCTGAAAAGAAATGGAGAATAAAACAGAAAACTCATATTGCTTCGATTTTGAGTCCTGGTGTGACCTCAGCCTGAATATTGTGTGCAGTTCTGGTAACCCCATCTTAAAAAAAAAAAAGAATAGTGGACCTAGAAAACGTGCAGAGAAGGCAAGAAAAATGATAAAAGGAATGGTAAATCACTCCTGCAATGAGAGGTTATGCAGGGTAGGGATCATCAGCTTGGAAAAAAGACAGCTGAGAGGGGTCATGATAGAAATTTATGGTATGGATAGAAATTTATGGTATGGATAAGTAAAGGATGGTTTTTTTACCCTTTCAAATAATACTAAAACAAGAGGACACTCCATGAAACTAACATCCAACAGATTGTCGGCTCAGTGTGCTGCAGCAGTCAAAAAAGCAAATAGAATGTTAGGAATTATTAGGAAGGGAATGGTTAATAGAACGGAAAATGTCATAATGCCTCTATATTGCTCCATGGTGAGACCACACCTTGAATACTGTGTACAATTCTGGTCGCCGCATCTCAAAAAAAGATATAGTTGCAATGGCGAAGGTACAGAGAAGGGCAACCAAAATGATAAAGGGGATGGAACAGCTCCCCTATGAGGAAAGGCTGAAGGGGTTAGGGCTGTTCAGCTTGTAGAAGAGACAGCTGAGGGGGGATATGATAGAGGTCTTTAAGATCATGAGAAGCCTTGAATGAGTAGATGTGAATCGGTTATTTACACTTTCGGATAATAGAAGGACTAGGGAGCATTCCATGAAGTTTGCAAGTAGCACATTTAAAACTAATCGTAGAAAATTATTTTTCATGCAACACACAATTAAGCTCTGGAATTTGTTGCTAGAGGATGTGGTTAGTGCAGTTAGTGTAGCTGGCAACCAAATGATAAAGGGGATGGAACAGCTCCCCTATGAGGAAAGGCTGAAGAGGTTAGGGCTGTTCAGCTTGTAGAAGAGACAGCTGAGGGGGGATATGATATTAGCCAAGTAGACTAAAGAAAGCTATTGCTATCCCTGGGAGGGAGGAACAGGAATTAGACCTACTTAATGGCGTTTGCCAGTTACTTGCGAAATAGAGTGGCCACTGGCAGAGACGGGATGCTGGGCTCAATGGACTTTGGTCTGACCAGCATGGCAATTTTTATTTTCTTCTGTTCTTAAGGCAAAGTCTGGCCTTCGTTGCCTATTCCTAAATCCCGGCCAGCTAGTGGTAGACACTTGGCTTTGGACCTCAAGTTTCAGCAGGGGCAGACCTCCAAAATCTTGTAATGTACATGACAGCTTGTGAGATTCTGTCAATTAATTGGAATATTCACTTTGCTTCAGAGCCATCTGATTGGAAAATGAGGTGTTTATTCTCCAAGTATTCCGTGCTCCATTAATTATTGAGAATATTTGTATGTTGTAGAGTTTTTTTTCGATATTTTGACAAGCGACTCTAAAAAAAAAAAAAAACAAAAACAAAAACAAAAAAGCAAAAATAAAACCCAAAACCAAAGAATACATTTATCTTTTAAGCAAGAATTGTCCAGAGGGGATTGCTGCCACAATATAATTTTGTGCACCTAATACTTCAGCAGCATATACTGTATTAGTCCAAATCTATCTTTACCCAGGGCTTGCCCATGTTTAGTTATTTTAACTTTGACTTTTTCAGTGGGTGTGTGGTGGGGGGGGGGGGGGGAATGTTGGGGCAAAACTGGAGTGTCAGTGACATAGGGGGTCAGTGTGCTGCTGTGTACATCTAGGAGGCTTCCAGTCCTTGTAGTAGCCGACTATGAGCTGATTGGCTAAATATTCTTAAAACCCAGGCAAAATAGTCCTGGCCAACATAGGTTTCAGCAACCCCCCTCGTTCCCCTCCCCCACCCCAAAATAAATAAAGGACAACTGTATTTATTATAAACACCCATATAGTAATTATCTTCCCGATACAGGCAATATTTTGGAAATCAGTTTGTTCTAAAAATCAGTATCAAAGAACTTTTATATTTGTACAGCTGGACAATTATAGATACACTTGTAATTGTTTGTTTTATTTTTCTATAATAACATTTAAATTTGAAGTTTCCATCACTAAACAAGATGGTAATACTGTTGAGAGATTCTGGGAGAATTATTCCCCTGTTTTGTTTTGTTTTTTAGCTTTTGAACTCTTTTGGGTTTTTTTTTTTTGGGGGGGGGGGGGGGGTTCATATTCTTTTGGAATAAATCCATATATTTGCTTCACTTAAATACAGAGTCATTAGATCTATGTTTATTGTTGGTGCTGGTGTTAGGTGCCAGGTGTTTTCATATCCTGGTATATTGCTCTTTGTTATTTTGTTTATATAATGGAACAGGATAGGCATCAACGAACATGGAGTATGGGTGTATTGTGAGGTCAAGGGCCTTTCAGGGTCTTAATTCTCTGACGTGTATCAAAATCCATGGCTGAGCTGGTGGCTCGGGTGGCAGGCACTGTGCACTGCCACGCATAAGGGCTCCTGCTTGATTCCCAAGTTTGTTCTTCTGCCACCCAGGTGGGTTGGGACTGGGGGTACTGTGAAGGCAACGCTCACAGCTACCCCTCTATCCCAGGGGATGGGAGTCCTGGTCACTGTTTAAGGTGGCTGGATTCGGGGCCTATGATTGCAGGGTCCCAGAGGGGAGTCCTGGTGCAAGGCCCCAGCCCAAGGTTGTCACTACAATCATCAGACTAGGTATGTTGGGGATGGAGGGAATTTTGGGTCATTGCGAACGGAGACTTTTTTGTGCCAGATTGCAGTCCTGGTTCTGAGTGAGCTGGAGGGTCCAAAAAATCCTTTAATACACACCCTCGAGTGTCTTATTGCACTTGTTCATCTACCAGATATAGGGAATATTTTGCAAATCATCCTAGAAGTTTGGATACCCAGAAGGGTTCCCAGCAGTGCATCAGAATGCATTAGTGTTTCCCAACTATTGTGCCATGACACAGTGCTGTGCCTTCAGAAGTCATCAGGTGTGCCAGATCCGGTCTAGCATATGGGCTTTGCTTTCAGCACTTTGTAGCGACAAGTGGTGGCTCTTACACTTGTAAGAACTCCTCCTTTCTGAGAAGCTGTGAAATCACACCTACCCTTTCTTCCTGGCTATAGCATGAGCCATGGAGTGTGCTAATCAATAGGCAGTATGTAGGCATAGATACTGGAGCTGAGACCTACTTCGTGCAGCATACACTCTGCACACAGCATCTCGTCCTCGTTTTCCCTCTGATTCCTTCTAGTCTCAGCTTGAGTGAGACGGGCAGTGTGTGAACATGCACCCTGGATGTGACTATGTATTGGGAGCAACAGCAGTGAAGGAGTTCTGGTAGCAAGGGAACTAAGTGACCTGGCTGCCTGCATCTTACCAACTTCTCACTTCTAGATTGGTTTATAGGGGGAACGGGCTTCATGTGCGTCTTTGCCTCCTCTTCTGTTTGCTTAAAAATTTGGAAGAGAGACCGGTGGGGCTTTCAGTGCTTTCCGAGCTCTTCTTTTGCCATACGAGTCCTCTCCATGTCCGTTCTGCCTGCTTTGTGGAGACTAATATAGGTGTGCCTTGGATGAGCAAATGTTGTGGAAACACTGCATTATTATATACCCCGAAGTCTTCTATTCTACTTAATTTATGTTGTGGGTCCAAAAACATTCATTTTTGCTTTTGAAATAAATGCAAAATTAGGGCCAAATGTACAAAAGGGATTTTTCTATCTGTTGAAATTTCAGAGGTTAGAACTCTTGATGTCGTCTGAAAGCTGTCTGCTAATTGGATGGAGTCTCCCAAAATGTGTTGAATTTCAACATCTGGTCAGGCGATGCTGTCTGACAAATCTTAATAGTTGAGTTTTCTTAACCATTTTAAAAATTTCAACATTGCTGTGCGTTGGAGCTTGAGGCAGGCAATCACAGTGCAGGTATTCTGCCTGCCATTTCATCACAATGTACAATGATTTGCACTGGAATACGTTCTGAGAAACCAGAGTGTTGAAAGCAGCATTGCAGTCTGCTTTTGCATGGTCAGTAGAAGACCTCACTCTTCCGGACAGAGTGCTCTGTCATAAAGATTTGGGACAGCAAATGAAAACTGAACTGTTGTGTGGTTCAGATCTTCAGCAGACATCAGAAGAGATGTCTCCCACTGCTCATACACACTTATTAGGTCATAGGAAATTCTGAATAACTAAAAATCAAAATAAATACACAATAGCTCTGCCAGACTAAGTATGGTGTGAATAGCTTAGTTGTAGTTTGGGGCATGCCTTTCTTTAGGAAAAATCTGAACTTAAAGCGTGTTACAAAGTACAACAGCAAAAAACATAGTATATTATACATAAAAAGCACAATATGTCAAATCATTAAATGAAAAATAAATTGTCTGCATAAAAGAAACATCTCAACATCAGTTATTTATATCAATATACATTTGAAACTAGATCAATCAACAACACCAAGCACAAACTGATATTATCCCACCCTTCCCCCAAGGTCCTCTCAAAAGCCTTGGAGCAACTTACCCTATACAATTTCTAAGACATAATTGTGGCAAAATGGGAGTTTTAACTGTTCGTGTTATGTTTGTCATGTAAAATTCCTTTTTCTATGAGAACTTTTTCTTTTCCTGATGACTTAAGTTAGACAGCAGGTGGCAGCACAACAATACAGTCTTCTACAGCACTAGTAGCTGGAACCATCAGGGTTATTCCCTGAGGGCTGTTGACAGTCACAGCTGCTGCTATCATGCTATGAGGGAAGCCAGAGTGATAGTCGATCTGTGGCAGTTTGAGAACCATTTCAGCTGGGATATATAGCAGTGTGGTGACAACTAGGACCCTCACAACTAACTGAGAAAGATAGAGCATTTATCTCTGTAGACAAACAGATTTAAGTGCAGCAGCTAGTGTTATTGTAAATTCCTTTTTCTTTCCCTTCTATGTTGTATTGCAGTTTTAATCTTTTTCTTTTTTTTGGTGGTTGTTCACTGTAAATCCTTTTTAATAATAAACTGTTTAGTTTATTAGCATGGCTTGTGGCTGATTAGCGACCCAGTTAAGTGAGTAGCTATAGGGTCCAAGTATTCTTAGTAATTGGCATGTGAATACTTTTCCAAGAGCCTTGTGACACCACGTTGTTGTGATATTTGTGTCCCCAGAAAACCTCAGAATAGCTTATGGCAAGCAGAAACCCAGTTAGCATGTGAGAGGTTGTCAGGAGAGAGAGGCACCTGAGCAGGTGGAGTCGTGCAGTTCCTGCTGGGACTCTCAAATGGCCAAAGATGTCTCCTGTTGGATGTTAAGGATGGTACAACATGGCAATAATATATAATCAAAATCCTGAGAATTTTATTCATTCCCTCATTACAGGGATTCTCAACTTGAGACCTTCCTCCATCCATATTGATCAGCAAAAGTGGCCATTAGGAGCTGAAAAGGTGGTTGAACTAAACCTGGGCTAAGGGAGACTTCAGAAGAAAATGAAACCTCATCCTTCTTGCCCATAGGGGTTAAATCAAGTGGTCGCAATATTAAGGGTGTTTTCTCAGCCTCTTTACCATCTACAGTCCTTCCCCCACTTGAAGTATCTGATCTTATGGAGCCTAGTAATATCTCCTTAAAGGATGTTTGGAGGGTGGTTGCCAAATTAGAAAGAAAAATGTCTCAATCTCTCACCCAGTTGAGTAAGTTCACTGAAGGATCTAAGTTGAAATCTCAAGAACATGAATCCCATTTAAATTCTGAGGGTACTGTATCTGGGTTAAAATCGCAAGCGATAGCAGAGCAAGCCTCAAGAAATTCTTCTGTTAAAGATAGCTTAATTACTCATAATCTGTAAAACTACAGAAAATCTTCAGAGATGGGCGAATTTGGGTTTTTAAAACTTCCAGTGACTAGACTGATTTCAGCAAGTGAGATGTTGTTTAAAAAAAAAAATTGTGTAAAATTATGGGTTTTACTAGTGAAAAGCTCCCAGTGATGTCTAAGATCTATTATTTTCCTAAGAATAAGAAGATTGCTAATTCTGAGGAAGGTGGGATGGGTCAATTGATTTCTAATAGATCTAACTGTCTGATTTCTTAGATGATATTCTTCTTAGAGCTACTCTCCTTGTATCCTTTTGTGCTTAATGTGATAAGGAGATGGTATTTCAGAAATATTTTTTTAATAGATTTCTTGTTTTGTGGACAGAAAGTGCAAGTATTTCCTGATTTCTCTTAGGCAACTCAATATAACATAAAACATATACACATAGTAATGACAGCAGAAAAGGAAATAATGGTCCATCTAGTCTGCCCAGCAAGCTTCTCATGGTAATATCTGCCGTGCTGTGCAGCTTACCCCCATGTTTCTCTTTTACTGGGCGATGAGCCTTTTAAAAAATTCAGACAGTGCAGTTTGATGTGCATTGCTTATGGACTTGGCCAATGAAGCAGTCCTGTGCTTTTTCCCTTATGTCTGTGTATCTGTACCCAGACTGTAAAAGTCAGGGCCTGTGTTGGTTGTCTAAATCCATTTCCTATTTTCTCCCCCTGCCCTCATTGCCAAAGCAGAGAGCAATGTTGCTATTTCATCAAAGGCATCAAGACTTATTAGTTAAGGGTAGTAATCCCATGTCTTCTGTTAAGGGTAGTACTTCTGCTCTCTGCAGGTTACCCCCATGCTTGTCAGTTCCCCAGACCGTAAATGTTGGGGCCCTTGTTGGTGTCTGAATCCAATTCCCCTTTTCTCCCTGACATTGTAGTGGAGAGCAGTGTTGCAGTTGCATCAGAGTATCAAGGCATATGGTGAAGGATAGTAATCCCCATGCCTTCTGTTAAGATTAGTCACTGCTGCACCTTCAAGTTACCCCCATGCACACTTTTCCTCATTTCTATCCTCGTAGTCTTTAGGGATCCACAGTGTTTATTCCATGCCCCTTTGAATTCTTTGACTGTTTTCATCTTCACCACCAGCTCTGGATGGGCGTTTCAAGCATCCACCACCCTTTCCATGAAGAAATATTTCCTGACATTGGTTCTTGTCTGAGTCATCCCCTCCTGGAGTTTCATTTCATGATCCCAAGTTCTATTGATTTTCTTTCCAATGGAAAAGGTTTGAAGTTCGTGCATCATTAAAACCTTTCAGGTATCTGAATGTCTGCATCATAATTCCCTTGCACCTCCTTTCTTCCAAGATATTTCATTTTTTCATTTAAAAAATTTATTAATCGCCTAACACTATTAAGTCTAGGCGATATACAGATTTTACACACATAATAAAAGCTAAACAAACAAAATACAAAAACGTACAAAATAGTTTCATAGAAACTAAATAACAAAATAATATTTAAATCATCAAAACTTATTATCTTAAAAAAGAAAATCACATAAAATCTCATCTAATGTTAATTAACACATTAACTTATTTGAAATAGTTATCCATATTTAGATCCTTAAGCCTCTCCTCATAAGTCTTCCGATGGAAACCCCACAACATTTTGGTTGCCCTTCTCTGGACCGCCTCCATCTTGTCACTATGCTTTTTGAGACATGGACTCCAGAATTGAACACACATTCCAGGTGAGGCCTCACCAAGGACCTGTACATGGGCATTATCGCCTTCTTTTTCTTACTGGTTATTCCTCTCTCTATGCAGCCCAGCATTCTTCTGGCTTTAGCTATCACCTTATCACATTGCTTCACCATCTTCAGATCACCAGGCATTATTACCCCAGGATCTTTCTCTTAGTTTGTGCACATTAGTCTTTCACCCCCCATCACATACAGCTCTTTTGGATTACTGCATCTCAGATGCATGAATTACTCTGTACTTCTTGGCATTGAATCCCAGCTGCCAAATCTTCGACCACTTTTCAAGCTTTCTTAAATCATTTTTCATTTTCTCTACTTCTTCAGGTAGGTCCACTCTGTTACAGATCTTAGTGTGATCTGCAAATAGACAAATTTTACCTTCTGTCCCTTCTGAAATGTCGCTCACAAAGCTATGAACAGAACCCATACCAATACCGATCTCTGTGGCACTCCTCTTAACACTGTTCTCTCTTCAGAGTAGGTTCCAGTTACCATTACTTTTGTCTCTTATCAGTCAACCAGTTTGTAATCCAAGCCTCTATCTTGGCGCTCACGCCAAAGCTTCTTATTTTATTCACAAGTCTCCTATGCAGGAAACAATTTCTTTTACTGAGACAGAAAGTTTGATCCTCATGCAACTTTCTTTCTTAAATTTCCATGTAAATGTTAGGTTTGTATTTACTGATCCATCATAATTGGAAACTTTTGACAGATAAAATGGGAGAATGATTTCTTCTATTTTCTCCTTGGCTTTCAGGGTACACTGCAATTTGGTAGATATTTTCAAGTGGCATTCTCTCTCTCCTTATGCCTGTATAGATGTAGTTATTATGAGGTCCATATTCAGACAATCTGGATAGCAAAGTTAGCCGGATAATCTTATCCGGCTAACTTTAGAGGTATATTCAATAGTGCAGTCTAACTGTTGAATATAGATAGCTAACTTTAATATAGGTGTTTGGCCCAACCAGGCTTATGTTGCGCTGGAGGTGGACCCTTGGCCGGGCGCAGGATTGGTACGGCTCTGAGGGTTTCCAGAGGGCGCCTGCCGCCAGGAGGCGGCGCACACGAGACAGGCTAGCTGGAGCATTGCCAATAACAGCCTGGGGGCTCTGTGGGTTGAGCCCTTGGATTCCCGGACCGCCTGGGCTTAGGTGGGCCTCGGAGGGTCTCCCGGAGAGGCAGCGGAGAGGTGTGCCCACCAAGAGTAAAGGTGCGTGGCTAGTGGAGAACAGATAAGCTAGACCGGAACTGAGTGTACCGGAGACCACTGGAATGGAACAGGAGCTGAAGGTCCTCCGGTCAGGATAGGCAGCGTCTAGTGGTCTAGCTTGAGGAAGGCCACGAGTGACATCAGAACAGGCAGGCCTGGTGGTCACAGGAGAAGCAAAGAGAGTGTCCAAGTAGAGCGCAAGGGTCAAATCCAGGGTATCCATCCGAGGGTGGTCAGCCAAAGCATGGGTCAGTTCCAGGTATCAGTTCGAGCGTGGTCAGTAGCAAGCAGAGATCAGATCCAGGCAGCGGTCCAAACATGGTCAAAGGCAAGCCGAGGTCAGTACAGAGTATCAGTCCGAGAAGGTACAACCTGGGTAGCGGAACGTAGACACTGGAACAAGCACAGGAACAAGGATCGCAGGAACACAGGATGGCAAGTAGCTTCACGATACGTGATGACCCGTTTGCCAAGGCGAGGACCTGTGGGAAGGCCCTCGCCCTTTTTTTTTTTTTTTTTTTAATTGAACTTTAAACGAATTACATTGAAAACAATGCTTTTCAGAAAAATACAGAAAAGAAAACATGCAAATCATAACATATAAGAAATATACTTATTTATCCATATATTATAAGAATGGTGGGAGAACCAAATATTAAAGCAGATTCAAGGAAAATCTTATCACAATATTAATTACAACACAGTGCCATGTACCTTCATTTAATTTACCAAACCCCCTTAGAGTTAAATTAGGAGTGGGAATCTAACTGTTCAGGCTCAATAACTGTTCAGGCTCAGCAAAAATATATCTATCATTTTGATATACTATGATACATCTACAGGGGAATCTTAAATAAAATTTAGCTCCTCTTAAAGTTACTTCACTCTTCATCATCAGAAAAGATTTCCTTTATTCTTGCATTTTCTTGGTAATATCAGGAAACACTCTGATTTGTTGGCCATAGAATTGCTGGTTTTGATTGCGAAAGAATAAATGAAGTATAGTATCTCTATCTGATATCTGTGTAAAGGACACCAAAAGAGTTGCCCTAGACTCTATCTTAGTCTCAAAGGATTTCTCCAATATGTCCGTCAGGTTATCAGAAGATATTTGTACTTTGTCCTGATTTCTCTTTTCTACCTCTTTAGAAGTCAGGTAAAATATTTTAGAAATTACCAGAATGGACATTTCCGAAAATCCTAAGATATTAATTAAATAGCTTTTAAGAAGATCCTTAGCTGACATCCACCTGGTTTTAGGAAAATTCGGAAACCTCAAATTGGATCTTCTAAACTCATTTTCAATATACTCCATTCTTCTCGATGTTAAGTTTTCAGATTTTATCAAATTGCATTGTACTTCTTCAACATTTTTGATCTGTCTCAATCTGTTTTACCGTTGTTTCCACCGTCAAGATCTTATTTTCCATTCTCTGGGTTTATTTATATTTTCCTTCACAATAGTAGTTCATTTATAGCTCTATTCATAGTAGTTAGTGCCTTCCAAATTTCTTCCAAAGTTATTTTTACAGGCATTTCCAAAGAAGGATTAACAATTACTTGTATTACAGATTCCTTACTTCCTACCTCCAAGGGACTACTCCCCCCTAGCTCCAAACACCATGCCTCCTCGCTCTTGCCCTTGGAGCTCTGATAAAACAGGCTTTCCAAGGTAAACGGCACACCACCGTCACATCTCAGGGCTAAAGAGTTCCTTGGGGTCGCTAGTTCCAACAATGCTTCTGGAAGTTGTTCTCTCCCCTCTCCCTCTGGGGGCCCATATGGCGGGGTAGGAGTTGTTGGTGCACCGGGACTGAGGGATGTTTTCTCGGCCATAACATCCAGCGGCTGCTCTCCGCTGGGCTCGCTCGCAGCTCCTCCTTCCGGTCTCTGGTGCATGGTTCTCACGAAGGCTTCCTCGATCTGCGGTTGTCTTGAGGCAGTATTCGGAGTGGAGGTAAGGTTAGCTCTGATTTTTGCCTCTTTGTGTGAGGCATTGTATAACATGAAGAAAATTTCAAAAAGGGAGAAAAGGCTTTTTCAAAGTTTTTTTCCACAGAGCTGAGTTGCCTACATGTTCCCTGTGCAGTAGCCATCTTGGTTCAGGCCCTCGCTTTTTAAGTGGTGCTCATGTGACGTTTCGGGAGGCGTCCGGCCCAAGGTTCCTGCCCTGGGCCCTTTAAAGGAGGGCGTGCAGGTCGTGCACGCGCGTGCTTAGGGGCGGGGCCGAGGATGCGGAGCCTGTGAAGACAGAGGTGGGCGGGGAAGGCGCAGAGGACGCCGTGAGCTGGCTGCAGTAGTGAGAGAGGAGTGCCCGGAGCTTGTGGAGGGAAGCGAGAGGTGAGCAGGCCCAATCGCAGCACCAGTGTGGCCGGGACGCGCAACAGCTTAGGCCTAGATTTATCAAAATATCGCATGCGATAGGAAAAGGGGCGTGTTTTCTAGTAATATCGCACATTGCGATAAATAGGCTATCTTAGTGCTTCGCATAGGTATTATCATAAAGTGTGTTAACTTTTCGCACTTTGTGGTAATATCTACATAATTGCATTTTCCTACCTGCAAAGTGCTCATTTCACCACTGAGGGGTGGGGGGGGAAGAGACCGACAGACTATCTACAAGGTCCTTATTTTTTATTTTATTTTATTTATTTTATTTAATTTTATATACCGACAGCCGTTTGCACATCGTGCCGGTTTACAGATAACTTACAAACCAAAAAATATATAGGCAAAGCCTTTACAAGGAACAGTGTGTAACAAACAATAGTAACAGAGTAAATAAGTTGATAACTAAGGGAGGGAGGGGTGGGGGTGATTGCGACAAAGGAGGGGGTAGGGGGGGGTGAGAACAGATACATGAGGAAAAAATATGTACAGGGAATCAATGGGGAAATGATATGTACATAGGCTATATACAAAATTTGTCTAAGCGCATGGCCAACAGTGAAAGAAGTGAGAAGATGTGTGCGGTTCTGCTAGGTGGCAATTTATTATGTGCAGGAGGTTAAGTGTGGGGTTTGTAGTTCCTTCGAGAGGGTGGGTGGGGATCCTGTAGTGGGGGTGTTGATATGAGATGGAGGTTGGGTTTGAGTGCTAGTAGGTGATGGTGATGATTGGGGGTATGCTTGGAGGAAGAGCCAGGTTTTGAGTTTCTTTTTGAAGGTGAGTGTGGAGGTTTCGGTGCGTAGGTCAGGAGGCATGGAGTTCCACAGGGGTGGGCCTGCGAGGGAGAGGGCCCTATTGGTGGTGGAGATGAGTCTTGTGGATTTTATGGAGGGGGGAATAAGGGTTCCACGAAGAGAGGAGCGGGTGGGTCTTGTGGAGATACGAGGTAGAAAAGGTGGGTTTAGCCAGTTGTAATGTTCGTTAATAATACTTTTGTGGATGAGGGTAAGGGTCTTGTATATAATTCGTGAGTGGATGGGAAGCCAATGGAGATTAATGAGGGTGGGAGTAATGTGATCTTTCTTATTGACATTGGTGAGGATGCGTGCAGTAGCGTTTTGAAGGAATTGGAGAGGTCTGATGTGGGTAGCAGGGAGTCCCAGTAGGAGTGCGTTGCAATAATCAATTTTTGAAAAAATTAAGGATTGAAGTACTGTGCGGAAATCATGGAAGTAGAGGAGGGGTTTGAGTTTTTTAAGGGATTGTAGTTTGAAGTAGCAGCTGCTAAGGATAGATTTGATATATGGTTTGAAGGTTAGTTGGTTTGAAGGTTAGTTGGTTGTCCTTGTAGTAGTTACCTATTTACGTTACTATAGGAGGCCCACTTAATAACTTGAGGTGAGGTTTAGGTAGTAGTGTACGGGTAGGGACCACTTTTACATACAGAGTGAGACGTATGAACAGAACAGTGCACTCTTGTCAAGATTTGATGTCTTTTGGAGTGAGGAAGGTCACAGCGATGAGACTTGTACAATGTTCTCAGTGGACGGTCTCGCTCTCTCTCTCTCTCGGACACACTAGCGTTCTCAAAGGGACACTTTAACATTAGGCAATGTCTGGTAAAATGGTAGAAACTATACAGTGTCTTGTAAAAGTCTTTACGCCTTTTGTATGTTTTTTTTTTTTACATTCTGCTGTCTAAAAATATATAATCAAAATGCATTAAAGTAGGAGATTTTCATTCATATACACAGCATACCTCTTTGCTTTCATCATGAAAGAACAATTATTGAAATGTTCCAAAAGTAATTAAGAATAAAAAAAAAAACCCCAGTCTTGATTGCATAAGTCTTCACACCCATTGCCATAGCAAACCCACTTTGGCTGTGGTTCAAAAAATTACTTTAAATAGGCCCATAGTTAGAGCTCACCTATGTCCATTCACAGTTGTTGAGCTGATCTGAATAGTCCTGGATGAAGAATCGAGCTGTTTCTCTTTATGAAACAATAGAAACAAAGAGAATCTGTAGTTGAAAATGCCCTTTATTAGATGATGCCCGACTGTTTGATGGCACTTTTTGCAGACCCCGATCTGATCATTGCAGAAGGCTGCAGAGTGAAATTCACTTGTGGTCTTACAGATGTTTGATGAGCTCACATATACTTTTGAGGCGTTAACATTACAGATAATAGCCCTGCTTCAATTGATTGCCCCTGAGGCAGCTCTGTGAGAGAGAGCGAAATTCAGCCAGAGTCGGGCATCATCTAATAAAGGGCATTTTCAACTACCGATTTTCTTTGTTCTATTGCTACACAGCCAACTGGATCGGCTACCGCTTTGTTTTTTGGGTCCATCTCTTTATGAAACTACAGGCCGGTTAGTTTCACCTCGGTGGTTGGAAAAGTAATGGAGTCGCTGCTGAAAGAAAGAATAGTGAACTATCTACAGTCAGAAGAATTGCTGGACCAGAGGCAGCATGGGTTCACCAGAGAAAGGTCCTGTCAGACAAATCTGACTTTTTTGATTAGATGATTAGGGAATTGGATTGAGGAAGAGTGCTCGATGTCATTTACTTGGATATCAGCCAAGCTTTTGATACAGTCCTGCACAATAGGCTTGTGAATAAAATGAGAAGCTTATGAGTGAGTGCCAAGGTGGTGGCCTGGATTGCAAACTGGTTGATGGACAGAAGACAATGTGTGATGGTAAATGGAACTTACTCTGAAGAGAGAGCGGTGTTAAGCGGAGTGCCACAAGGATCTGTGTTAGGACCGGTCCTGTTCAATATCTTTGTGAGCGACATTGCAGACGAGATATAAGTAAGGTTTGTCTTTTTGCGGATGATACTAAGATCTGCAACAGAGTGGACATGCTGGAAGGAGAGAATGAGATGGGATTTAAGGAAGCTGGAAGAGTGGTCGAAGATATGGCAGCTGAGATTCAATGCCAAGAAGTTCAGAGTCATGCATATGGGGTGTGGAAATCCGAAAGAACTGTATTTGATGGGGGGTTGAAGGGCTGATGTGACGGAGCAGGAGAGAGACCTTGGGGTGATAGTGTCTAATGATCTAAAGTCGGTAAAACAATGTGATAAGGCGATAGCTAAAGCCAGAAGAATGCTGGGCTGCATAGAGAGAGGAATATCGAGTAAGAAAAGGGAAGTGATTATCCCATTGTACAGGTCCTTGGTGAGGCCTCACCTGGAGTACTGTGTTCAGTTCTGGAGACCATATCTCCAAAGGGACAGAGAAGGATGGAGGCAGTCCAGAGAAGGGTGACCAAAAAGGTGGAGGGTCTTCATAAAATGACTTATGAGGAGAGATTGAAGAACCTAAATATGTACACCCTGGAGGAGAGGAGGAGCAGGGGTGATATGATACAGACTTTCAGATTCTTGAAAGGTTTTACTGATCCATGATCAACAATAAACCTTTTCCGTTGGAAAAAAATCAGTAGAACTAGGGATCACGATTTGAAACTCCAGGGAGGAAGTCTCAGAACCAATGACAGGAAGTATTTCTTCACGGAGAGGGTAGTGACTGCCTGGAATGCCCTTCTGAAGGAAGTGGTGAAGACTAAAACTGTGAAGGATTTCAAAGGGGCATGGGATAAATACTGTGGATCCATAAAGGCTAGAGGATGGGAATGAAGAGAAGAGCCATGGGGGTGGGTTGCTGGAATGGTAGCTACTACCTGGTGATTACTACCCTTACTCAATAAGCCTTCACACGGTTAATGCAACTCCAACATTGCTCTCTGCTTCAACGGCAAGGGGAAATGTGGGAAAGAGGATTTGCATTCAGACAACAACCAACAAGGACTGAACTACACAGTCTGGGTAAACAAATAAGCATGGGGGTAGCTTGCTTATTGCGGCGGTTACTACCCTAAACCAATCAAGCCCGATACTTCACTTTGAATGCATATATAGCGTTGCTCTCTGCTTCATTGCAGGGGGAAATGTGGGAAAGAGGATTTACATTCAGACAACATCCAACAAGGCATTGATCTGTGCAGTCTGGGTAAACAAGCATCGAGGTAACTTGCTTGATGCGGCGGTTACTACCCTGAACCATTAAGCCTTATGCTCACCTTTGATGCAACTCCAACATTACTGTCTGCATGAATGGCAGGAATTTTAAATCAAACAGTTACCAACAAGGCCCTGAATTTGGTGGTCTGTGAACCAGATAAATATGGGAGCTTGCTGGGCAGACTGGGTGGGCCATTTGGTCTTTTTCTGCCATCAATTCTATGTTTCTATATGAAGTGGATTTGAAGCACATGCTAAACAAGAAGCTGTTGAAAAAACAATGGGATAATGTTATTCCTAGGTTTAGATTGGGAGAAAGCTATAAGAAAATTTCAGTGAGTTTCAATATCCTCTGGGGCACTGTCAGGTCCATCAATATAATTTATTTTATTTATTTAGTATATATTTCTATACCGGACTTCACGAATAGAAATTCACATCAGGCCGGTTTACATGGAACTTGGGGGAAAAACAAGTGTAACCAAGAACAAGAAGGCTGAATCAAGCAAAGTTTAAGTTTATAAAGTGGAAATAGTTTGACACCACTAAGACACTGCTGCAATCAGGCTGTCTCTCCGAAGTCCATAGGGTTAAGGTCACTATGAAGTCTAAGGTTCCTTCAAAAGAACTACAGAGGTCTCTGGCTGGAGACTGGGGAAAATGTTTGACTGTTCAACACATTTTCAAGATTACTCCACAAACATGGTCTGTATGGGCGGGTGG